>NC_137900.1:61767144-62170823 GCF_963455335.1 Martes martes
GTAACCTTTCTGGAAATAGGGACAAGAGAAATGGAGAGGAGAATATTTATGATAGGGAGAATTGAATGAATGCTATTCTTTTTCTTTTTGTTTTCTTTTTTTTAAAGGTAGCCGTATAGATTAAGATATGTATGTACAGATGTTGGTGTATATAAAGTCTTTTTAAAAAAATCTTATTTATTTATTTGATAGAAATCACAAGTAGGCAGAGAGGCAGGCAGAGAGAGAGGGGGAGGCAGGCTCCCTGCTGAGCAGAGAGCCCAATGCGGGGCTTGATCCCAGGACCCTGAGATCACGAGCTGAAGGCAGAGGCTTAACCCACTGAGCCACCCAGGTGCCCCATTTTTTTTTTTTAATTTTATTTATTTATTTGACAGACAGAAATCACAAGTAGGCAGAGAGGCAGGCAGAGAGAGAGGGGGTGGTGTATATAAAGTCTTAATAGAGCATTACTTTTCATCACCGTGAATTAGCAAATTGATTTGTAGAGGATGAGGACTGACCATTTTCAGAGAGTAAGACTTATTTGTAATTTTTAAAAAATAGCTTATCATTTCTCTGTGCAAATCAGACTTGGGAAACTTTGGCTTAATGCGAACAGCTAATGCTTCTGTTAGAATCTGTAGTTGCAAATATATAACATGGACATTGTCTTTATCCTAAATAGAATCTCATGATTGAGTTTTATGAAAATTTCTATGTATTAGTCTATTCCTTTGTGCATTTATGTTCTTTGTCCACCAGTTTTTCCTGCTACCCTTCTTTTTTGTTCTGATTGTATATTTCTTTTTGTTTGGCTTCTGTACCTGACTTGGTTTTTGTGCCTTTGTTTGATTTTCTGCATTTCTCCCTTTTTACATTTTTCTTGTTTTGTGTTCTTTCCTTATAGAATTAGAATAGGTCAACATGTTTATTGTCTATATATTAGATGGGCTGTTTTCTTGTCCTTTTTCTTAACATGCAAGTTAGAGTAGCAATGCATTTTACATTTAATTCAGTAATATTCCAAGGGAAAAAATAATATTCTTATCAACAACAAACCTTGATATGTATGTATGTGTGTATATATAAGCATGTATATGGGTGTGTATGTGTGTGTCACTTTTTTCTCTTTTAGCACTACAAGCTTGAGATTTTTTTCTCTTAAAGTGATTATTTAGAAGGTCCATTCAGCTTCCTTAATGTTTTATGTGTAGTAAATCCCTTTTGAGGGTTGTGTTACTAGAAATTGAGTGTGATATTTGGATTCACTGAGAAAACATGGACCTTTTTTTTTTTTGGACTAGCGTAGAAACCCCTTTTTGTCTGGTACTATCAGGATCTATAGTCATATACCTGAATAAAATTGAGAAGAATGAAAAATAGTATATATGAACGTAAAACAAATCTTTAAAGCATGTTTTAAGTTAATATACAGATGGATGTGCCAGTCTTTTGGTAGAAAGTCATACCTTTTCTTGAGTATCACTATCTCTCTGCTGATTGAAGTTTTCCATCATATTTGTTTCATAAACCAGTGTTTTTGGTACATGATTGCAGGACTCCCTGCCCTCCACTGGTGTTAGTCTCATATAGTATAGTTGGCTTTTCTACCCCTAATTAGGCAGTGACTTTTAGCAGCTCCCCTTAAGTCACAGCCCTTTCTTTTTTAATCATTTCATTGGTTTACTTAACATTTATAGTGAGTATTATAGTGAGAAGTATAACTGGCCAAACTGGCTTTGGAATAAACAGCATATACTTCAGCTGGTTGAAGCAGAAGTAATAGGTGGGCTTTGAGAGTGGCTATCAATTAGTATTTTATAGCATCAATATATGTTACAAAACAAATTGAGAATTGGGTCATTATAGTGGGTTAAGTAAAGATTTGTTGAGAGCATTTATTGTAACATTTTGAGTCTAAGCAATGTCCTTGGACAGAAACTTAATTAAAATGATCACAGGAATGAATAAATATATGCTATTTCCCCCTCTTTCTATGTCCCATATGTTCAGGGGTGCTAGAGTCCCAAGGCAGTTGTTTGGTTTTAAGCATGTTAGCCCCGCATTGAATGAGAACTTGTTGGGTAGGTCAGATTTGATGAATGAAGCAAACGGAGAGAAACGGATGCCTCCAAAATATTTTGCTTATAGATGTCGGTGGTTAAGGAAAAAACGATGTGGGAGAAATATGTAAGGAGTGGCCTGGAGGTAATATGTAGGATAGTAAGTGTGTCTGACAAGTTTGAAAGTTATTTATATGACATTTCTTCCTTGACACTTGCACTTTTTATCATGAATTTTATATTAATGTGTATAATAGGTGCGTATATTTAGCTAATACAGAGACAGTTGTTTTCTCTTTCTGGAGTGGATTGACTAACATGTTGTTTATTACAAGAATATATAAATTATAAAATTACCTTGATAGCCTTCCCATCTTACAGTTTTCCTTAGGATCATGATTAGAAGAATGATTTTGTACAGAATGTGTGAAAGATCAAGGAATATGGGGCAGCTTACAGTTGTTTACAACTTGGTTTGCAAATGGCAACAAAATATATTAGTTTGTCTGCTGAATAAAATTAAGCTTACTTTTCTTTCTGTAGCGTATTAATTGTATTATAGTATGCCACATCCACTTTCAATGCAATCCTCCTAGTCTTGGAACGGCAGCCAATTCCAGGAATTAAGAGAATTAGGTTACTTTGCCTAGTGGCACAAAACATACCCAAGGTATTAAATCATTCATTGGCTTGTCTGTTTGGGGCACAATCAGAAATAAAGTTTAGAGATAAAAGTTGATTTGCATGCTGTTCGCATTTATTCTTACACAACTTTAACAGGTGTATTTTTCTATTTCTGTCTTGATTCATGTAATCCTTCTTGAAACAGATTTTCAATTGCAGTTATGTCCAGAGGTATCGAATTTTAATAAAATTTTAGGATAAAGACTAAATTCAGGATTCTACTACAATAACTTGATGCCATTGGCTATGAAAATATTTTAATCTATGTGTAGAATATTTAAACAAATATTAAAAATATGTGGTTATCTAACAGGTGAACTATATAATACTTTAATTTTTTGAATGGTTTATTGATCTCTTATATCAAGTAATAAAGGAAACCAGTTTGGTAAGAAAGAAATGATTTCATTTGAACTTCAGGATTTCTAAAAAATGATATTATTTTGTACTCACAGTGGTAGAAGCAGAGATGAGGTGACAGTATAAGAACCTTTTGATTTTGTTGGAGAGGAATTTGGTCAGCTGTTACAGCTGACATCAGTACTGTAGCTCTGTAATTTTATGAGACTTGGGAGAAATTAATTTTTTCACTTTCAGACTCTGAAGGTTTTACAGATACCTTTGCCTTTCTGTTGCTGTAAGCTTTGCTCTTCTGTTTTGAAGCTACAAAGAGAATGGGACTACATCTTTGGCTGTATAGAATCTCTGATTTCCACTCTGCTCTGAAATAGCCCACGAATAAGGGGGGGAGAAAATTGCTTTAGAATAAGCAGAAGACCCCAGGAGACCTAATCAATTGTTAGGATCTCTGGCAGGTAGGAAGACTAGTAAAAATAAATAATGCAATGATTAACTAGAAATAATCTAGTTATAGAAATAATCTATAGAAATAATCTAGTTATAACATGCTTGAAACTAATCTTTAAAAAATTTAAACTTATTTCTTCCAAATCAGTAGAATTTTTAAAGAGTTTCCCTTAAACATTAAGCATTAGGGCCTTCTTGTGGTATATCTTATATAGGCTACTGCTCCTTTACCCCCATTTGACCCTTATGGCTGTCATACACCCTACTTGGAATGTCTCATTGCAGCCTTGAAATAATGCTTGAAGAATGTTGCAGCTGGAAGGACCTAAAATATCTAGGCCAGAATTTCCCAAATCTTGTTTTATGCCAGGATTTAACAGTATGTCCCCAGGCTCTATCTGAGACCTATTGAATTAGAATCTATGTGGGTGAGACCCAGGATTCTGTATTTTAACAAGTCCCCCAGTGTTAGGCTGGCACAGAATGATTGGAAATCACTGCTTCAAGGCCAGTGCTCTCATTTTCTAGATGAAAAATCTCAGGCTCAGAGGAGATAAGTGACATGTCAATCTGTATTCAGTTTGGTCCTTTTCTCTGCATGGCAGCTACAATTTACAGAGTATTTTGAGGTCAAATCATGATAGCTACAGAACTCCTTTAGTTGGTGGACCATGCTCAAATGCCTCTTTAGAGCTAGCACTTCTGCATGTGACCCTTCAAGACATTGTCATGGCAGACATTTCTTTTGCAATAGCAGTCGGACATTGAATCCTTGGCTGGAGAACGATCCAAGACTCTCCTCCTTCACATTAATGTCCTATGAATGAGAACAGATACTTTGGGATATTGTATTGTGGAGGTGTCTTTAGAAACTAGCTCTGAATAAAACCCTGCAAGTCAAGTGTCATATAGACTGTTAGCAAAGTGGTACTTTAGAGAAAAAAAAGATGGAAACAAAACAACTCTGTTAAGGTATAATTGACATATTGCACATATTTAAAATGTACAATTTGATAAATTCTGATATATGTATACATACAGGAGGCCATTACCATAATCAAAGTAGTAAACATATCTAAAACCTCCAGTTGTTTCCTCATACCCTTTGTAATCCTTGTCTCTTGACTTACCGTACCCTACTTCACCTCCAGAGAATCACTGCTTTCTGTTACAGTGGATTAATTTTGCATTTTCTAAAATTTTATGTAAGTGGAATCGCGTGGTAGGAACTCTTTTTGTTGGGGGGGAAGAGGGCTAGCTTATTTCAGTGAGCATCATTATTTTCAGATTCAATCATAATGTAGCAGGTATCAGTAGTTATTTCTTAGTATTGCTTTATATCCATCATATGGATATACCACAGTTTATCCTTTCACCTGTTGATGGACATTTGAATTGTTACCAGTTTTTACTTATTACGAATAAAGCTGCTAAGAACATTGTAAAAGCCTTAAATGTACATATGCTTTCATCTTGAGTAAGTATCTGGAAGTGGAATGACTTAATCACATGGGTGTGGTTATTGATTTTGGTTCCTATAACTTTATAATTCCTGTAAAAATTACTTTTCCTAGAAGTTTTGGAGTAGATTCTGTTGGATTTTTCTGTGTTGTTGAATGTACCATTTGCAAAAACATTTTGCCTTTCTTTCCAATATGGATGGCTTCCCCCCCCACCCCCGAATAGAACCTTTTTTTTTTTTTGACCTGAATAGAACCTCCAGTTCGATGTTGAGTAGTTGTGGTGGGAGTGGACCTCCTTGTCTTATTCCTGATATTAAAGGGAAAGTATAGTCTTTCATCATTACATAGTGTTAACTATAGGTTTTTTGTAGATACCTTTTAATGGCTTGAGGAAGTTTCCTTCTATTGTTTACTATTAAGCACTTTTATCAGAAATGGATATTGGATTTTGTCAAGTGCTTTTATGTGTTAAGTGCTTTTGTCAGGTGCTTTTATTGACACGATTGTGTGGTTTTTGTTAATATAGTGTACTACATTAGTTCATTAATTCCAGGAGCATTAATGTACAGTGTTGTATATCAGGTGCACGATATTGTGATTTGACAGTTCTTTTTTTTTAATACTTTATTTGGGAGAGAAAAAGCACCTGTGCGGTACAGAGGAGCACGGGGGTGGGGGGCGGTGGGGTGGTGGCAGCAGATCGAGAACAGACTCTCCCCCGAGCAGGGAGCCCAGCTTGGAGCTCCATCTCAGGACCTACGCTGAAGGCAGATGCTTAACCCACTAAACCACCCAGGTACCCCAGTTTTACAGTTCTGTACGTTACTCAGTGCTCATCAGGCTAAGTGCACTCTTAATCCCCTTCAGCTGTTTTACCCATCCCCCTACCCATTGCCCCTCTGGTAACCACCAGTCCTCTATATTTAAGAATCTAGTTTTTGTTTGTTTTGTTTCTTAAAATCCACATGAATGAAATCATATTGTTTTTGTCTTTCTCTGACTGATTTCACTTAGCATTATATCCTCTAATTTTATCCATGTTGTTGGCTAGATTTCATTCCTTTTTATGGCTCTCTATTGTGTTCTGTGGATCTGTGTGTCTATTTTTGTTTTGATTACTGTGGCTTTGTAGCGTATCTTGAAATCTGAGATTGTGATGGTTCCAGTTTTGTTCTTTGTTTTCAAGAGTGCTTTGGCAATTCAGGGTCTTTTGTGGTTCCATACAAATTTTAGCATTATTGTTCTAGTTCTGTGAAAAATACTGTTGGTATTTTGATAGGGATTGTATTAAATCTGTGGATTGCTTTAGGTAGTATGGACATTTTTTTTTTTAAAATTTTGTTTATTTATTTTTTTTTTCAGTGTTCCAAGATTCATTGTTTATGCACCATATCCACTGCTCCATCTATGGAACACTGAGTATGGACAAACAATGTTTGTTCTTCCAATCCTTGAGCATGGAATATCTTTCCATTTGTTTGTGGTCATCTTCAGTTTCTTTCATCAGTGTTTTATAGTTTTCAGAGTATAGGTCTTTCACCTCCTTGGTTAAGTTTATTCCTAGGTATTTTATTGTTTTTGGTGCACTTGTAAATGGGATTGTTTTCTTAATTTTTCTTTCTGCTACTTCATTATTAGTATATAGAAATGCAACAGATTTCTGAATGTCGATTTTGTATCCTACTTTACTGAATTTATTTATTAGTTCTAGTAGTTTTTTGGTGCAATCTTTAGGGTTTTCTAGATACAGTATCATGTCATTTGCAAATATTGAAAAATTTCCTTCTTCCTTTCAGATTTGGATATTTTAAATTTCTTTTTCTTGCCTGATTGCTTTGGCTAGGACTTCCAAGTATTATGTTGAAGAAAGGTGGTGAGAGTGGACATCTAATTGATTTTTTAAAAATATTAAAATAACCTTTATTCCTGGATTAAACCATACTTGTTTATGAGACATTACTTTTTTTATATATTGGTGAATTCAGTCTGCTAGAGTAATGTTTAGAATTTTTGCATATACATTGATGAGAGATATTTGTCTGTAGTTTTCTTGCAATGTCTGTATCTGGTTTTGCTTTCTGAGTATTGCTGACCTCATGGATTGAGTTGGGAAATATTCCCATCTCTTCCACTTTCTGAAAGAGTTTATGAAGGATTGATATTACTTCTTTCTTAAATATTTGGTAGAATTAACCAGTGAAGCCATCTGGGCCTTTAGTTTTCTTCCTGGGAAGTTTTTTGTTACAGATTCAGTCTCCTTCTCTCTCCCTCTCTCTCTTTTTAAAAGAGTTTATTTACTTATTAGAGAGAGAGGGAGAGAGAGAAGCAAACTCCTCTGCTGAGCAGGGAGCCCAATCCGGGGTCTGATCCCAGGAACCTGGGATCAATGACCTGAGACAAGGGCAGACACTTAACTGACTGAGCCACCCGGAAGCCCCCAAATTCAGTCTCTTTAATAGACACAAAACTACTGAGGTTATTGGTTTGTTCTTCAATCAGTTTTAGTGGTTTATGTTTTTCAAGGATTTTTAAAAAAATATATTGATGAGTTTATTGGCATACAGTTCATAATATTCCTTTATTATGTTTATAATACGTATAGAGTTTCTAGTGACATCCTCTCTCTCATTTCTTTTTTTCTCTCTGATCTGTCTAGTTTTGAGATGAGTTAATTTAATGGATCCTCTCAGAAAATCTGCTTTTAATTTGTTTTTTTAATCTTTAAATTCTTTTAAATTTTTCTAATTTTTTGTTTTTAGCTTTGATCTTTATTTCCTTCCTTCCTTTTATTATTTTATTTTTCAAGCAATCTCTACACCCAGTGTGGGTCTCGAACCCACAACCCTGAGATCAAGAGTTGCATGCTCTACCAACTGAGCCAGCCACGTGCTGCAGTCTTTATTATTATTATTATTTTTGTTGTTGTTGTTCTTTTTACAGGGGATATTATTTGCTGTCAATTTTCTAGTTTCTTTTTTTTTTTTTTTGCATTTTTTTTAAAAGATTTTATTTATTTATTTGATAGAGATCACAAGTAGGCAGAGAGGCAGGCAGAGAGAGGGAGGGGGCTGCAGGCTCCCTGCCAAGCAGAAAGCCCATTGTGGGGCTCGATCCTAGGACCCTGAGGCTTAAATGCACTGAGCCACCCAGGTGCCCCAGTTTTCTAGTTTCTTAAGGTGGAAGCTAAGGTTGATTTGAGACTGTTCTTTTAGTGCTGTAAATTTCCCCTAAGTATTGTTTTAGCAGCATCCCACAAATGTGATATGTTGTATCTTCAGTTTCTCTGTGTTTAAAATATATTCTAATTTTGTGATTTCTTTTTTGAAGTGTGTTAATTTCCATGTTTTGGTATTCTCCAGAGAGCTCTCTGTTGTTGATTTCTAATTTAATACAATGTGTTTAAATAAAGTACTTTGTAAGACTTGAATCCTTTTTATTTTATGGATACCTGTTTTATGGCCCAGAATATGGTCTTTCTTGGTAAGGGTTCTCAAAAATAATGCTGTTTAGGTCAAATTTGAAAAAACTTTAGCCATTTTCTGATTTTAAAAAATATCTCTACCCACTTTGTGTACTCCAGTTGTACATGATATTAAGTTTCTTGAGGTTAGCCAGCAGCTCGCTGATGCTGTTTTCATTATTATTTTTAATTCTTTTTTTAATGTTTTATTTTAGATTGTTCTTATAGCTAATGTTTTCAAGTTCACTTATCTTTTCTTCTACAAATCTGACCTACCACTAATTCCATGCAGTGTGTGGTTTATTTTTTTTTCTGTTTTCATTTTGCTTTGCTTTGTTTTATTTCTTAAGTAATCTTTATGCCCAAAATGGGACTCAAACTCATGACCTCATAATCAAGTTGTGTGCTCCTGAGCCAGTCAGGCACCCATCCAGTGTGTTTTTAATCTGAGATATTGTAGCTTTCATCTCTATAAGTTTGATTTGGATCTTTTTTATATCTTTCATATCATACTTAGTTTTTTATACAGAAGGAATACAATAATTGGAACTGTTCTAGTATTCTTGCCTCCTGATTTCCACGTCTTTGTCAAGTTTGGGTTGGTTTCAATTGATTTTTTTCCTTGTTATGAGTCATATTTTCCTGCTGCTTTGCATGCCTTCCAATCTTTGATAAGGTGCCAGACATTACCTTTAACTTATTTGGTGCTGATTATTTTTATGTTCCCATAAATATTCTTGATCTTTCTGCTGGGCCAAAATTCTTTGCAATTGTTTGATCCTTTTGAGTCTTGCTTTTAAGATTTGTTAGGTGGGAACAGGGGAGTGTTTAATCTAAAGCTAATTATTCTCCATTACTGAGGCAAGGCTCTTTTGAGTGCTCTACCTAGCATTCCATGAATTACGAGATTTTGCAGCCTGACCAGTGGAAACAGGCATTATTCCGTTCCTGTGTGAGTGCCTAGTGGTATTCTGTCTCATTCTTTTGGGTGGTTCCTTCCCCAACCTTAGATCGTTTTCTTACATGTGTGCTGAACACTCTGCTAAATACTCACCCCTTGGAGATCTGTGTGATTATTTCTCTACCCTTCATTACTGTGTCTTTTGAACTTGCCTTGGTTTCCCTGTGCTTTTCAGCTCTTTCTTTTAAAATCTTGGTATTTGTCAGCGTCTGCCTGGGTTCCTACTCTCTGTACCATGGCCTGAAAACTCTAAAGGCAATAAGCTAGGGCAGTGGTAGGACTCAGCTACCTGTCTCTCAGGGATTTTATTGTCCTTTATTACCTGACATTCAGTGTCTTAAGCATGGTTGCTGGATATGTTTTGTCTGTTGGCTTTTTTTTTTCCCTTTTTGTTTGTTTCAGGTGGGGTGGTAAATCAGATCAGACCCCTATTACTTTATTTAGTTGGAAGTAGAAGTCTGGAACTCATTCTTGACTTGTGTGTAATAATTTCTTGAGGTTTGACTTTGTGCTGTCGAGCACATTAGACAATTACATCTATATCCCTCAAGGTGTATGTGTTTGGATGCCCAAAAGCTTATAGTTTTAAATCTTACTGGGAAAATGGATATTCACTTTACATTTGGGATCTCCTTTTATTTTGGCATATTTTGGCAAACTCAGTATGTCTTCCATAATGCCTAGTAAAATTAATTATGTAAACTGTTTAGTATGTACTTGTGGATTCAATAAATTACTAAATTAATTTTTAAAGGGCTAGACCCTTACTGTATCCTGAGACATCATTCTTTTTTTTTTTTTAAGATTTTATTTATTTATTTGACAGAGAGAGATCACAAGTAGGCAGAGAGACAGGCAGAGAGAGAGAGGGGGAAGCTGGCCCCATGTGGGGCTCGATCCCAGGACCCTGAGATCATGACCTGAGCCGAAGGCAGAGGCTTAACCCACTGAGCCACCCAGGTGCCCCCTGAGACATCATTCTAATCCTGTGCAGTTTTCTTAGCAATTCCTTCAACTGTTGAAAGATCTAAGTTCCTCTTTATATTGCTGTGTTAAGCAATCATTTGGTCTTCATGGTAAATAAACTGGAAAGCCTAACCGTAAATTCCTCTGTTCATCAGGAAACAGAATATAAAGATCCTGCTGGTGGTAGATTTAAAAATGTCTGGGTCTACTAGGATATAATCTTTTCTGTATTCTTTTTTGAATTTGATGCCAACTCAGGAACCATCCCATTGATGTCAGGAAGGCATTTATTTGTTGACAAGAATTTTGATGTTTTGGCATAAAAACACAAATATTTTGTTGTGAGTGTGGGAGTAATTATTTCATGAGGGAGACCTACCTAGTGGGGTTGAGTTGTCATCCTGAGAGATGCTTAGAAAACTTCTGAGACCCTTACCTGTTTTGCCAGTTCCTCCAACCTAGTTGGAACTCCAGTGGGAATTTCACTATGGATGCTTGGTTTTAACACTAATTCACCTGTAATCCAACATTGCTGGTTTTGTAATTTAATTGTCTTCAGATATTCTTTAACATAAACTTGTTACTTGCTTTATCATTGTCTAATGACTTTTGTAACATGTATTGTTTCTGAAGGCTACATTTTTATTGTGTGTATGTATAAACATTACTTTGGATATAAAATAGATGATAAAGAAAATTTCTAAATTCTGAGTCCTACTTTTCATTATTTTTAATTACTGTTGTGTTCTTTTTCAAAAATTTTAAGGCAGTAGAGTACGGAGTAGAAGTCCCTGTGACCCCTGTTGTTCAGTTTATCTTGTTCTGCCTTCCTGGTACCCTGTTAATTTTACCTTTCTTGCCAAGTTCAATGAGCTTTTTGGTGGTAGCAGTTTCTCTGATGTTTCTATGTCAGCCTAGTATGTAAATTTGTAATTTTGAACATTTGGTAAATTAAGAATGAATTTATGTCAAATATACTCAAACATTTTTTAAGAATTATTTTAATATGTTTATTAGCCAAATGAAAAGTCTGCAGATTTAATATTTCTAATATAATTGTCCATTTCAAATTACATTACACGTGCCTCCAGCTTTGCTAGTTCTTTTCGGTTAGGGTCTCTTCTGTCTGAAGTAAGTAAGAGGTTTAATCCGGGCATTTATCTTAGCAAAGAATGAAGCATATATTTCCTGCCAGTTGTTTGTTTGTATGCTTTGTTTTTAATTTTTTAAAAATTAAAAAACTTTTATTTTTTTAAAAGATTTATTTATTAGAGAGTTCAGGGTGGGGTGCAAAGGAAGAAGGAGGGAGAGAGAGCCTTAAGCAGACACGGGGCTTGATCTCTAGACTCTGAGATTACACCTGAAAAGGAAGAGTTGGACGCTTAACTGGCTGTGCCACCAAGGCACTCCCCACCGGTTGTTTTATAAATATGTCTTTGATACAGGTGTGCATAGCTTAAAAAATTAAAACTAATTGGTGCTTGCCACTTTTTTTCTCAAGCAAAAATAAAAACAAAAACACTGGGAGGAGGAGGAGATACTTAATTCTAAGATTTAAGAATATGAATGTTGGGGCTCCTGGGTGTCTCAGTCATTAAGCATCTGCCATTGGCTCGGGTCATGATCCCAGGGTCCTGGGATCGAGCCCCGTGTTAGGCTCCCTGTTCAGCGGGAAGCTTGCTTCTCCCTCTCCCACTCCCCATGCTTGTGTTCCCTCTCTCGCTGTGTCTATCTCTGTCAAATGAATAAATAAAAATCTTAAAAAAAAAAGAATATGAATGTTAACCAGTGTCATGTAGGTCTGCCTTTTTTATGTAGTTAGATGTTTATTAAAAGTGAATTTTTGAGGTTATAGGATCATGTATTAAAAAAGCTTAGAAATTATCCAGTATTATTTGATGATATTAAAAGTAGATGTGATGTAAATGCTATAGTTATTTAGGAAATAGTCATTTTTAAGAGACATATGCTAAAATATTTTGTGTATAGTCTTTATGGAGTAGAAGTAGATTGTTGGTAGTAGACTGAATGGGGGGAACAGAATTCCAGCTCTCACATTTTTTATTGCTGCTGAGTTGTTAGCATAGTTGTAAATGCTGTGTTTAAGTTGTATGAATTTTAGTAGTAGACCAAATTGTGAAGTTAATGCAGATCTCTATTTGGCATCCTTTTAAGAGGCCTCTTCTTTGGGGACCCTTTGTTTTTCTGTTACTGATATTCAGTGCCTCAACCAGAGAACCTTGAATGCTACAGACTAGTAAACTAATAAGCTTTCCTTGTGTTTTAGTTTGTAATGGTTTTAGAGGTTACTGTTTTCAATATTACTTACATTTGATTCCCAAAAAGGAATTTTTTCAGGTGGAATGGTAGATATGTTCCCATTATCTCTCCCAGTCTTTTTTTTTTAAGATTTTATCTATTTGTCAGAGGGATAGAGAGAGAGCACAAGCAGGGAGAGCAGCAGGCAGAGGGAGAAGCAGGCTCCCCACTGAGCAAGGAGCCCCATCTGGGACTTGATCCCAGGACTCTAGGCTTATGACCTGAGCCAAAGGCCGACGCCCAACTGACTGAGTCACCCAGGCGTCCCATCCCATTATCTCTTAAATCATTCCCATAAGTTACAATTTACTCTTTGTGGGTGATGTTGACCTAGTTGATTACCAAACTCATTAAATCAAAGACATATGTATACTTTAATGATCAGTGATACTTTTTTTTTTTTTTTTAAAGACTTCATTTATTTTCAGAGAGCGAGCCAGTGGGCAGGGGTCTGAGGAAGAGGGAGAGAGAATCTCCAGTAGATGCCCCAATGAGCACAGAGCTCAGTGCGGGGCTCAGTTTCATGACCCTAAGATCATGACCTGAGCTGAAATCAAAAGTCAGACACTTAACTGTGCCAACTAGGCACCCCAATACTTCTGTTTTATCAGCCTTATATCTCTTAAGGTTCTAATGTACCTTCTGTATCAAATAGTCAGTTTAAGAACAAAATGAAGATTAGCTGTAAAATACATAGAGAACAAGATATCATGTACCTGTTGTTTTCACTGATTTGTTTTTTTCTTTCCTATTCTCACTGTTTCAACTATCATCTTCGTGCAGTTATTTCCAAAATCTGACTTACAGTTATGATCCTCTGGTTGTTCCTTTGAGATTGCCCCATTTGGATGTCTTGCAGTTATCAAAAATGCAGCTCAGGCTTCATTGTCTTTAAACTGGTCTTATAGTACGTTGTCCTAAATGTGTCAGCAGTATGACCATTACCCTAATCACTCAGGAGAGTAACAAGTTATAATACACATTTATGAGGATGTTTTAATAGTATTTGTTCATCTCTTCATTAATTCAGTAAACATTTCTTGAGCTTCTTCTAAATGCAAGGAATTGGAGGTTACATAGATAAGGAAAGTGTTTGTTCTATGGAGGAATTTGTAATCAGGTTGGGTAGAGACAAGTAAAACCCTGTGTGACTGATTACTAAGCCCTGTGGTTAATGCTCCCACAGAGAGGGAGGCACCGTCCTTAGGATGCAGTGCAGAGAGGAAGAGAGGGGAAAGCTTGAGGTACATTTTTAAGGACCACCTAATTGTACAATAATGTCCACTTGGGAGAAATGTTCAGAGACATGACTTTTTCAGTAAATAATTTGGAAATATATCCATCTTTCAAGAACGATGGATTCTTTTGTTGCAGCAGTCTAAGGAAATTATCTGAAATAGAGAAAAGTCTTTAAAGGGTTTGTTTTTAGAAATCTTTTTATTTTGATTTAATTGTAGGTTCACATGCAGTTTAAAGAAATAACACAGAGAGATGTTATGTGCCATTTACTCAGTTTCTCCAGCGGTAACATCTTCCAAAACTATAATGTGATATCACATCCAGGATATTGATACAGTGAAGATATAGAATAATTTTGCCACACAAGGATCCCTCATCTGGTTGGGGTCTTTGTAGTCCTCCTTTTCTTTGCTATCCCTGACCCCTGGGAACCATTAATATGTTCTCCATGTATATGTGTTTGTAATTTCAAGAATATTTAAATGGAATAAGACTGTGTGACCTTTTAGGATTTGCTTTTTCCAATCCCTGAGATTCATCCAAGTTGTTGTGTGTGTTATTAATTTGTTCCTTTTTATTGCTGAGTTGTATCCCCTGATATGGATGCACACAGTTTGTTTAATCATTCACCCGTTGAAGGACAGCTTGATTGTTTCAATTTTGGGGCTATTATGAATAAAGCTGCTGTGAACATTCATGTACAGGTTTGTGTGAACCTAAGTTTTTATTTTTCTGGGGTAAATGCTCTGGAGTTTGGTAAATGGATTGTAGAATAGTATATGTTTAATTTTTTTTTTTTTAAGATTATTTATTTGACAGACAGAGATCACAAGTAGGCAGAGAGGCAGGCAGAGAGAGAGAGGGGGAAGCAGGCTCCCTGCTGAGCAGAGAGCCCGATGTGGGGCTTGATCCCAGGACCCTGAGATCATGACCTGAGCCAAAGGCAGAGGCTTAACCCACTGAGCCACCCACGTGCCCCTAATTTTTTTTTTTTTAAGATTTTATTTATTTGTCAGAGAGAGAGAGCGGGCCCAAACAGGGAGAGCAGCAGGCAGAGGGAGGAGCAGGCTCCTCACTGAGCAAGGAGCCTGATGTGGGACTCGATCCTAGGACCCTGACATCATGACCTGATGATGTCAGGCGTCAGCTGAAGGCAGATGCTTAACCGACTGAGCCATCTAGGCGTCCATGTATGTTTAATATTTTTTAAGAAACTACCAAACTGGGGCACCTGGGTGCTCAGTGGGTTAAAGCCTCTGCCTTCTACTCAGGTCATGGTCCCAGGGTCCTAGGATCGAGCCCCGCATCGGGCTCTCTGCTCCATGGGGATCCTGCTTCCTCCTCTCTCTCTGCTTGCCTCTCTGACTGCTTGTGATCTCTGTCCGTCAAATACATAAATAAAATCTTTAAAAAAAAAAAAGAAAAAAAGAAACTACCAAACTTTTCCATAGTGGATGCACCATTTTACATTTCCACCAGTACTTGAAAGTACAAAGGATGTGATTGTTATTTCTGAAAGTAACAAAATAACATAAACATCCACAAAAAAGGGAATAATTAAATATTGATTATCCATCTATATCATAGAATATTTTGTTGGTCATTAGAAATTTTTATGTGATTTTTTTTTTTTTGTTAATATTGGAAAATGGTTACCTTAAGTAAAAAACCAACATCTAAAATACTGTTACCTCAAGTGCCACTATCACAGAGCTTGGGGTATTTACTGTCAAGGAAAACAAGTTAATTTTCATTAAAATCAATGTAACAGCCTTAAAAATACCTGAACCTCTCTTCTACTGCGATAGGGTACCTGATCCAACCTGTTTTACTTATTGTTCCACCATAGGAATATATAAATGTCCTCACTCTTTAAAGTTCTTTTCTTTCCTCCTTCAATATGTAAAAACATATGTTGTATAAACCATAGCTGACTTGGAACCATATCTCTGAATTAAGGACTTGTGCTTATTTTTCTATTCAACAGGTCTGGCTTTTATTTCCTGTGATTTTCAATACACTTTCTGCTTCTGCTAGTTCAGCCCTTCTCCTGGAAGTTTTCTCCATTTTTTAGCCTGTGACCCCATCTCACAAACCTTTTGTGTTTTCTATTGTGGGTAAATAGAAATGTCTGTCTTGCAGACCATATCATCTGGCCACCCTTTCCACTAGATGCCAGTTACTTAATATTAAATAAATTTCAAAAATTTTTACTTTTGTTTAAAAACTATTGTAATCACTATTTTTCTGTCTTTTATTGAAAATGTAAAATATTAGGTTGAATCATGTGAAACTGATGTAACAGTTGAATATGGCAATTTCATATTGTTCAGATGAGTATTTCTTTAGTCTTACAGGTTAAATACCCTTATTACATAAGCCTGAGAACTCAACCACCCACCCCATACATTGTTACTTCAGTGCGAAAATGAACGCCAGGTTTTAAACAATAATTTATCAGTGTGTTTTGGGGATTTTACGTTGATGGTTTGGATTCTAGCCTTTTGAAGTCTTCACCTCGGAGTATGCATATGTTTCATCAGTAATGTGTCTAAGGGTCCGGTCACTGCCTTCTGCCTCTTTGTTTAGTCTGTCAGTGTTTAAATAGCATTGCGGTGTCCCTGACTTCTAGCATTCTTTTAAGCCAAAGCCATTTATGGGAAGAAATGATCAGGCATAAGAAATGTAAACCCCAAATAGTGTAGCATAGCTATGCAGGAGAATGCTTCACCTGTACTGGGCTAAGAACCTTGCGCCAGTGGATCTCTCCACATTGGCTCTATGTTAGGATAACTGGGAGAGTTTTAAAAAACTGATGTCCAGGAATTCTGATTAATTGGGGCCTGGATGCCAGGTTTTTTTTTGTGTGTTTTTTAAGCTTTTTAAAGGCCTCCTCCCCTCGCTCCCCCCCCCCCCCCCGGCCCCATGATTCTCATGGCAGCTTAAGAAGAGAGCCTCTCTTTTGGACCAATTTTGAAAGCAAAAAGTCAGGTCAAAAATGTCTACAGATCTAGAAAAATCACTGTAATGACTCAAAGACTGATTTTGGTACAGTGTGGGAAATATACTTGGGTTGTTTTTATTATTATTTTTTTTTGCTGTAAGTCACATCTAAACAGAGTAGCTGTTAAAATGGTCATTTTTAACAGGAATAGCAGTACATCATTATGGAGTTTAGAAAAGTATAAATGCAGTTTTTGTGAAGGCTGAGGCTAAATTAAAACAGTGATGAGACAAGTGATCAAGGGGCACTTCGGTGGCTTAGTTGGTTCAGTGTCTGCCTTCAGTTTGCGTTGGGTCATGATCCCAGGGTCCAGGGATCGAGCCCCACGTCAGGCTCCCTGCTCAGGGGGGAGCCTGCTTCCCCTGTCCCTCTGTGCTGCTCCCCCTGCTTGTGCGCTTCATCTCTCTCTCTGTCAAATAAATAAATAAAATCTTAAAAAAAAAAGGCAGTTGATCAAGACTGTCATCAGCAGTGGTGCTAAGTCATGTTGATGGCATTTACACTTGGTAAGATGTATGAGACTGTCAGTGTTATCTCTATGGTCTTCCTCCCAAAAAGCCATAACCCCAGCCCTAACCATGAGAAAAATAGACAAATCCCAATTATGGGATGTTTTGCAAAATACCTAATCAGTACTCAAAGCTGGCAAGGTCATCAAAAACAAGGAAAGTCTGAGAAACTCATAACCAACAAGGAGCCTACAAAGACATGACAAGTAAATGTAATGTGCTGTCCTGGCTTGGATCCTAGAACAAGAAAAGAATAAGTAAAAAGTAAAACGAAATAAAAACAAGAGATTTGGAGTAATAATGAGGAATCAATAGTGGTTCATTAATTTTGACAAATATACCATACTAATGTAAGATATTACTAGTAGGGGGAACTGATGTGCGGCACATAGGAATTCTCTACTATCTTCACAGTTTTTCTGTGAACCTTCAACTGTTCTCACCCGCACCAATAATTTACTGAAAATGATGCCTTGATAGTTAGGGCACTGTGCTGGTGAGTGTATGATTTCTTGCGAGCTGTATTAACTAGCCCCATGACAGTGCATGTATCTGTCTGTCCAAATACATCACTCCTAATGGAAAAGCAGCATAGATTCACATCAGAAAAAGTAGAAGAGTAATATTATATCTTTATAACTTAGAGCACATTCCAACATTGTATACTGTTTCTACCACTACCACCACAAACTCCCCCCCCCCCAAAAAAAAGAAGAGGGAAAGGGAAGGAAAGAGGGAAGGTAAAACTGAAGGAAGGAAGGAAGGCAAAAAGAAAAGTAGGAAGAAAGGAAAAAGACACAGTAGTTGGCACACACGCCTATGTATTTCAAAGTTTGTAAAGATAAAACTACATTCTAAGTAAGATATACAAGATGTTAGTTGGTATTGGTACATGATATTGGAATAATTAACAGTGTTATAAGCAGTGATAATTTTTTAAAAATATTTTATTTATTTGACAGATAGAGATCACAAGTACGCAGAGAGGCAGGCAGAGAGAGAGAGAGAGAGAGAGAGAGAGAGAGAGGAGGAAGCAGGCTCCTCTCTGCTCCTCTCTGCTCCTCTGAGCAGAGAGCCTGATGCGGGGCTGGATCCCAGGACCTGGGATCATGACCTGAGGTGCAGGCAGAGGCTTTAACCCACTGAGCCACCAGGGCGCCCCTATAAGCAGTGATAATTAAATTTAACTTGCAGCAAAGGTATTTGATTTAACAGATATTAAGCGGTGAAAGTAAATTTTAGGTTTCAGTGGAAAGAAACAACTGACATAGCCGTAAGATTTTTTTGGATGTCTATGAAAATAAATGTTGAAGTCATGTTAGAAATGTTAACATTGTATAGGGAACCATAAGTGGCTAAAAAATGGACTAGGCTTTTTATAAATAGGGTGACTTGACAGTTTTTTAGGTGTAGTGTTTTTGTTGTGTATGAAATTAATGATCTGTACCAATGAGTGAAGTAGGTTGTTTTATTTTGCAAAGGAGTATACTGTTTTGTTTTTTCTGCCATATGTCGATGTTTTATTTACCTTTCTTGTGTTTGACCATCATATTTTTTTAAAAGATTTTATTTATTTATTTGAGAGAGAGTGAGAGAGAGCATGAGAGGGGAGAAGGTCAGAGGGAGAAGCAGATTCCCCGTGGAGCTGGGAGCCTGATGCAGAACTTGATCCTGGGACTCCGGGATCATGACCTGAGCTAAAGGCAGTCATCTAACCAACTGAGCCACCCAGGCACCCTTGACCATCATATTATTGATATTATTTGGTCCTTGTTTCTTTGTCTTTTCCTGTGATGTAATGTTTATTTTTTCCATAGCCTGGGATGTATCTTGATCTTCAAAATAACCAGGCATGCTATTTACATGGAACAGATAAGCATACACATGTAAATCTTCATTGATTCTCTGAGAGGTGGTGTGTGTGTTTTCCTTTCTCTTTTAAAAAAATTTATTTATTTTTTTGCTGGCAGCTTTAATAATGTTTTCATAAAATATGATGGATTTATAAATCTGTTTAACATGCCTTTCCCTTTTTGTCTTAGCGCTTTGCTTCTAAGTTGCAGATGCAGTGGCTGAACAATACGCTGTGTGGTGTGACAGGTAAATTTCCCAATTTACCTGCCGTAATAGTGTGCTGTGTAATGCTATTCAATCATCTCTGAATTTTACTTGCCTGATTAGTTGAGTGAAGCAGATTTTCAATTTAAATGTAACTTCATCTGCTTGATTAAAAATGTAACAGAACATTATCTGCTGCAAATAAATTTCAGTGGAAGAGATGATTTTGCCTGTTTAAAAATAACATCTGTTTATATTGGCTGGAAGCAGACGATTAATACTTCTCTAATTTCGAGGTTTACCAGTCCAGCTCACCTGTCTCTTTGCATGGATAGTTGAAATTGATGGCTGTCGAGTATAAACATTTACCTGTTGATGTTTAGTTGATGGATTTCTTTTTTAAGGATAATACAGAATCCCATCATTGGGCATTCATTTATTTGCTGCTCATCAAGATGATTGACAGTTTTGCCAACAACATGGAAAAAGGATCTTCCTTCATGATGCATACGAGAAAAATTTTACCCCTCAGTGATGAGTGCCCTACAGAAAAACAGATTTTTGTGAATTCTTTTTCATAGTTGGTATTTATTTGAATTCTGAGTTTAGAGTCCATGAGTATAAATTTAAGTCAAGTGTGTAGTAAATGAGGGTAGGTAGCACTCTCCTCCTGGCATCTTTCATCAAGTGATTATATGTGTAGGCTGTAAGGACAAGGAAGGAAAAAGATAGGAAAAACCAAAATGGTTGTTTTTTTCCCAGTGCTTAGCATAGTGTTAGGCATGTAGTAGACCACTCAATAAATATTTATTGAATTTGAATTGAATATCAAGCCCAGGGTTTATTTGATATTCTGCAAATGTAACAACTAGATTTAATTGGCTAAATAGTTTAAAATTATAGCAGAAAGAAATTATAGGTTAAGAGTTTGTACTCTTCTTTTTTAATGAAAACTTTCCTTTAAGAGTTTATTAGAAGTACATTTTTAAATGCAGAATTCTCCTATAAACACTCTAGAAAAAAGAAAGGCATTGTTCATTGTTATTTTACTGATAAGTGAAATTGAGTTAAAAATAGATGTAAAAAAATTCTAACCCTAGGAAAACAGCAGTACAGTTCGGTTGGTTTTAATATATAGTGTTAAACAGTATTTGTTCTTTAAAAATTGGTATGGTTTCCCAATTTCAAAAAATACTGTCTTCTTCTTTTGAATGCTATATTTTTTTCGGTAGCTTTTTATGAAGATTTCACTTATTTATAGAGCAATAATTTTACATTATTCTGATAACACTTTTTTGTCCTTTGTCATAAAGCAATATTATTGGTGTGAAAGTAATGGATTTGATATATTGGAAACTCTTGATTTCAACTGCAAAATTTAGGGGTTCTAGGCTGTTATAATTTAAATAAAAATTCTCTTTTTCAAGTAGATATTTGAGGAGTTGTTAATCAAAATACTTTAAATCAGCTAATCAAGAAAATTAATTAGTCTTTTCTCCCAGATATAAAGAGTACATTTGAGCCTCTAATCCATTTTGCTGATTTGGACATTTTAGATCATGTGATTATTTACAATGAGTTAATATTTGGGGGTTGAGTTTGAATCTTTTCGCATCTGTTAGGTTAATCCTGGATATTTAGCCAAAATTTTTTTCCTCATGCTTTAGGAGAATAGCTCAAACTGAAAATGTACAGATACTTAAATCTAGCACACATACTACAACGTTGTAACAGATTAATCTTATTTAAATATTTAAGTTAAATGTGGGATATGTAGGTTTTTAAAAAATTGGATGAGGTTAATAAGAAACTTTGAGTATTTTATGTTATAGCTTTCCTTGTTATTATCTTGTCCTTCCTGTTTATTCATGATTTGTAAAAAGTAGATGAGGTTTTTTTTTTTTCCTTGTTGTTTCAGTTGTTCAGATGATATTTAATGATAAAGAATGAACTTTTTTTTTTTTTAAGATTTTATTTATTTATTTGACAGATCACAAGTAGGCAGAGAGGCAGGCAGAGAGAGAAGGGAGGAAGCAGGCTCCCTGCTGAGCAGAGAGCCCGATGCGGGGCTCGATCCCAGGACGCTGGGATCATGACCTGAGCCGAAGGCAGCGGCTTTAACCCACTGAGCCACCCAGGTGCCCCAAGAATGAACTTTCTGATTAAGGTCTACATCTAGAGAAGAGGCTGCTACTTGAAATCAGTCTTGGGTCTTCAGAGACTTCTGCTAGAGCATTTGTGATTTGCTTTAAAATGTTAAAACTTTGTCACAAATCTTAAAAGGGGATGAAATTACAACAGATGTTTATAGCAACATTATTCATAATAGTCAAGACATGGAACTAACCCAAATGTATATCAGTTGATTGAATAGATAAATAAACTATAGGATATTTGTACAGTGGAATATTATTCAGCCAAAAAAGGCATGAAGTATTGATACGTGCTACAACATGCATAAACCCCAAAATGTTAGGCTACGTGCAAGAAGCCAGGCATAAAAGACTACATATTCTGTGATTTCACTTCTGTGAAATGTCTAAAATAGGCAAATCCATAGAGACAGAAGGTAAATAAATGGTTGCCTGGGGTTTATGAAGATGTTCCAGAATTTGATAGTGGTCGTGGTCGCACAAAGCTTTTTCAATATTTTACAAACCACTGATTTTAAAAGGGTAACTTAAAAAAAAAAAAAGGGTAACTTACAGTATGTGATGTGTATCTCAGTTAAAAAAAAGGGGGTGTGTGAAATACATAAGTTGCTGGTTTATAGAGGGATCATTACCAGAAGAGCTTGTCATTGTTCATTTTTCCTTGATACATAAAACCTTATTCTGGAACTGAGAGAACTGAACCTATTGACAGGAAAATGGGCTGGCAGGTTGAGGCTGGCCTTTTTGGGAGTTTTCTTAAAAATTATAAAATTGCAATTATCAGTCTTTTATAAAACCTTAATAGGGTTTTAATTTTTATTAATCATAGAGGTATATTTTATCTATCTGCCATATCTTCATATGAACATTTTTACTTACATATTTTTATATCTCATTAAAAGATTTATAAAATTTAGGTGTAGAAATTTAAAGGATGAACATAACCTTGTGGAAAAATCAGACTACCTTGAAATTGTGCTATCATTTGTGAGGTATTAATGTACTCATTTCAGTTTGAGAGATGGACAACCTTTCAGGTAGATTGTAGATACTATGTTAAGTTATAGAAACTTACCCTGCTGGAAATACTTAGGAAAATAAGAATAATCTGGTATTAAAATCAGTGTAGATATTTATGAAATATATACTGTTAAATGTTGATTAAAAACTTCTTTGTACTTTTTGCATTAAAATCTTACAGATCACAGGTTTGTAAGATGTTCACGTAATCAAATTTAGGAGTTCTAAAATTTAATGAGTAACAGTACAATATGTACCTTTTGAAATTGTGAGAACATTCATTTTGTGATGCAGAGAAGAGAGAATAGATATTTGAATATAAAGTATCAGTCAGCTTTCAAAATCAATCCACTGTAAAATATTGGTTGCCTTAGAGGTCAGTTATTCTGAATTGTATGCTGTATTATTTGAAATATGGTTTTCAACCTGCTGCAGAAATCCTTTCCCTTCAGTTATATTTTAGGGTTGCTATGTGAATACATTGCCAGATTGACTCTAGCTTTTTAGGGCTTGGGTCCCATAGGCATTCTTAGCAACTTGCTTTCACAACGCTTGCTTTTATATTCAGCTGAAACCAAAAAATTGATACTCGATGTGTTTTGACCTACAGAAATAGCAGAATTTATATGGTTCAACCATATAGTCATTTTCTTCAGATTGCTAGGCATAGGAGTACAATTTCTGTACTAATAGTAACTATTTATTCATTGTACTTTTCTGTGCACCTTACATGTATTAACTCATTTTATCCTCACAACAACCCAGTGAAGTGGTACTGTTACCATCTCATTTATAGATGAAGAAGTAGGTCTGAGAAGGTAATGTCCCAAAGTAAATGGGAGACTCAGGATTTCAACCCAAGCAGTCTTGCTCCAGAGCACACAGCTTACCCACAATGTCATGTTGCGTTCTACTCCTGACCTAGCCCCCTTTTCACCCTCTGGTAGTTTTGTAAATTAAAGCCTAATTCTCTCTTGCCTTGAGCTCTTCTTCTTTCCCTACCCAGTGTTAATTAGTTGTAGGACTTTTATTGCATTGTATTTGTTTTTTTAATTGTGTCTTATTCCAGATGTGTTTTGTAACTATAGGAATAGATACTTAAGGAGTCTTTCTGCAGAATTTACTATACTGATATTCACACTTGCACATGTTATTTTGTAAATTGCAGAATCCCTCTATGGTTTATATCAGATCAGCCAACACTTGTTGAGTGCTTTTGTGTCAGATCTTATTATGTAGCAACTTAATACGTGTAATAATGTTGTTAGCTGAATTGATAAATGTTGGAATCAACTTAGTCTCTGTCATCAGAAGATTCAGACAGTGTTTTGGATCACTGGTAAAGTAAGTTGTTTCCTGTTTTATTCAGTTTGTAATGGCAGTTTTCCAGGTTCCCATTATCAGCTTCCATCAAGGGAACAAGCATTCAAAAAAAAAAAAAAAAAAAAAAAAGCCAGAGCTGGGAGGGCAAGAAGTACTCTCTTTACTCCTAGGGCCTGGTCTCTTTCTCATCCTGAATCCCCTGTTCTCTCTCTTTGTGGAATTCTTTGCTGTATTTGATATTAGAAACGAAGTAGTAATTAATACCCTAAAGAAGGTAGTTTGATTTAAATTATATTCAAGTCACCACAATATATCCAGACTGTATGGATATTAAAATCGTATGGTCTGTTGCAGTGGTGTATGGATCTGGTTTCTAGCGGGGCAATTTGTACAAAGTGTATTTACAAGTATCAGATTCTTGGAATAACTGGGTTATTTTTTGTGTTTCTTACATTTTTGAATGACTGTGGAGTAGACTTCTGGGGCCCAAGCAGCCTGAAATTTTGCCTTAAGGAAATCAACTAAAACTGAAGTGTTCATTTTATGGGAAAGCTAAGGCCTAGTTGAACAGTTTTTTAGTTTGAGAATGAAATGATACTTTATTGAATTACTCTTGTAATAATTTTTTAGCATATAAAAACTGTTTGTCTAGTGTTAAATTATTAGTATTTTGATAATAGAGATCATTAATGTAGTATTGGATAGATTAGTTCTCATGCTGTTTTTGGTATGCCAGAGCCTAAGGAAGCAGCCATCTTATATAAAAGTTTAGTGCTGATCTTACTGTTTATTATTGCCATTAGATGTTTTTGTTACATATGGCTAAATAAATCTTTGATTTAAAAGCTAGAAAAATAAATTATGTATAAATATAACTTAGAAATTTTCATGAGGTTTGTAAGAGGAAAAGTAATAGAAGGGGATTAACTGATGAAGATTGAGGTTAAAGTGACCTATGCATAAAGGGTTTTAAACTGGTTGAGTAAACAGGTGTATTCTTTAACTTAGGTATTGTTTTATAAATACTTCTTCATCACAATTAGAAATAGCAGTATAAAAGAATATCAGTTTATGGTCCTGGAGATATTGATTGTTTTCCCAGTGAGCTCCACCGTGTCAGATGCTGTGGTCCTGGCTCAGTCCTTTTTCCTAATTATTCATCTGCCACTGACATTTGTTTACCCGTATCCTCGAGGATAACTCCTATCTTGGTTTTCCTGCCTTGCTGGCCATACCAAGGATTCTTTGGTCACATCATGCTTTCTGTAGAGGTCATATAGTGTGGGTAATGCTTGAGAATAGGGTTCATAAATCTAGTTTGTCTTTATAAATCTTGGTGCTGCTGCTGCTTATTATGTGACCTTGGGCAAATCATTCACTTCTTGCGCTTGGATTTCCTGATCTGTAAAATGGAGGCTTATTATGAAGGTTAAAGAGCGTAATACACATAATAAAGGTTTTAGACTAGTATTTGGTGCATAGTGTGTTAGCTATGGTTATTATTGCTCTGACCTTTAAACATTGTTGGCCTTAGGTCTGGATCTTCAGGCCTTTTCTCGTACATTATTTCCTACAGGATTTTTAAATTTTTGTGGCTTTTCCTCTGAAGGTCAGACTAGTTCCTCTTGCTTTTTTTTCAGCTCTATTGAGGTATCATTGACACTCTTGTATATTTAATAGGCATCTTAAATCACATGTTGGGGCACTGACTGGCTCAGTCAGTGGAGCATGTGACTCTTGATCTTGAGGTTGTAAGTTTGAGCACCCCATGTTGGGTGTAGACCTACTTAAGAAAAGAAATAAATCTCATCTGAGGTCTTGATTTGGCTTTCCTCTTCCCTCCTCTGTCCTTAGACTTTTTATGTTAGCAAATGCAAACTGTTTTTCCAATTGCCAAAAAACACTAGTCATCTCTCTTCTTTCTCTCATACTGCAGATTCAGTCCATCCATAAGAACAGTTAGTTTTGGAATATGTCTAGAATTTGACCCTCCAGTAAGCAACCTGGGTGGGTATCATCTCTTGATGGATTGTTGCAATAGCCTTCCAACTGTTCTTCCTGCAGATAATTTTGTCTTCCTGTATTTTGATCTTCATAATGCAGTCACAGCAACCCTTTTGGTCAGGTCCTGTGACTTCTTTGCTCGCTGGATTCTTACATCACACAGTGAAATTCAGAATCTTTACTTTGAACTACAGGGCCTTTCATGACTTGCCCTCAAGTCCAGGGGGAGCCCCATCCCAGCTGTTTTATCTGTCTTAACCTCCCACTGTTTTTCTTCTTTATTCAGCATTAGCCAGACTGGTCTCCTTCCTCTTTCCAGGATGTACTGTGGTTTCTTCAGCTTCAGAGGGTGAATTTTTTTTCTTCAGATTTAATATTTTATTGTGGAATGCCCAGGTTATTTCACATTATAATTTATGAGATAATTCTTTATAATGAAGTTACTATGTATTCAGCGTATGCCTGTCTCTGTGAATACATCCGAAGGGCACATGCTAAAACATCTCCCAGGGATATTTGACTAGATCCAAAAAGGATTTGACCTTTTGATACACATGGCTGCCTTTTTCTAGTGCACCTGGAACCCAGGATACAGTAAAGAATACACAGTCTACAGCAGGACTTAAGGCGCCTTGGGCTCTTTCCTGGATGCTGCTTTCAAGAAACAAACAGCAAGTTGCTTAGTCAAGTTAGTGTACTTCATGTAGTAAGTGGAAAAACAAAGAGAAACACAGAAACACTTGCTCAAAAAACCACATAGGCACTCACACATAAATGTCTTCTAATAGCTTCTAATATCTCTGCGTGCCTAACTCCCTCTTTTGCTTCAGGTCTCTTGAATGTCACTCTATCAGATAAATCTTCCATGACCACTCTATTTTAAATACTATTATCATCCTCTTCATCTCCATTGCTTTATTATTTTTTTCTCAATACTTTCTACCACCAGACATATATATATCTAATGACTCTCTCCTCTTCCTTTCCCCTCTTCCCTCCCCATGGTCTTCTACCTTCTAGAAGTGTGCCTTGTAATAATTGGTGGTATTTTTTATTCTTTGTCTATCCCTAACACAGTATAATGCCTAGTATAGAACTCAGTAAATTATTTCTTTGATGAATAAATGAATGACTGGACATAGATTATTAAAGAAGAAGGTATAGATACCTTAGGGTTGTTTAGGTTACGTAGCATATTCCAATAGAGGGGGGACCAGAATCTCTGTAAGTGTGGCCAAGTCAATTTTATGACATAGTTCCTTAGAACCCCTCTAGGTTGTATTAAATCTCTTTTAGATTTTTCTGCAAGCTTCTGGATCTCTAAGTATACCTTAAATTTCAGAATACCTGGTAAGTTGCTTTCTCTGTGTATATCATTAATCCCCTGCTGGGCTCTTTTCTTAGCATGTGGTGTCACCTTGAACCAGACTTTAATAAAAGTTGGCACACAATTTGTTTGCCTCTATTTTAGGAGGCAGCTGGCAGAGTCTAGGCTGATAGTTTCTACGGGTCATAGGAAACATCTACAGGTAGTCAGTCAAGGTCCTTTAGTATATCTTCAAGTCCTAAAAAGATCTTTTACTGTTGCATGTTCAGGTATTTGATCATGTACCGTCATTTAGGAACTGTGGGCATCCACCATCATTTGGAAACTCATTTGGCAAATGTCTACCATTCCAGGTATTTCATTTGATCTGGTGTCAAATGGTATAATAATCTGAATATCAGGTTACAGTTTGGAGCCTTTAAATAAGTAAATTGATTTGTTTTTCATATAAATACAAATCTTTTTTCTACTTTCCTTAAGGAATGTATTAGTTTCCTAGGGCTGCTAGGATGGGCCATAAACTTGTTGGCTTAAAATAGCAGTCTGTTCTCTCAGTTTTAGAGGCCAGGAATCTGAAATCAGGGTTGCTTCTAGAGGCATGAGGGAGTCCTGTTCATTTTTCTCTTCGAAATCCTTGGTGTTCTTGGGCTTGTAGTTGCATCACTGTGGTCTCTATCATCACATGGCTTTCTTCTATCTATTTAGTCTTGAATTTCCCTTTCCTTTCTCTTCTGAGGTCACTAGTCATTGACTTAAGGGCCCTCCCTGCTAAATCCATGATGATCTTCTCTCAAAATTTTTAACTTGATTATATGTGGAAAGACCGTATTTCTAAATAAAGTCACATTTACAGGTACTAGAGGTTAGGATTCGGACATACCTTTTTTGGGGTGGGAACACTGTTCATTGCACTGCAAGGAATACATGTCAATTCATGTATCTCAGTTTTATTAAAATATCAGTCAATTTGCTTGACATCTCATGCAGTAGATCTTTTGCCTGTTTTTATTGACAATGTGCATGATAATATTTTGGAGGTTATATTTCCCCTCTCCACCTTACCACCATTATTTAGAAAAATGAGCTCTTGCCCTTTTGTGGTAGGATTTTGGGTGGGGAAGAATCTTTTTTGTTCAATGCTCTTGGTGTTGTTTTTTTCAGGGTATTAAAAAATGTCTTCTAAACATACATATATATTTAGTTTAATCCTTATTTATTTTTACTTTTTAAATTTTATTTCTCTGTCTTACCTCATAAGGATAGCACGTAAATAAATCTTGAAATTTGGGGCAGGAGAAGTGGGAAACATTAATCCACTTCTAAGGCTGTCATCATTTTGAAAATAACTGATTCCAAGGATGAGCAGAATATATTTAATAGTTATGAGAGATAGATTTTCATAAACTTTTATCCAAGGTAACTAGATTCGCATATTCAGTATAAAGGGTGTTATGAAAATGTAAAGTTCATTAATATGCTGTATATTTTTATCCCCTTGAATGTAATTTAGAGATTATATACTGTAATAGGATTTATGACATTATACTCTTTAATCTTTAGGGTGTTATAAACACATCAAGGGCCGTTGGCAGTAACTGAAGTTTGCCTTCATTTTAAGGATGTGTTAGTATTACAGAATATCATGAGTTCTACTTTAAAATAAACAAAATTTATACTCTCAGAATATTTACAGATTCAAAGACATTTTTTCTGCAGGCCACGAATAAAATCTTTAAGAACTAGCAAGATGAATTAAAGATGAAATGATTTATTTCTAAGGTTAGGCCTTAATTAATACATGGGGGATGATCTTGGCATTTCTTCAAAGTATTTGTTTCTGTATCTGAATTTGCACCTCCTCAGTAACCTAACTGGGATTTATAAAATGGAACAATCTCTTTTCTCCAATTTGGCACTCAAAAGGAGCTCTGACTTACAAAAGGTAAGTGTATTTTTCTCAGGAATAGCTTACCATTTTAAAATAAGACAACAAAAACAATGGCCCAGTGAACCTTACCCAGTGCTTTTTCTCTTTGGTACAACAAATATGTTGATGTAAAACGTGTATATTATTTGAGTCTTTAAGCCATTGCTTTATGTTTAATTCCATTGTTTATCATTTCTTTTATGTTGGATTTGAATAGTTTAGACTGTAAGCTTCAAAAAGCACAAAGAATTTATCTTTTCAGCTAGTGGTCTTGACAGTATCATGCACAAGTAGGTACTTATAAGCTGTTTGATGTCATTGTTTCCACTTTGGGAGAAGAGAGAATCTATGGAAAGAAATGGAATTTTAAGATCTATGGAAATCACATTTTTCACATAGTTGCCCTTCTTTAAAAATGCAAGTGGTAGTTTTACAGTCTTTTTGCCCCATTTTGAGTTGGGGGTTTGATATATTTTTTGTCTTACGTATTATATCTACATACATTGAAAATGCCATCAGACACTGTACACCTATTGCTTTTTGTCTTCAAGCACATCTTAAAGATCTCAACAGATGGACTACTGTTATATCTGTTGTACGTCTTTCATTCCTAAACTCAAGTTTTATTTTGGTGTCATATTTCTTTTCTCTGAAGAACTAACTTCCTTTAGCAGTTCTTTTGGAACAGATCTCCTGGCAGTGAATTCTCTTGGTTTTCCTTCATCTGAGAATATTTTTATTGTACCCTCATTTCCGAAGAATATTTTCCCTGAATATGGAATTCTGGGTAAACAGTTCTTTTCTGTCAGTGCTTAAAAATGTTGTTCTACTTCCTTCCAGCCTCTGTGGTTTTTGATGAGAAATTCTCCGTCATTCCAGTTTTATTCCTCTGTAAGTAATGCAAGTAAAGCTGAAAATTTTAGTTTTCAAGTTGCTATTTCCTCAAATATTTTTTTCTTCCTGCACCACACTCTCTTTTTCTTTTTGTACTCCAGTGAAATGAATATTAGATTGTCCTACAAGTCGTTGAGGTTTTCGTTTTGTTTTTAAATATTTTTTTCTCTCTCGTCAGAATGGGTATTTTCTGTTAATCTATCTTTAAGAGTCACTGGCTATTTCCTCTGTTGTATTCATGTGGCCGTTGAACCCGTCCAATGGAATTTTCATTTTGGTTATTGTATTTTTCAGTTTTTAAATGTTTTCTTTTCTTTATATCTTTTATTTCTTTGAAGAAATTTCCCATCTTTCTGTTCATTCTAAGAGTCTTTACTTTTACTTTGTGGAACATTGTTAGAAGCTTCTTTTTAAAGTCTTTGGTAAATCCATCAGTGTTGGCATCTGCTATTTGTCTTTCATCATAAATTGAGGTTTTCGTAGTTCTTCACGTGTCAAATTTTTTTTAAAGGATTTTATTTATTTACTTGATAGAGATCACAAGTAGGCAGAGAGGCAGGCGGGCGGGGGGGAAGCAGGCTCCCCGCTGAGCAGAGAGCCGACATGGGGCTCGATCCCAGGACCCTGAGATCATGACCTGAGCCGAAGGCAGAGGCTTTAACCCACTGAGCCACCCAGGCACCCCCAGATTTTTTTGCACTGTATTCTGGACAATCTTGAGTATTACATTGTGAGACTGTGTCTTGTTTAAATCCTACAATGAATGTTGATATTTTTGTTTCAGTTGGTGGTCAGACTGGTTAGGTTTGGGCTGCAAGTTTACCAGCCTCCTGTGGGTCATGGTTCTAATATTAGTTCCTTTTATAAAACTTTTGCCCTACCGTGAATGTGTCTTGCATGTGTACCAGACAGTGGTCAATATGAAACTGGCTAGTTGTCTGCCCTGTAGTTCAGTTCTCAGTGTCTGTGGTATGCTGTTTTAGCTTTAGCTCCTCACAGGTTAAGGGTCAGCATAGATGTTCCTCAAAAACCTCATGGGGTTGCTTTCCTGAGCTTCTCCCTTTTTATAATCTCCTTGGTACTTTTGGTTCCCTGGCCCCCTCTCCTTTTGGTCCTCCAGCCATAGAGTAAGAGCTTTAGTTACCCCTTCCTGCTGCGTACTTCTTACAGTGTATCTACTTATGGGGCCAAGAAGCAAGAAGACAGAAAAAACCGTTTTCTTGAAGAAGTCTTACCCCCTTGGAGTTCAGACTCTGGACCCCATTGCTGCACCTGTTACTGCCTTCATCTCTATCAAAGATTGCTTGGTGGCTAGGGTACAAGGGAATGCTGCAAAGAACATGAACCCAGGGAATTTTCTCTACTCTGAATGGTAGGAGACTCCTTTCGTGCTCCTTACGCTGCAACTGCGTGGCTTGGCCTAGAGTTCCCTCCATTTGCCAGAGTGCCCACTTGCAGGTTTCCCCTGTTGAGTCTAGGCCAGAGGAGACCAGAGCGAAAATGGTAAATTCACCACTAGTTTGCTGCTAATCCAAATTCTGATCTTCTCCAATTTGCCTGCTGATGTTTACTTTCAGATTCCTTAAAGAGCTGCTTTGGGATGCCTGGGTGGCTCAGTCTGTTGAGTGTCTGCCTCTGGCTCAGGTCATGATCCCAGGGTTCTAGAATATAGCCTGGAGTAGGGCTCCCTGCTCAGCTAGAAGCCTGCCTCTCCCTCTCCCTCAGCCCGTTGCTCCCCCTGCCTGTGGTTTCTCTGTGTCAAATAAATAAATAAAATCTTAAAAAAAAAAAAGTATACGTGAAGAAACTAGCCTATTTATGGGTATTAAATGTGCAAAATTTATAAAATCATTTTGGGCACTGGAAGCCATTGGGATTTTTGCTTTTTGAAATAAGCATGGTATGTAAATCTTTTTCTGTATGAAAAATAACTCTTATTTTTATATCTTTCTAATTTGTCACAAATAAGATTCTAGTCCAAATATCTAGCAACTATTTTCTAGCAAGTTTTGTTTTTGTTTTTTGTACTTACTAGAGGTACATTGGGTTTCACTTTTTTATCACTGGTGCATTTTTGGGAAAGTTTACTGACATTTTTTCTTTCATATTATTTTTTTCTCTTTTCATTATTTTTTATGTTTCTTCTTATCTTTCCTTTTTTCCCTTCTTGTGTGTGTTTTCATTACTGTATTTATTTAGGCTCCTCCTTCCCTTCTCCCCTAGTCTTGCTAAAGTAGATGGATAGGAATTATATAGGGGTGATCTCTGAAAGTTTAAATTCTGACTGGGAAAATAACCCATTTTCCATCCCCCACCCCCAGCCTGTCCCTTTGGCTAATTAGAATTCCAAAGGGCATTAATAACCATTTTAATTGGATTATACCTGTAGTTGCTAAAGGTGAGATTCAGGCTGTTCATCCCCCCACCTCCATTGACAAAACCAACAGCAGTCAAAACTGGGTAGGAATTCAGCATTTTATTTTATTGCTGTCCTAAGGTGAGGACAAACTAGGTGAGGCAAAGGTTGTATAGACCACTCCGCCTGCCCACTTGTAGCAGTCTAGTTTCCAACAGTGCAAGGAAGCCCTGACATTAATTCAGCCTTCATTAGAAGACCAAAGCTAAATAGTATGATCTTGTGACAATAACATTTGCAGTGTTTGTGAAAGCCCTTTGGGTCAGAGCTGTAGAAAACCATGTAACAGTAAATAATTCTTAAGTTAAATGCAAAAGTGTTACTTACGAAGAGCTAAAAACTCTCAGGAACTCAAGTTGCAACAGTAATTTGACAATAGAGATCTCTCAAGGGGTATTAAGCTGGTGGAAAAACAGCTATATTTTCACAACGTTAGATAAAAACAAGTGGAAATTGAATAACCAATCTCAAGAGTCAGAAGAAACCCTTACCAAAAAAGGAAAAAAAAAAGGGAAGAAAAAAGAGGAAGAAGAAACCCTACAGGTGTTTAGTTCAGATTCCCTCATGTAGGTGCTCTTTCTCCAACACAGTGGACACGGTCACCTAGTCTCTGTGTAAACATCTCAGTAACAGCAAGTATTAAAAGGTCCTCCTGTGATCAGAAGACTTGTCATTGTCAGAGAATCCTGATCTGAAATTAATAACTATTATTTGTTTATTTTCATTTTACCCCTGAGTCATAGAGTATTATTTGAATACAGCTGCATGTTTGCTTGTTTTCTCCACTCCACAACCCCTGACCCTGCCACTAGATCAGGTAATGTACTTTTTTAAACTGAAAAATATATCGGAGAATAAAACGTTTACTAAGCATGGCTGTAGGAGAGCACTCTTCAGATATGGTTGAAGTTGAAAAATTTTAAAGCAGCTTAAGTTAGAACAATCAGATGAAATGTAGATCTTTTTCTATGTAACAGACCATTTCTCAAAGAATTATTCTTCTCACTGCTAATGTTTGTCAGCTTTGGGAAAGTGTAGATTCAGGAGCTAAGTAAGAAAAATTAGTTGATTTGAGAAAAAGACATCTACTGGAATCTGCACAGCACTCCTTCAACAAAGATATCTATTAGTCAATAGATGTCATCCCCTCCACCTGTCTAAAACAACTCATTTCTTCTCCTGATTACCACTTATAGATTTTTCCCTTTAAAAAAAAACTTTACACAAAATGTAAACTTCATACATTGGGATTATTCTTTGGTCTGGATCTTTTCTTTGAATGAAATAAGCTTTGGGATGCTTATTTAGATGTTCAATGGAACAGTGTGGAGAACAGTAATTGTGTTTGGGCTAAAGAATTAATCCATTTAGTCATGGGAAACATTACTTAGCTTTTACTTAGCAGCTGAATTGTGGTGCAACTTAGGGCTATTTTAGGATTTTAACCTCAAAAGAAACTTTTAGAAACGAAAGTTTATTTGTATTTATGAACGTATACTTTTGGATAATGAGCCATTGAATTGATTTCAGTGAAAGTAAAATTGTTTTTCAATTTGCAGTTTTTATTTTACATTTAACCATGAACTGAAAGCTCTTGCCCAAATTAAAAAAAAAAAAAGAAGGGTGTTTAAGTCAGAAAAATATATTCTAACAAAGAAAGTGGTTTATTAAGTAATTGGATGCCTTCAGAAAGGACTTGTAAGTTCAAAAATTTCTGATGGTTCCTATTATACTTTTGTACTGTGTCACTCAGGCATTGTAATAAAATTACTTTGATAATTATAATCACTCTCTTAAAATAGAAAAATGTCCTGCATTTTGGTTACTAACAAGCGAAAAATCGGGTGTTGGGAAAGTCATTTTCCATCTTAGAAGAATAATTACCCATATGTTATGTAAAACTTTAAAAAAATTATTAAATGATTGGCTAAGAGGGAATTTCCGAACTTACATAAGCTGTCTGCATATATACAGCTGTACTCTAGTCTGCCAAGATCTGCAACCTAAAGGAAAATCTAGTAACCTTTTTTTTTTAACTTTATGCTTATTGTAGCCTCTTTATGATGTTAGATTTTTCCTTTGATTCATATAGTATTTTGTATTTACTACCACTCAACAAATATTTGTTGAGCAGTCTTTATGCCTAGTATAGAGTTGAACTATACTATATGCCTAGTAGAGAGCTGAACCATATAGAGATCGATGGACATGTATTAAGAAGAAGAAACAAGTTCTGGTTTCAGCACAGACCTTCAAAGTAGGAAGTTAAGGCTCTTTAGCTTACCTCCAAACCTCTTTATAAGCTTCCCTCAAAGAATTACCTCTTTGTGTGTGAGTGTATATGTGTGTGGGAGTACTGCTGAACCTTATACACTGTGCAGAAGAGTTTTGTTTTTTTTTAATAATAGCTTTATTGAGATACTTACATACCATATAATTCACTCATTTAAAGTATATGATTCAGGGGTTTTTAACTTATTCACTCAGTTGTGCAGCTGTCACTATAATTAGTATGGAAACATTTTCGTCACTCCCCCATTACCTCCAGAACTCTCGGCCCAAGGCAATCACTAATACTTTCTGTCTTATAGATTTGCCTAATCTGGACATTTCACATAGTAGTAGAATCTACAATATGTGGTTCTTTATGTCTGCCTTCTTTCACTTATAAAATGTTTCCAAGGTTTATCTATGTTATATCATGTGTCAGAACTTAATGCCTTTTTGTGGCTGAATAATACTCCATTGTATCCAGTGTGTTTGGGTGTTAACACATTTTGCTTATCGATTATCAGTTGATGGACATTCGGGTTGTTTTCACTTTTTGGCTATTAAGAATGATAGTCAAAATGCTGTAAACATAAAAGTTTTCCATGGACATACCTTTTTAATTCTTTTGGCTGTGTACCCAGGAATGGAAATGCTAGCTCTTACTCATTTCTTTTTCAGAGTGCATAATTTGCTCTTAGCTTAATGTAATTTTCCTCACTTCCAGTCTCACAGGATCTCTCCAGATCAGGCCCTAGTTACTTCTCTGACCATCCTGCTGTCTCCGTCTGGGGGAATTGCGTTGGTCTGTCAAGGCATGCCTCACATGTATCTCCTTTGTGAGATCGATAATTATTTTTTACTTAATCTTTAGCACTTGACTCAAACTGGTGTTGTATTAAATTTTATGATAGTTTGATAATGTGATTATATGTATTAGTCTCACTAGATTTTGAGTTCTTAAGTACAGGGATTGCTAGAGGAGTATGTCTGGCACACAGCACTAAGTAAGGGTTGTTGTCTTAACTTTTGTAGTCTGTTTTCTCAGTTTCTCTGTTATACTCCTGATTTTCCTGTTCCTCACACTGGTATTCAAGACTTTCTGGTTTCTACCACATACACCAAAGCACTCATCGTTTCCCCAGATTTACGTCCTTTTCAGCTTTCTCATTTCTTTATGCTTTTCCCTCTGTGCAGAATGTACTTTTCTATCCTGTCTCAACCTTATGGTAGCCTTAATTACCTTCCAAGGCATTTGTGAATCAGGTCATCAGACATATTTCTAAAAGACCTTAAAAAATGTTCATCTATGTTTCTAGGGTCAACCGAAACTTTGGAATCTCTATTATGCACTTATCTTGTTCTCTTAAATTTTAGACTAAGGAACAGAATGTACATTTAGGCAGCCTCTAGTTTTCAAAGACTGTTTTATAAATTACTGTACAAATGAATGACCACCAATATCTATCTCTCTATCTGCCTAACCAACCCAGACAATTCTTCCCTCCTTTCTTTTCCCCACACTGCTTTTTTTTTCTACTCCTGTTAAGGTGCCCTTCTTTTTCTTCAGTAGATATATGCCCAGCTTTTCTGGTGAGAGGATGGCCTCATGAGTAAATTGTTTCATGGAAAGCACTTGTCTGAATAACTATACGTTTGCCAGAGTGGCACCTAGGTAATTCAATATACCTTTGGTGCCTGCTGTTTTCTGAGCATGGCATATTGGGTTTCTGCTTTTTTGCAGGGCATTATATTTATTATGACAATTTAAGGGTATATTTTAGTTTGCATTGATAGAAGCAGTATTAGCTAGGTAGTTGAACCTGGTAAATAGATGACAGTGTGATAATAAAACCAATCTAGTCTTTAAAAAGTCTTAAAAACCACTTAAAAAGTGGTTTCATGTAAATGTGTGTCAGAAATATCAAAATTAACTTACCTTGGGTTGATAGCTTCTGTTTATTTTTGATAGGCTGACTTTAGAAGAATAATACTGATAAGGTGTGAGAATTATTTTCTGAGGGGCCAAAGGCAGCTTAAGAAAGTTGTAAAGATGAAAGAGATACTGAGTGTTGTATTTTAAAAAAAAAATGGAGGAAATACACTGTGATAGAAAGAATGTTAGAAAGTTTATGGGCTTTAGATTCAGATAAACCTGCGATTTCTGTTTCAGTTTTGACACTGTGAGCCTCAGAGTTTCTCTGCTATAAAAATTGGAGATGATAATACAAAGGTTGTTAGTAGTAGTGAATGAGAACCTGTGATATGCACTTAGCACAATACCTGCACATAGTAGCTTCACATGAATGTTTACTAAGTCGGATCTCTTCTATCCTTTTTTTTTCTCTGCCTTCAGGAATTTCCTTCTCCCTCCTTCCTGGTCAGTCCAGATCAATCAGAGTCCACCTGAAATCTCATCTCCTCCATTGAAGCTTTTCCTGTGTAGCCTTTGTGACCTGATTTTCCTCATCTTTAAAATGCAAGAATTGAACTGAATGCCTAGCCCCTCTCTGCTCTTCATTACGATTCTCAGATTCAGACTCAGACTCAGACGTTGGTACTGCTCTTTGAACTCCTTTGGCACTTACTTGCCTATATCATATAGTGAAGTACTCTGATTTTATACTTGGTGTTAAGTTTTCATCCAAATGTGGGTATATTGAAGGCAGGCTCTGAAAATTGGACAAATGCTGCTCTATCTGTATTTATCACTTATACTATAGTGGTATTTGAATATATAGAGGAATGTTACTTTTCTTTTGTTGGGTCATTATTTTTAATAAGAAAATTGGATGATGTTAGAACCCAGATTATAGTGCCTGATTCCACTGTAATTTAGGAGATAATACCAGGGCCTTTGAAAGTCAACTTAATTAGTGGTAGGGTAGTGTAAAGTTTAGTAGAACCTTGTAGCTCAGGAGCAAGAATCTTAGATTATACAGGTAGAGAAGCAAACAGGTTGAAAACAGGTGATTTAGTATAGGGAATTGAATTATTTGGGGTAATGGTACTTGGGAAACATCTGAATAAGTAATAATGTGTGGGATTAGATTACTATAGATGCTAGATGCATTTGGAGGGTGGGGTGGGGCTTGGGTTTGCAGACATCATGCTCTAAGTTTAAATGATGTATTCATTATTTTCATGGAACATTTATTCTTGTCAAAAGGAAGATTTATTTTGGGTGTTGTCCTGGTTAACTTCAGGAAGTCTGTGTGAAATTATGCTGGAATTGGTTTTAAGGATGTAAATCCTATAAATCCACAGCTTGAGTAACAAATTGAATCTCTAACAAATACAAGGAATTTAAGAGAAAAATCCCACTTACAAAAGAACATAATATTCCAAGCAGTTACTATATGTACTGATTCCATATTCAAAGAATATCTTTGTATGTTGTTGGATCATTGTCACTGCCTACTCAGATGTTGCAGAATTAGAACTCAGATTCCATGGATTCTGATATCTTTTAAAAGGCTAAACCCTTGGGGGGGGAAAAAAAAGCATACCACATCACAACCTAAATGCATAATTGATTTTGCTGAAACACTCAGTCAACAAATACCTGTTATTTTATAACCCAGTATAGGAATGGCAGAAAAATGCATTGTAGCTTTTTTTGTTTGTTTGTTTATTCTCTTCACATCTCCTTCAGATATATGAAAAATACTGCTAAGAAGTAATATTTGTGATCAGGTGAACCAATGTGTTTTGTGCCTAATGTGGCAGGTCAGCAAATGGGGAAGGTGACTCTCCTCTGGGCTAAATACGGAATGTTGTGTGGAAAAACAAACAACCGAGTTTGAATCCTGGATAATCTGGTCTAGAGAGACTTTGTGTGGAGGAAAGGGAATGGCATTTTAAACCCAGGAGTAGTGGTGGTGATGTATACTGTGAGTTAGGTAGGAGAGACTACGTACAAAACTGTTCATTTAGTCCAAAGTTTGAGACGGATAACTTATACTAGGTTGGTAATGATAGTCTTGAGAGGAAAATATTGCCAAAACGATTTTGAACTGAGTCAGGAGGGCTTGTTGACTTGTTAAAAGAGTTGATGAAGAGAGGAGTAAAAGAGGAGTGCCTGCGTGGCTCAGTCATTAAACATCTGCCTTCAGCTCAGGTCACGATCCCGGGGTCCTGAGATCGAGCTCTGCATTGGGCTCCCTGCTCAGTGGAGAGCCTGTTTCTCCCTCTCCTCCCTGGTCATGCTCTTTCTTGCTAACTCCATCTCTCTCTCTGAAATAAAGTAAAATCTTTAAAATAGAGAGAGAAGGGTAAAAGAGAGATTTGAGATTCAAGTTTGGGTGATTTTTTAAAATGATTCTGGGGGTGCCTTGGTGGAAACATCTGCCTTCGGCTCAGGTCATGATCCCAGGGTCCTGGGATGGAGCCAAGTGTCAAGGCTCCCTGCTCAGTGGGAGGCCTGTGCTCCCTCTCCCACTCCCCCTGCTTGTGTTCCCTCTCACTGTATCTCTTTCTGTCAAAAACATAAAATCTTTTTTTTTTAATTAAAAAAAAAAAGAACTTTAAGAAAAATGATTCTGCCACTGACTGAAGTAGGGAGAAAGAGCCAGGTGAGAAATAAGATAAAGAAATTTTGAAGGTACTTCAAGAAATAGGACTAGAATGTTTGTATCAGGCCTGGAGATAAAAATATATGTAGATTTTGGACATCTTCCATTTTGGACATGGAAGATGTCCAAAAATCATAAAATTTTATGATTTTGGCACACCCAAACCTTCTGCCTTTTGTGTCCCCGGGTCACAATGTCCACTACAGAAATAGGTTTATTATTTATTTTGAATGAAGAGTGAAAGACTGAACCATTCTTCTTTACAAAGCTGTTTCATTAGAGTGGAATTTTATCTATAGATGCAGCCACTTTGCCAGATCTCTGATGAGACTAACAATAATGTTGTCTTTAATTTAGTAAGTCTTTTGCCAAAGAATATTGAAATGAACAAGTGTAACTTAAGATTCTATAGCAGGTAAAAAAAATAGTTGATTGAAAGGAGACCTGATTTTAAGAAATAAGACACCTGATTTTAAGAAACAGACATTTCTTAGTGGTGTAGTGATTTTGAGACTTATTTCAGTAGAATTCATACCTTAAAGGAAAATATTTTGTTTCACAATTTCTTTTTTTTTGAAATATCTAGCTCTTTGTTTCATTATGACCAGTTTTAACACTGTAAAAGTTAAAGATATTAGTCACTTTCAGTAGGTTATTTAAAACTGAGGATTTGTAATTAATTTCCCCCCTACTGAATTCATTTTTGAGCTTCCTGTTCTTTTATATAGATATTTGATTTATAAATATGGTAAATATTTGCTTTCTGTTTAATAAAATTTAGTGTTATGATTATTTGAATGTCATTAAGAACAGTAAAAATCCTACCCCCAAATAATCTGTGATATTGTTAAATGGTTAAAACGAAATCCATAGGCTTTTTGTCTATGTAGAAATTTAAAAATTTGTAGTATTCACTTTTTTTTAAAGATTAAGATTAAGCTTTTATTAATGATGTTAGGTAATTATTAAAATGACTAGGTAATTATTAAAATTGATATTGTTATGTATGACATGTTAAGAAAATTTGAGTATATAAAGTGCTTGTTACTTGAATACATTGCACTATTTTAATTGGTTGTGTTTTAAGAAGAGGTCACTTTTTTGTATTTTATTCTTATAAGGAAGGCAAAAAAGCAATCCAGAACAATAATCAAAGCCAAGGTAGAGCAAGTTGTTAAACACTTTAGAATTAGACTCCCCCCCCCGCCCCCCTTCTAGTGTGATACTTTGAAGGCAGCTGCTACAGATAAACTCTAGAGCCCCAGATGGTGGTTGCCTAATCCTCATGAGAATTCATGTCCTGGAAGCAGCTCTTATCTCTCCAGACCTGACATTGTCTGTGAGCTTTTGCTGAGGAGGGAATAATATAAACATGCTATGCATGAGTTTCACTTCTTGAATATGTCAAAGACACAGGAAGTTATAGTAAAGTATAACACGAAGAGACTTCACATTATTGAAAGTGTTGTTATTTAAAGTACTTGATGTTAACTTGTGATGAGTGATGGAGTGTGGTTTGGGAGGAAAGACACAGTGAACATTTTCGTGAAACAAAGTGTCACTCCTTCCAATATAATGAATTCAGAGATGTACAGTTGTCATTAAGTGTGTAATATCCCAAATAATTCCTTGCTATGTGATTTGCTCTAACAGTTTAAAACGGTTTGTCCTATAAATAAATGTTCAGGCTTTTATTTTCTACCCAGTAGTCTTCTTTGTTTGGAAAGTCAAAATAACAGTTCTACTATTCTAGATTTACTGTTTTGTTTAAAAATTTTCTGGGAATCTGATCTGTGAGATCTGGGTCCATGACAATTAGAAATGGCTGTTTCTTTAGCATAGCAGCCACATGGTCTGAAGTGGGGTTGTAGAGACTTTATCTGTTCTAGGCATGGTGTCATTGAATATGTGAACAGGGATCTTGATACTGTCTTCCTGAATAATTGTTGAATCACTTGGTGATATGACTCTGTGTAGGTAGTGTGGAAGCTTTTTTCCTCCCCAAATTAAAATTTTAATCAAGCGAAGAACTAGTCTTCTTCATAAAATAACCTTAGCCTGTCTTTCAAGTCTTACATCTCTTTCTTCTAGATAAAGTATTCTCCAGCCACTCTGGACCTTTCACTAGCTCCAGAATCTATTGTGTCCTTTTATGTTACCATGCGATTTCTCATTTAATTTCCTCTTCCTGAAGGGCCCGTCCTCAGAGGACCTTGTAGTTCTCTTATGAGACCCAGTTCACGTATCACTTCTTCAGTGAGTCTTCCACAGATTGAGGCATTTCATTTTTTTTCCCTCCCAAAGTATTACAACAGCAAGAGTAATCTTTGTAAAATATAAGTTTGATGGTCTCAAAAAAGTTTAAACTGTAATTGCATTTCATATCCAGCCCCATGAATCAGGCTTGTAGTCGCTGTCTTCCTCTTTCCGGTGCATGCCTTAGCCAGTCTCATCTTCTCTTTGCTCTTGGCTACTTACAGCCGTTCGACAGAATGACTTGCTGTTATTTCTTTTCTTGAACCTACGGTATGCTCCTTTGCAGTGGAGTGCCCCTATGCATGTCCCTTTTAGTCTTTCTCATTTTTTAAGATCTTGATAAATGTTTTCTTCTCTATTAGGCCCCCCCCATTCCAAGTTAGCAGTCACAGTACTATTGAACACATATATATAGATGTTGCGCTAGGTTTGGCTGAGTATAAAAACTAGTCAGAAAAGAAAAGCCCTGATTCTTAAAGAGTTTATAATTTAAAAAGGATGACTATTATTCAAGGTAGAAAGTGTTAGGTGCATTAGAGAGAAATCATTCAATTGCTGGAGAGATTATTTTCAGTTGGGGTATTCACAAAAGGCATATTTCAAGTAATTTGTGTTTATCTGTGTCCTCTGTTCAGTTGGGATCTCTTGGTGGTAGAGTCAGTTCACTCATACTTTTCATATTCGGCTGTGTCCAGCACAGTATCTCAGGGAGGAGGGAGAAAGGAAATGAATTCGAAAGATTAGTGAGAAATAACTTAGTAAAACCTGAGCTTGGACTACTAGGTAGGACAGGTAATAAATGAGGTGAAGGAAGGGGCATTAAAGGCCCATGTTAGAGCTTTTTACATTGAATTAATTGATGATTGACCCTTTGTGTGTTTGTCATATTTACTTTGCTTTATGAAATTCTTTTGCTTACAGCATGCTAGAGTAGTCTGAAACTGCCTGCTTACCACCTGTATCTTTTCTCGGTCTACCCACTGAGCTCGTTTTCTATTGCTTCCTGTTGCTGTTGCATTTGCCCCACTCCCCCCTCCCCACCCACATTCTCTTTTTGGGGTTCTGCTTCCTGTAGTACATTAAAAGGCCAGTGAAAACATGCCCCCAGATGGTGCTGTTCTTTATCATGATCTCTTGCCACTTTGTGTTCCTATTTAAAAGAACAAACAAAAACCAAAACAAAAAGACACATGCTGCTGGTTTGTAACCCAGCTGGCTCTGATTTCTTGTATTCTTGTCTTTGCTGTTCTGTCTCAGTCTTGGTTTCTACTCTATTTCTTTTTCTTACTTCACTCTGCTCCCATTTCTGCTCTATTTGTGCATCACCATTATAAGATCCTTCCTATTCCTCTGACTAGATCGTGCATTCTGATTCTTGCTTCCCTTTCTTAATCCTCTTTTTTTTGTTTTCTGATTCTATTTCTATCCATCATCTTTTCTCTCTCTGTTTTCTTCTCCATTTCCACTTCAGCATTTTTTATCCTCAATTCTAATTATTTTTCCATTCTTGACTATATCACTTTTTAAAAGTTAAACAAAACGAACCTTAAAACAAAACATGTAACTCCCCAGCTGTATCCAAGCCTTATTTTATACTTCATTTCCATATTCCCTATTGCTTTAATTAGATCTGACTCCATGCATTCCCCTTCATTCATTACTTTTTGTTCTTTTTCCCATATTCCTTCCCCATAATAAATCCTACAAAGCAATAATCCTGGCTGTTTTCCATGATTTTCAGTCTCTACTCAGTGCGCTTTCTCTTTTCCTCTTTCTGTTATTCTTCCAGTGATTGTGTATGTTGTGTGTGTTTGTATGTGCATTTGTGTATGATACCCTAAGATGAGGAAGGTGTATGGCTAATGTGCAGCTTACACTGGTTATTTTACCTCTTGAAAAGCCTTAGTGGTGAGGATTAGAAGAAGGAGCCAAATCAAAAAGAGAGAATAAAGAGCCATACAAAAAATTGGAGGGTGTATAGCTGTTTTTATAAATTATGCTTTGTGGAAAATGAAGTTGGAAGTATAATTGAGGCAGAAGAAAGTAGAATAAGTAGACCAAGCCTGGACTGTTGGGAGGCTCTCTGCTCAAAGATATGTATATTTTCTTCCCTCCCCCTCTGACTGCACCTACCACCAAGTTCTGTTCATTAGAAATGCATGTGGTTTAACTGGTCTTTCTAAAAATGCAAATTTCCTATGATATTAAGTCTCATTTAGACCCTGTGTGAATTAACTCTTAATCAGATTGTGAATAGGAATTTTAATTTTATTTGAGTGTGTGGGAAGAGCAGTGGAAGCTCTGACGGGTGGTAGAAGGGACCATGGAGGACAGGAATATCATTGCATTCTTCTATAACTTTTGTTTTAAATTCATTGCACTTTTTTAACTGGCAGAGGTATTCATGATGCTCTAGCTTAATTTTTTTAATTTTACAGGTGAAAAAAAAGGTCCAGAGAAAGTTGACTCTTTCAGGTTGTTTGGCTTCTTGGTGATGGAAAAGGGACAATTTTATCCATTGTTCTCTTTTATAGTATTGTATTATTTTTGTGCAACAGTGGATTCCTAGCCATTCCCTGACTTGAAGTGGGAGGAACCAAGATCAAAGAGAAAAAGGGACAAAGGTAATATGTATATGGGCCCTACCACCTCCTCCTTTCTTACTCCTTTTATTGTCACCATATTATAATATTTGGGATTTCCAAATTTGGAGATTAGATCCCACTTGAATGACTAAGGATGTGTTTCATTGCCAAAGAAAGAAAACTAACAAAAATACTAGAACTTTTATTAAAGAGGAAAGCTAATAATAGGTATATTTAAGTCTTTCTCTGCTATTTTATTTATGTTCATGAAAAACATAACTTCTGGGATAACAAGAGATTCTGTCTAGAAATTCTGAATGAGTGGGAGGGAAGCCAAAACTGACTGGAGATTCAAGTGGTCCAGCATTACTTGAAAAAGTTGAATGTGTTTAAATCAGCAGGTCCCAGAGACATGCATCGGAGGGCACTTAAAGATTTGGCAGATATCATTGCAGAGGCACTAGCAAATTACCATGCACAGGATGTGAAAAGGGCAGAGTAATGGTAGTGCTTCTAAACCACCACTTTTGTTAGTCTAGTGCTCTTCACCACCTCCCCCCAAAGCTATAGAAACAAAGAGGCTATACAAAACTCACATTATTTGCATTGCATTGGCCCTTGAAAACACCACTTACCCAACCATACCCTATTTTCATTTGTTATTTTCCCAACTTGTTCATTCTAAATATAAATCCAGGATGGGTTTTAAGAGCGCATATAATGTCTATGGAAAACAGATAGTAGAAATAGGAGTTCCATTCACAAGTGTTTCTAGAATGCCAGTTTTCAGCGTGCTTTTAACAGACTGTCTCATTTGAACCTCCCACCAACCCAGAACGTTTTTGGTGTACTGTGTAAATTAAAGAAAGGTTTACATTAATCGGATTGAGTTTGTAGTATTAATCTATAACATCTCCACCTGTTTGTTTATACTATATAGTCTGCCTTCTTCCGCGAAAGGACCTGGGATACGCTGCATATACACAAGGACAGTTAAACATAAAGTCATAGAATAAAAGATAAATTTCCCTCTTCTAGGAGCTTGGGATGAAATGATTACATACTTGAACATTAAGTTTAGCTCTCGGCTTTGGCAGCCAAATCAAAGGGAAATAATAATGAGTTATATGGTTTTTTGTTTAATTAAAAAGAAGCACATCATTCTTATCTTATTTGATGGTTATTTATGTACATATTGTTTTATGTCTATAAACTGACTGTGGAGTAGGGACCATATGGATCCATGTTTCTACTCAAGACAGTGTTTAGCATGAGTGAACAAGTGGTTGAATATAATTTTTTTTTTTGAACAAAGTAATGTCTTTTGGCATTGAAATCTAAGAGAAAACTAGTCATTTGAATTCTTATGAAAGAAACACTGAGTAGTATAAATTACAGACTACTTCAGGCAAGGTTTTCTAGAAGATGCAAAAACAGTTCTTTGTATAGCTCTTGCTTTTATTGAACCCTCCTAAAACACAAGGGATAACTGAGAAGGGCAGGGTGGTGTTTTCAACAGGTCATCAGCTTCGAATTCAGATGGACCCAGTTACAGTCCCACTTGTACTGCTTTGGGCTCTGTGACCTTGGACAAGCTGTGTAGCCTCGCAGAGCTTTAGTTTTCTCATTTGTAAAATAAGCTATTAATACTTTTCTCAAAGGGATTTTGGGTTGATTAAGTGAAGTAATCTAGGTAGCTACTCAACAGTTTCTTTTTAGAGAAAATAACATGAGCTGAACAGTTTGCATAGCTATGTAATTCTGTTTATTTCTTCCTTTTTCTCAGTCCTCTATGCTGTAGTTGTCATGGATAATACAAGTGCTTTTATTAAAAAGCTCACAATAAAATGTTGCAGTTTTTACTTGAAATAATCATATTTTTTAAAACTTAGGTGGAAAATACGTATTTCTAATTTACGTATTTATTGACTATAGTGTTCTTCATTGCTTCCTGAAAATCGGATGTATCCACCTAGTATCATTTCCCTTTAGTCAAAAGAACTTCTTTCATCATTCTTGAAGTGCTGATCTGCTGAAGATGGATTCTCTTAAGTTTTCGTTTATCAGAAAAGGCCTTTATCTTGCCTTAATCCATTTTTTTGGTATGTGTTTATTGAGGCATAATTTACATTCTTTAAAATTCACTTTTTTAGATACTTTGATGAGCTTTGACAAACATGTATAGTTTTATAGTCATCACTGCAATCAAGATGAAGAAAATTTCTGTTACCCCAAAACATATCCTCTTGCCCCTTTATAGTCAGTCCTCTACCTGTACCCTGTCTGTTGGTAGCTGTTAATTTGATTTCTATCCAGACAGTTTGCTTTTTGCAGAATCTCATGCAGAAAATTAGGCAGTATGTAGACTTCTGTGTCTGTTTTAGTTAGCCTAGTGCTTTTGCAATTCAACCATGTCATTTGATGTTATTGCTGAGTAGTATTCCATTAATTGGTTGCATCATAGTTTCTTTATTCATTCACCAGTTAATGGACATTTGGATTGTTTATAGTTCTTTGCTGTTGTGCATAAATCTGCTTTAAACATTTGTGTATAGGTCTTTAAATGACATGTGTTTTTATTTCTTGGGTATAAACACTTGGTCAGTGTATATCTAACTTTATTTAAAAAATGCCACACTGTTTTCCAAATTGGCACTACCATAATGCATTCCCAGAGCAAATGAGAGTTGCACTTCCCCCACAGCCTTCGTTGGCAGTACTTGCTTTTGTCATGTTTTAAAATTTAGCCACAGTTGTAGGTGTTTAGTGGTAATTATTGTGATTATAATTTGGATTTTGCCAATAACTGTTGATACTGAACTTTTTCTTAATGTATTTGACATGCTTATATATTCTTTGGTGAATTGTCTTTTCATATCCTTTATTCATTTTTAAATTGCCTTGTTATATTACTGAACTGTAAGTATTCTTTACAGATTTTGATAAAAGTACATTATCAAATTGTTTGCAATTATTTTCTCCCAACCTATGGCTTATCTTTTCATTTTTGTAATAGTATCTTTCAAAGCACAAAAGTTTTTTTTTTTTTTTAAAGATTTTATTTATTTATTTGACAGACAGAGATCACAAGTAGGCAGAGAGGCAGGCAGAGAGAGGAGGAAGCAGGCTCCCCGCTGAGCAGAGAGCCCGATGCGGGGCTCGATCCCAGGACCCTGGGATCATGACCTGAGCTGAAGGCAGAGGCTTTAACCCACTGAGCCACCCAGGCGCCCCCAAAGCACAAAAGTTTTAAATTTTGGTAACTTCTTTGTTTTTCCTTTTCCTTTCCATGCTTTTTTTGTGTCCCATGTTAAAAAAAAATGTATATTGCCTGACTGAAGATCATAAAGGATTTCCTCCAGAAGTTTTACAGTATTTGCTTTTATATTTGTGTTTATGAGCCAGGTTATTTTTGTATATATTAAGAAAAAAAAATTGAAGTTGATTTATTTGCATGTCTTCGTCCATTTGTTTCAAGACCATTGTTTGAAAAGATAGTCCATTGACCGTTGTTTTACCTTGGCACCTTTGTTGAAATCCATTGACCATATAAGTTGGGGTCTATTTCTATACTTCGTACTGTGTGAAACTGATCTACATGTTTTTGTATAAACCAATTTCACATTGTCTTATTATAACTATACTGTCTTGAAATTGTGGAGGATAATTCTTCTACTTCTGTTGTTTTTTTTTTTAAATTTTTATACTGTATTGCTTTGTCCTTCTATTGGTATTTCAGAATCATCTAGTTAATTAAAAAAGGAAACCTGCTGAGATTTTGATTTGATTTTTGTTGAATCTCTACATTAATTTGGGGAAGAATTAATACCTTAGCCATAGTCTTCAGATCCATGGACATGACTTCTCCTTTTATTTTCTTTTATTTACTTACTTTTTAAAAGATTTTACTTATTTATTTGACAGGGAGAGACACAGCGAGAGAGGGAACACAAGCAGGGGGAGTGGGAGAGGGAGAAGCAGGCTTCCTGCTGGGCAGGGAGCCTGATGCTGGGCTCCATCCCAGGACCCTGGGATCATGACCTGAGCTGAAGTCAGATGCTTAATGACTGAGCCACCCAGACGCCCCGACTTCTCCTTTTATTTAGGTTTTCTTTAATTTTTCTCATCATTCTTTTGAAGTTTTCAGTCTACATGTCTTAAATATTTATTGGTAAGCTTATCTTTTTAAGTATTTGTTGGATACTGTTGTAAGTGGTACTTTTTGATCTAATTTATAATTTTTACTTGATAGTTTATAGACTTAAAATGGCATTTTAATTGCCTTTTACCTTGCAGCCTTGCTAAACTCAGTTGTTCTCATAGTTTTTTTGCAGTTTCTTTAGAATTTTCTACATAAACTATCACTCCATATGCAAATGCATTTTTAATCCTTTTCGATCTGTCATTTATTTCCTTTTTTGTTTTGTTGTACTGGTTAGGATCTCTAGAAAAAATTGAATAGAAGTGATGAGAGCTTGCATTCTTGTTCTTTTTCTTGATCTCAAAATGAAAGCATTCTCTTTTACCATATTTATGGGCATTACTGTAGTGTTTTTGCAGATGCCCTCTATTAAATTGAGGAAGTTCCTTTCTGTTCTTAGTTTGTTGAGGATTTTTATTAGGAATGATCACTGGATTTTTTTACATGCTTTACATGCTGCGTTTAGAGCATGATTTTTCTTAAAGATTTTGTAGACATGATTTAGGTCATGGTTAAAATGATGAAATGCATTGTTTAAACCTTCCTTGAATTTCTGTAAGATAAACTCTACTTGTTCATGAATAAATTACCTACTTTATTTCTGGAATCAACTGACTTAAATTTGAAAAAGAAATTTTTTCCCCCTCCAAATAGATGAGGGATATTGGCTGTAACGTTCTCTTCATCTAATGTGTGTGTCTGATTTTGGATCAGGATAATGATGGCCTTCTACAATGAATTAGGATAGGATGCCATCGCTTCTATTTTCTGGAAATTTGTTTATGGCATCCCTTATTAAGTTTTTTTAAAAAATGATTTTATTTATTCATTAGAGAGAGAGAGAGAACACAAGCAGGGAGAGTAGGTGAGAGAGAAGCAGACTCCCCGCTGAGCAGGGAGCCCAGTGTGGGCCTTTATTCCAGGACACTGGGATCATGACCTGAGCTGAAGGCAGACACTTAAAATGGACTGAGCCACTCAGGTGCCCCCTGTTATTAAGCTTTGATGTGTGTAAGACCTGTAGTGATGTCTCCTCTGTCATTGGCTGATAGTGGTAATTTGCAACTTTAGTCCTCTTTTCCGGATTGGTTCTCATTATGCTGAATTTTTTTCAAAGAAGCAGTTTTTAATTGTCCTTTTCTTAATTTCTTAAGATAGAAGTTCTTATTATTGATTTGAAGCCTTTTTGATTTTTTTACTATTAATATTCAGTACTTTAGATTTTCCTCCAAGACCTGCTTTAATGTCATCACCCTAGTTTTCAGAGGTTATATTTTCATTTTTATTCACTTCAAAATATATTCTCATTTCTCTTGTATTTTTTGTTTCTTTAGCCAATGAGTTATACAGAAGAAATGTTTAATCTTCAGGATTAAATATGTATTAATATATGAGGATTTAATTTCACGGTGGTAGAGACAACCTTTGTATGATTTGAATTCTTAAAAAAAATTTTTTTTTTAAATTTTGTTTATTTGAGACAGAGATCACAAGTAGGCAGAGAGGCAGGCAGGGGGAGGGGAGCAGGCTCCCCACTGAGCAGAGAGCCCCATGTGGGGCTAGATTCCAGGACCCTGGGATCATGACCTGAGCTGAAGGCAGAGACTTTGAGCCACTGAGCCACCCAGGCACCCTGAATTCTTTTAAAATGTATTGAGACTTGTTTTGGTCCAGAGTAAAAGTCTGTCTTAATGACCTATTATGTACATTCTTTCCAAGTCCTTACCAGAGAACTCTGATTTTGGTGAGCAGAGTATGTCATAAAAGTCAATGTAAGAAGTTGCTTAATAGGGGCCCGGGTGGCTCAGTGGGTTAAGCATCTGCCTCTTTGGCTCAAGTCATGATCTCAGGGTCCTGGGATTGAGCCCGGCATCAGGTTCCCTGCTCAGCAGAGAGTGCTTCTCCCTCTCCCTCTACCTTCTTCTCCCTGCTCATGCTCTGTCTCTGTCTTTCACTTTCTCTGGAAAATAGATAAATAAAATCTTTAAAAACAATAATAATAATCTGAAAAAAAAGTTGCTTTGTAGTGTTATTCAAGTCTTCTAAATCCTTTCTGATTTTTTAAATCTACTTTTTTATTAGTTATTGAGAGAGGAATGTGGAAATCTTACATCTGTACAGTTGTGGATTTGTTTTTGTTTTCTTTTCAGTATCATCCATCATTAATTCATGTATTTTGAAGCCCTGTTCATAGGATTATTACATTTTATTGAACTGACCCCTTTGTCATTATTAAATGTCTCTCTTTGTTCCTGGCAGTGTTTTTTGTTCTGAAATTAATATACCCAGCTACTTCAGCTTTTGTTTGATTAGTATTTACATGCCATCTTTTTTTTTTTAACAGTCTTTTAATTTTTATCCTATATGCCTTAAAGTGTTTTCTTGTAGATAGCACATGATTGGGTTCTTTCGCTGGCTTTGGGTAATTTTTCTACACACATGAGCAGTTTAGTATTTAGCCAGAAATTTGATGAAACCACTCTTCAGGGATGTAGAGTTTATTCTCTCTGTAGCCCCCTTCGTCTCTGGTATTTTTTCCTGGAATTTAAAGAACTGAACACTGTGATGTATTTCAAAATTTTTTTCTTCCCCCTACCTGCCAGAAATATGGGAATTTTCTTCTGATATTTCCTGTGAGGACCTAGTAGAACTCCTGGAGGTAAAACTCACAAAAATATGTTGCTCCCCCCACCCCCAACGCCTGTGACTTAGTGCACTGGACTTTAATTCTCATACTTACCTCAACTGAGGTTCTTACAGTTTAGGTTTTCCTGCTTTGTTACTGGTTCTGCAGAGGATTCTGCACTAATAAATTTTGATTCACTGTATTGGCCTGTCTTTATAATTTCTGGGACAGTGCTTTGTCCTTCACTTCTTTAATGGATCTAAGAAGAGTTACTGATTTATTAGTTTGTTCAGCTTTTTACTTGTTGTGAGTATGGATGATGACTTTTAAGCTCCCTATATGTAGGATCTTGAAGTCTGCAAGCATATTTTGGTTTGCCTTTAGTACAGTGATAGTAGCTACTTTAAAATCCTTATCTGCTAATTCCCACATCATGGTTATCTGTCATCAGTCTCCATTGATGATTGCCCTTTCTCTTGATACTAGGTAACATTTTCTGTTTCTTCATGTATCTAGTAATTTGGGCTGTTTTATTAAACATTGTGAATAATACATCGTAGAGACTTTGGATTCTGTTACCTTTCTCTGAAGAACATTGTTTTTTTCCTGTCAGTTTCTCAGAGCTGACAGACATCTCGACTGTATTTAAACTTAATACTTCGTTTTTTCTAACTGTTGACCACAGGTAGTATCTCATCAGTCTTTTTTGCCTTAGCTGGGCTGTTGGACTAGACTCCAGGTATGCATAGTTCAGTGTCAGTCATATATTTAGGCAGACTTCATTTACAGAATTTTGGGACTACTCCTTTCTGACTCCAGTGGCCAGGTTTACCCTCATACTTTCCAGTTACTGTGGGAGTGCCAATCTCAGACCTCTGATTCTTTTACCAGTAAGAATGCAGCGTTCTTGCAAAATCTTAGCAATTCTTTCTCTCCCATCCACACTGCCCCATATGGTTGAGAGTAGCTTCAGGTAAAGAGCTGTAGTGTTCTTTGACTCTTCCAAGCATCAGTCTCCCTCCATTTTTTGTCTGCTTTTGATTGTTCTCTAATGCCTTCATGTATAGTCAGTCCTTTTATTCATGATTCCTTATTTGGGATTTGACCTACTCTCTACATTTTATTTGTAACTCCGAAATCAGTACTGCAGTTTCAGAGATGTTTGCAGAGCAGCAGAAATTATAGTCTGGGGCCCATGGTCCTAGCTACAAACAAACAGGCAATATTCAGCCTTTTTTTTTTTTTTTTTGTAAGATTTATCTATTTGAGAGAGAGAGCATGCACACACAAGTAGAAGGAGCAAAGGAAGAGAGTATCCGAAGTAGATTTTGCACCTAGCTCAAGGCCCGACACGGGACATGATCTCACAACCCTGAGATCATGACTGCAAAATCACAACCCAAGCTGAAACTGAGAGTCAAGATATTCAATCAGCTGTACCACCCAGCTGCCCTAATACTCAGCCTTCTTATTTAAGCTTTCCTATGGTAGTGACCAGCGAATAGAAATGTGGTAGGGGGCAGGGTAGTGTAGTATGAAAAGCTACAGCTCTGGAGCCATTTGGACAGATTTGAAACCTAATTCTGGTACCTGTTGGTGAGGCAGCCTCATGTCACTTAAAACCTCTGAACCTCTGAAAATGGAATCTACCAGGAGTTGTTTTTAGGATATAAGATTATAATCTGTGGGAAGTGTGTTTGTGTGTGTCTGTGTGTGTGTGTCTGTGTATTTCCCCTAGGGAGAGTGGTTCAGTATTTGCTAATTCATTTTTTTGTGGCAACATTACAGCACATAACTGGTGTGAATAACTTAGACTAGTTTTTTTTTTTTATATTTTGTAGGGTTTATAGTTGTTTTCTACATCATGACTGGTGTGACATGGGCTTGCTCAATCATTATCGGAAGCAGAACTTCACTCCCCTTTCTTTCATTTTTTTACAACTTGTAGAATGTTCTATAAATGTATTTTTAAAAGCACAAAGAAGATAAATGTCATTATTGCTGCCACCGCATAGAGATAACCACAATTAACATTTTAGTATCTGAAATTCCATTCTTTCATCTGTACGATATGATTCATGTGTGTTTATGTGTATATTACTATTTTTCTGATTTTGGGCAAGCTGTTTTACATATCTCAGTCTCAGTTTCTAGATCTGTGAAATAGGGGCAATAAAATTGCAGAATATAGGATTCTGGGGAATAATATATGTGAAGCACTTAGAAATGTGGATGGAGGGGTGCCTAGGTGGCTCAGTCAGTTGAGCAGCTGGCTCTTGATTTTGGCTCAGGTCATGATATCGGAGTCTTAGGATGGAGACTGGGATTGAACCCTGCCTCATGCTCTGCACTCAATGGGAAGTCTGCTTGAGGATTCTCTCTTGTCCTGTCCCTTTGCCCCCATCCCTGCGTGCTCTCTCTCTCTCACATAGTACATCTTAAAAAAAAAAAAAAGGAAAAAAAAAAGCTGTGCATGGAAGCTGGTTAATAACAATAGAATTAGTAACAATTATATAACTTTATAAAATTGGTATTTTACCATAACTCTGCCATTATAAGTTGAGTATACTGAGCATATTATATCTGTTCTTGATAACTGAGCATCATAGTTACTGGTGAGACTCTCAGTTGTTAGATTTGATGGTAACATTGAAATAAATGAGGTATTTTTGGCTTTTGGATCCTATGTTAAATGTTTCTCGAGGAGAAGATTTTTCTAATCTTTTGCTTCTGCTGTTTAAAGTTTTGTTCCCTTTGACAATCAGTTATATTTCTTTTTATGGCTATCAGTATATTCTACTGTAAGTTTTTTTGTTTTTTTTTTAAGATTTTTTATTTATTTATTTGACAGACACATCACAGATAGGCAGAGAGGCAGGCAGAGAGGGAGGAAGGGAAGCAGGCTCCCTGCTGAGCAGAGAGCCAGATGCGGGGCTCGATCCCAGGACCCTGAGATCATGACCTGAGCCGAAGGCAGAGGCTTTAACCCACTGAGCCACCCAGGCGCCCCTCTACTGTAAGTTTTACTTTCTTATTTGCATCTTCTAGTTTGCTGTCTACAGAGAAATTCTATTAACTACATTGTTGAGGGAACACCTGAAATAAAAACGTACATTGAATACATGACTTTGAGAATACCAGTATCTGCCTTTGCAGACTTCCATTGCATTTTAGATGAATTTAAGAGCCAGAGTTTTTATTTTTATTTTTTAAATTTAAATTCAGTTAATTAACACATAGTATATTATTAGTTTTAGAGGTACAATTCAGTACAAAATTTTTATTTTTAAAAGCGTTATTTTATTAGAAGGCATCAATAGTGTCTTTTTCTCCCAAACGAAAGTAATTCATTGGAGTACATGATGCCAGCATGATGAAAAAACTCTTCCTGTTATAATGTTCATTAAGTAGGATAATTTTTTTTCTCAAAAGATGTAAAAACTTAACATTGTAAGCAATAGCCTGTTTATTTTGAATAGAAGGAAGGTGCATAGCGTATCTTGAATATAATTTTATTTTTAATCACATTTTCCTATTTTTGTATATCCATCATTCTGTCTCTTTCTGTGGTTGAGATTTAATGAATAGTTTTAAATTTGTTAAATAAACTCTTAAGCATCAATACTCCTGGCCTGTCTTTCTGTGTCAGTGTTGTTCATGTCACTTTTTTTTTTTTTAAGGTTTTATTTATTTATTTGACGGAGAGAGAGAGTGAGAGAAGGAAAACAAGCAGGGGGAGTGGAAGTGGGAGAGGGAGAAGCAGGCTTCCCGCTGAGCAGGGAGCCCAATGCAGGGCTGCATCCCAGGACCCTGGGATCATGACCCGAGCTGAAGGCAGACACTTAACCAACTGAGCCACCCAGGCGCCCCTCACGTCACTGCTTTTAATGGATAATTTGCTGCTGCTGGTTTCTCCAGTTTACTTTCTTTTTCAGCTTCATAGTGTAGTTTCTTTTATAGCTTCTTACATATGGTTTGCTAGGTTCCTTCACCAGCCCTTTCTCACTTCCAGCTTTAGTCAGCATGAGTGCTACTTGGGAGAAAAGGGTTAGAGCAAGAATAAAAATGGCAGTGTGGAATAAGACACAATGAAATGAGGAGGTAAAGTAGAGGAATAGGTGAATATGAAACTGATCATATTGATTGATGAGTAAGGGTTGAAAATATCCTTAGTCATCCTGAACTTTTGTCTGGCGTTTACATCCAACATCATTAGCAAATCCTGTCGTGTTCATCTTTTGAAATATACCAAGTCAGAGTCTGATCACTTCTTACCGTCCCTACTGTACTTAACCCCCGTGGCCTGAACCATAATTACCGTAGCCTGGACCATTGCATTGTTTCCTAAGTTGTTTTTCCTCTTCTCTGGTTCTACACCCAGCAGCTAGAGTTTTCAGACACAAGTTAGATGATGTCATTCCTTTGCACAAAACTCTTAACTGCCTCCACATTTCATTTAGAATAATACCCAATGTCCGTTCTATGGTATGAAAGGCTATATATGATCTGGCTGGCTGTTAGCTCTCTGATCTTATCTCCTGTCACTATCACCCATTTTAACTCTGCTTTAGCAGAGTACTGACTGCTGTTTTTTGAAAACCCCAAGTCCATTCTTGCCTTAGGGCTTTTGCACTTCATTATGCCCTCTCCTGACTATGCTCTCACTCCAGTATTTGCCTAGCTATCTACCCTTTTTTTCAGATCTCTGCTCAAATGTCATCTTATCAGAAAGGATTTCTCTGATTGTCCTTTATAAAATAGCATCTACTCCCCATCATTCTCTGTCCCCTTTCCCCTATTTTCTTTTTTCCTGATGGAATATATTGCCAACTTAACAAATTTTATATGCAAATGTATGAATGTGTTTATGTATATTATGTGTGTGTATTTTTTAATGGTTTTACCCTAACTGCTAAAGCAGAAACCTTTTTTTTTTTTAAAGATTTTATTTATTTATTTGAGAGGGGATGAGAGAGCATGAGCAGAGGCAAAGGGAGAAGCAAACTCCCTGCTGAGCAGGGAGTCCAATGTGGGGCTCGATTCCAGGACTGTGTGATCATGACCTGAGCCAAAGGCAGCCGCTTAAATGACTGAACCACCCAGGCGCTCCTAAAGCAGAGAGCTTTTGGTTTGTTTTTTTTTGTATCCCCAGGGCCAAGAATAGTACCTGGCTTGCCACTCAAAAAATATTTCTTGATTACATGATTCAGTAAATTGGATGTGATGGATAATAAACAGTTGTGTTTATAAAAGAAGCCATAGAACAGCATTTAGAACTCTGTAGAGATGTAGAGTAAGTAGGAATGTCCTTTGGAGAGAAAGTATTAGAGTGAGTATGTTAGTGCTGGGGATTGTTTAGTAGGCTGATTACTTGTGCAGATAGTAAAATGTGAAGTCAGAAGGCTTTTCTGAATTGTTCCTCTTTTCTTTTATCCACAAAAGACAAGTTTTTTCTGTTTGCCTGTTCGACCCCATGCTGTATGAGTAGATTTTTTTTTTTTTTTTTAAACTCAGCATGAACAAGCTTTTTTTTTTTTTACCCTTCCCTGGCTCTCTGGTTTCTTGTCGTGGCCAGTTTCTAGTCCCTTCCTGCCAGCTTGATTGTCTTCCCTCTAGTGGCTGGCCCTCATCTCCCTGGTTTCTTTTTTGTCAGGGAGGGCGTTGTATATGTGCACTTTATCCCCGAATGCTGAGAGAGTACTTGTCAAACTGACAGACAGGGTGACTTCTGGTTGCCACTTGACATGGAGAATGGCACCTTTAAAAGTCTGCATTCGCAGCCATGGGCCTTCAAAAAACTCAGTGTAAGAGATTGTACTTTATCAAGTAGAAATAACCATACTGGCAAATATTTAGCATTTATGTTATTAAGATGTATCCTTTTTAAAAATGTATTTCTCCCTCATACTGTCCATGCTAGTCTTATTACATCATAGGTCTTTTTCATACAGTACATATGGGAAAATAGAAAACACCAAGATTTTTGAAGACTGGTATCTAATAATGAAGTAGATGTAATACTGCATTCATTTCTTTTGTATATCACTTTATCTCATTCCTTTGTTTTGACACCTGCAGTGGCTTCCTAATACTTACTAAAATATAACTCTTGAAAGTAGCATTTAAGGTGATTCATAATAAAGTTCCTAATATAGTCTTTTTATTTCTCAGCTCCCTCTCAGATTCCCTATACTCTAGTCTTCTGGGCTTCACAGAGTTTTCTCAGGTCCTAGCATCCCTTTGGAGAGGTGCGAGTTGAGTTGTTGGGATTGTCTCTTTTCCTTTGACTAGAGCCTTTAGGATTTCATCTCTGTTGCACATTGGGCTCTCCTTAAAATAGGGATCTGTAACTAAAAGAGGGTTTGAAAGTCACTCCCATTTTTCTGACCATATGATTAGCCTGTGCATCTGTCTCTCTCTCTCTCAGATGCATACTTTTTTAGAGCCCTGTATGCACACCTTGTGGCTTTCCTTTTTTTCCTGTAGTTTCATGTGCCTGGAATGCTGGTGCTGTCAGTTGATCATTTATGTAGTACGCTTTGCTAATACGTGGAACACTATGACAGTTTTACACACTTTAGTTCTAAAGAACTTCCAGTGAACTGGGATTTAACTATTCACATGATCAGAACCTTTAAGGATTAATATATGTTTTGTTAACTTAAGACATTGTTTGCGTCATGGACAAAGACAAAGAGATACTTCTCCTAAATATTAGAAATACTAAATCTTGAGTTTGAGCTAAAGTTTTTTCTTTTTCTTTTTTCCTTTTTTATTGATAGATTGATCGATAGGTAGTAATCTCTACACCTAACATGGGGCTTGAACTCACAACCCCAAGATCAAGAGTCATATGCTTTACTGATTGAGCCAGCTAGGCGCCTAAGGCTAAAGTTTTTTCAATGAATATGTGCTGTCAAAGTATTGGTGAAGTTTAATAGAGAATGATTTTGGCGTACATTTGGTTGTTTTACCTATGTTGTTTTACCTGTAAGTTTTGTTGTTGTTGTTGTAGTAATGCATACTGTATATGAAGCCGAGACAGATTACATTTTGTCTTGGAATTTTTTTTTTCTAGTGTTATTACTTCAAACTTTACAGAGCAGTAAAATTTTTTAAAATATTTAAGTATACTATTTTAAAATAGATTTTTTCAAGATTTTATTTATTTATTTGGCAGAGAGACACAGCAAGAGCGGGAACAGAGGTAGGGGGAGCGGGAGAGGGAGAAGCAGGTATCCTGCAGAGCAGGGAGCCCTATGGGGGGCTCGATCCCAGGACCTTGGGATCATGATCTGAGCCAAAAATAGACACTTAAAGACTGAGCCACCCAGATGCCCCAATATTTAAGTATACTTGCATACAGTGCCAACTTTTTTTTTTTTTTAATCCAAATGCATTTTTGCAATCCCAGACCTGCCTTCTTAGCTTCTTAATGAAATGGTGACTTAGAATTTCCTTTTCTTAACAATTACTGACAACTTTTGGTAATTTATAATACAGTTTTTTTTTTAAGGGTTTTATTCATTTATTTGACAAGCAGAGATCACAAGCAGGCAGGGAGCCAGGCAAAGTGGGGTGGGTGGGGGAAGCAAGCTCCCTGCTGAGCAGAGAGCCTGATGTGGGGCTCTATTCCAGGACCCTGGGATCATGACCTGAGCTGAAGGCAGAGGCTTTAACCCACTGAGCCACTCAGGTGCCCCTATTATACAGTTTTTAAAAATACATATTATTTGCCTTTCATTGTAGGTATAAAATACTTAGTTCTTTAAAGGTGCTTTGTTTTACACTAGAGGGATTTTCTTTGCATTTTCCTAGCAGGAAAGAAGTAAATAAGAGTTCTTTCATTTCTACATACTTTTAAAGCTTCAGTTTTTATGTCTTGGAAATAAATAGGATGGTAATTGTTCATATTTAACATTTTTCACTGTAGAATGTTAATATATAATTGTTACCTAGCAGGTTATAAGGGATAGTTGTTGCCAGTGTAAAGCATTCAAAATCATTTCTGTCAGAAAAACCTGTAACTAAAGCAGCGGTTCTCAACTGTATCTGTATCCTGGTGATACAGAGAGCCAAAAGCTCCTCCCTAGGAGTGCTTTTGCTCCCAGGGCTCATTTTGGTAATACCTAGAGACATTTTTTGTTGTTACAACTGAGGAAAGGCACTGTTGGCATCTAGGTATGCTGCTAAACATCCTAAAATCTACAGCCCCCACAACAAAGAATTTTCTACCGCAAAATGCAGTGGTTACCAAGATTGAGAAATCCTGAACTGAAAATACATATCAGTCTTCCATACCTAAAAAGTGTCTATTTTACTTTTAAGAGAAGTAATTTTATATCTCTCTTGCTATACAGGCACACAGATTTAGTCATTATCTTGATAATCCTTAAAACTGGTTAGATCTTGGGCACCTGGGTGGCTCATGGTTAAGTGTCTACCTTTGGCTCAGGTCATGATCCCAGGGTCCTGGGATCGAGCCCCACTAACAGGCCTTGCTGTCAGCTTGAGGCAGCTCAGCCTTATTTTAGGCTCTCCAGAGCTTGACTTTAATGGTTGTATGATAGTCTATAAAATATATAGAGAGGGTGTTTCAGAGTTTATTGAACTGTTCTCTTGGATATTCAGTTGTTTTGAGGCTTGGGTTTGTTTTTGTTTTTGTTTTTCACACAAAACAATAATCCAAGTACATATATACTCTGTGGTGATTTTTTTTTTCTAAAAATGAAACTAGCTTAGTAATATTTAGTCCAGAGAAGGAATAATAAGGATAATCACAAATTGTTTATTTGATTTTGAACTTTTTTTTGGAATTTGTATTTGACCAACATTTAGTTCAAAACTGTGCAGTACAGATAACCACAAAAGATCCTGACTCCATGCCATTTTAAAGATAAATGTCATTATTGCTCAGACTGGCCTGACCAATGCCTTTTTCTTGTTTAAGGGAAGGAAGCAACTCCTTTAGTTAAAACGAAGAAACAGAGCAAAAAACCCTGTAGGTCCAGGGATTATGGAAGGAAATGCTTAGAAATTATTTGGGTATGTATGTTATTTTAAGAAATGCTAGTTAAAATTTCTGTAGCAGATTGTTCAAAGAAAAGAAAAACTTCTTGTTAATTGCTTTTTGTTAAAAGGGTCATAATACTGTCTAGAAACTTTGAACAAGCTGTCAAATTCAGAATGTGGTTTTTCTTTCCTTTTTTAAAAAAAAAAAAAAAAGATTATTTATTTATTTATTTGGCAGAGATCACAAGTAGGCAGAGAGGCAGGCAGAGAGAGAGGGGGAAGCAGGCTCCCCAGCGAGCAGAGAGCCCGCTTTGGGGCTCGATCCCGGGATCCTGAGATCATGACCTGAGCCGAAGGCAGAAGCTTAACCCACTGAGCCACCCAGGCGCCCCCAGAATGTGGTTTTTTATTGTTAGAAATGTTTGTAGATGCTGAGTAAATATATTTTAGATCACTGAACTGTAAGACCGAATGGTATAAAAATAGACTGGATACATGGGTTTTAATCATCGCTCTTGTTGACCATTTGTACAAATATGCCAAGTTTTCACCTCCTGGGATCTTTCCTTTCCTTTCCCTATTGGAAACTTGATTGTTTCCAAAATTTTTCAGTTCTAAATGTTCTAATTTATTATCTTGCATATTCTTTTAAAGAAATATTGATATGGGGCACCTGGCTGACTCATTTGGTAGAGCATGCAACTCAGTCTTGGGGTTGTAAGTTTGAGCCCCACATTGGATGTAGAGATTACTTAAAAATAAAATCTTCAAAAAAAAATATGTGTCATAATAATACATTTACATAATATCCCTTTGTCTTTAGACTTAGATTTCTCTGACTCAGTGAAGATTAAATGAGCATTAAGCAGTCAGGTGGCAACTGGAAATGATAGACACTTTTAAGTAGAAGTACCCTTTTTAAAAAAATAATATTTGTTTATTTTAGAGAGCAAGAGAGCACCAGTAGGGAGAGGGGCAGAGAGAGAGAGGAAGATAAGCAGACTCTCCGCCACCGCCGAGCAGAGACCTAGACACGAGATCATGACCTCAACTGACTGAGACAAATGCCCAATATAAAAGTGCTTTTAAAGTTTTTAGGTCCTTAAGCAATGTTTGGTATGAAATTTGCTCAGTAGTGGGGGAGGGGGGTGGTGTGTGTGTGTGTTAGACTTCATCAGTCAAGAAAATTATATCGTAGACATTTCATGAAGAATCATTTATTCCCATTTGTGTTCCTGAAAAGACATTTGAACCCCTCTTTGCATATCTAAGTGTCAAACCTCTAAAATTATCCAATAGTTTAATATGAATTCATATGTAAACACTAATATATTTGAGTATACCATCTGTGTTCAGAATATGACTTATCTAGTAGTGAGCAATGCTGTATTAAATTAATCTTTATGTTGTTGGATCAGTCTTATGTTAAGAGTACATTTTTAAACATGGTAGTGTTTCCAGATATACAGAGAAGGAAATAGTGAATGCTTATTATTATGTTGAATGAACAGCATAGTTTGAAACTGCTATACATGAGGCCTTTTTATAATAATTTAGGCTTTACAACTGGCTGCATTATGCTGTATCTTTTATGTTTATCCCAAGTATTTTTAATGTCTTAACTAAGAGAATATATTTTTGAGATGTATTTCTAAGTCTTGTGCTATTTCCCTCATCAGTATATGAATGGAATTAGTTATTTGATACCAATGCCTGTGTCCTCCCCTACCACCCAGGATTCTTGTTTTAAGAGCAAGAATTAGTTTATTAAGCCAACATTTATTTTCATAATCGCATCTGATAATTCTGTACAGTAATTGCTGGGGGTCTATGGTTAGTGAAAACATTTAAGGCGGTGAAGATACTCTCCAGTATTAGAATAATGAAGTTGAATTTCATGTCATACACTCTCTTGTAGTTTTCTGGGAGTTTGAATCATGAGAGTCTTTCTAAAGCTAATACTGCAATCTAGAGAGTTGAAGAAAGAGTTTATTTCTGATATAATCTCAGAAATTAGGGTGCAGGAAAATAGAAACTATTTTGTAGATTAAAGCTCTCTGTATATTATATTTTAATAACATTGATATTCTGCTTGCTTTATGAAACCTTTTATTACAAACAGTTATGAATATGAACATCTCATTTGACTACTGATGAACAGAGGGAAAAATCTAAATTAAAACTTTAAATACCACTATTTAATTACCCAAATGGCTTTGACTGTGTTAAAGACTGCCTGGGATTATTCTGTTTTTCAATTTGTTTTAATGCTTCCTTGGTAAAAGCTGATGGATTCCCAGGCCCATTGCTGTCACTGATGAACTATATAAAGATAAATGACATTATGGTAAATTCCACTTAATGACACATTTTTAATTTTCAGAACACAGACATTTTCAGGCTAGTGAATGAAGGCTAATTACCTCAAGATCAGAACAAAATAACTCCTCATTTCGAAAGATAATAGAAAAGAAATGTTGCAGATTAATGATGCTATTTATCTTTAAAGGAAAAAAATTTTATCTTTATCCAGATAGCATAGCTCCCTGAGGAGCATGGTTATAAAATGAATCTGAAGTCGCAACTTAATAGGTTATTAAAATTGTTTGAGTGCAGGCTCTCCTGCTTTAGTCTTTCCATAAATTTAAATTGAAGGTCTGCTGTATTCAAAAAGGAGCAGCTTGTTTATGAGGCCAGAGGGAGCAACATACGTTACTGACAAAAGATACACTTAACCTCGTTCTTATATCTTGGTTTTTTATTTCTCTGAATGAAACTCAACTATTTGAGAAAGTATTTTGAAATTTGTTGCCACTCTTAATTGATACCTAAGTGAAAGGACCACACTTGGACTTGTTTAATTTAAGCTTAAAATAAAAATGAAACGCTCAAAGCCTTTACTAAATACATATAAATCAATTTGTAATCTGAATTAATTGCACACATGTGTGTGTATTTGTGTACATATGTGTATTTGTAAACATTTTAACTTTGTTATCTAAGCGAGAGGAAAATATCTTGGCCTATGAGGGTGTGATTTTCTGGTCACAGTTGGAATTTATGTAGGAATTGTTCAATAAATCATTATTCACAGTTAAAGGATTAGCAATAATCCTTTTGCTACACTCCTACACAAGTAACAAAGTAGTGAGTCAGAGAATATTACTTGATCATAGAGGCTTTAAACTGTCCTGACATCCTAAACTCCTGTGTTTTGCTCTAGGTAATATAACTATTATTTCTTTACTAATAAGGGCATACAGTATTTTCTGCAATTTCCATTCTTGTCTCTTAGCTAATACGTGACTTGCCCATATATTGATCATATTTCTGAGCCACAGAAGAATATCAGTGTGTTTCTTGCACTTGAGAGAAATTGCAGTATATTATTGTGAGATGCTACTTTAACCTTTCCAGTCCTACTTGTTCCGAATAGTTAGAAAATATGTTTTATGTCACAGGGACAATAATGTACTGATTGGCTACAGCATCATTTTGACATGATATTTTCTGGTTAAGACACTTCTTAGAAAGTTCAAGAAAGGAATTCTTTGTAATTATAATTGTAGTATACATTTGCTTTTATGTAAACTTACGAAAGCCTCTTTCAGTGTTCTTATTTAAGTAGTTTTAACTCTGTAGTACAGTTTAAGTGCTGCATCTGAAATCAATTTAATCTGTTGACTAAGAGCTGGGGTAAAGTACTAAAAAATGTAATTTGTGTCGAATCCTCTATCTTGCTGTTCTTAATATTAGTACTTAGTTATTCCTATCTATTTTAAATTTACAATAATATCCCTGCCAGGCTTTTTTTATTTGCTATAAGTATATCCATCTTATAGTGACTTAGGGAGACAAACTGATAAGAATTCTGAAGGTTATTTTTTATAGACAGAAATAATCCTACTATGGAAACCAATATAAATAGTATTTTTCTTAAATATCAAAATAATTTTCTTGTGTAAAGATCTTATTTCTGATTCTTAAAAACAATACTTGTAAATGTGAAAATAAATGTTTCTTGCGTATGAGAGATTTCAGTAATTTATCATTTTATTCTCTAAAACTATTTTCAGTGTGGCAGGCAATGTGCTGTATGCTTCTATGTTATTTCATAATAATTATTTGGCAGTTTTCTGATTTACTCTGTCAGTCATTTAAAAAGTTATACAGATTTTTAGGGATTCCAGCAACCTTTAAGCATATAACTATACATTTCAGGAATATAAACTATATTACGTAGGACATTATAAAACTTTTTAAAAAGTTTTTTAAAAAACTTTTTTAAAAAGTTTAATTGGTTAAAATGGATACAGTATATGTTATACAAGTTCTCTTTTTGGTTCTTAATGTTTAAAAGTTATTTTGTAATCTTCTCGTTACTGTTAGAATAATATGCACTGAAATATTCTAGAGCGTTAATAATACTGTGTCCATGTTCCTATCTCATTTTTCTCAATTACTGCTATTTTTTAAAAAACTTTATTTATTTTTTTGAGGGAGAAAGCATGGGAGGGGAATGAGAGTGGATCTTTTTTCTTTTTCTTTTTCTTTCTTTCTTTCTTTTTTTTTTTTAAGATTATTTTATTTAGTTGAAGAGGAGAGAGAGAGAGAAAGAGCAAGGAGAGGAGCAGGGGGAGAGGGATGAGCAGACTCCGTGCTGAGTACGGAACCTGTGGAGGGGCTTAATCCCATAACCCTGAGATCATGACCTGAGCTGAAATCAAGAGTTGGTTGCCCAACGGGCTAAGCCACCCAGGGTGCTCCGAGAGAGGGTCTCTTAAGTTGGCTTCACACCCATCGTGGAACCTGGTATGGAGGTCAGTCTCACAACCTTTAGATTATAACCTGAAATCAGGAGTTGGACACTTAACTGACCAAGACACCCAGGCACCTCAAGGGGCATTAAAAAAATTTCTAACACTACCTCCTGTCTCGTCTTCAGTAAAGCTGAAATCATTCTAAAGACATTCATGCAACTAAAGGAGAGACAATGTAAGGAGTTGTCAGGGTTATAGTTTAGAGTCAGTGATAATCTTACTATGGATATGAAAATGTCATTTTTCTTAATATTCACGTTTTTGCTCCAGTGATGATAATCTTGAATGAATATTCTGTTTGGAAAATCTGTGTTAATGGGCTTTCAGCAGTTCTTCCTTTAATGTATGTTTTGGAAATTCTGTTTTAAAGCAAGTGATTGATCCTTTAGACTTAACCCCCTCCTAGTTTTTTGGGTTTTTTGTTTGTTTGTTTGTTTTTTTCCTGATGGAGTATATTACAGTTTAGCAGTGACCTATAAAAATTATATGGAAAAGGGACAAAGTGAGGGCCATTGAATTGGTAATCATGGTTTCATAGCAAGGTTCACATGTTAGTTACTGTTACAGCTCTTTTAAAACTCTGGAATTTTGTTTGGATCTCTTTGTGATAGGTAACAGTTGGATCTAAGTACAGAGATTGTTGACAGGGCAGAAAAGAAATCACTATGGAGTTAGACCCTCAAATCCAGTCGGAATAGTAAGGTCCTATCAGAAGTCACAAAGCATAGTAATGTACTTTACCTTCTCATTTTATTCCTGACTGACTCACCAGTTTAATGGTTAGGACATTTAATCAGCAATTGAGATCTAGATTTTAATTTTAGCACTAGCTCTGGTTTTCTTTGTGATCATACAGAAATTCTCCCTCCCCCCCCCAATCTGTTTTCTTACGTGTATGAATGAGGAGTCTAGTCTGTACTGTGCAGAGCTTTAGAGAGGAGATGAGAGGGAAAGGTGTAGCGGCCTCTCTCTACTCTGTGTCCTTCTTTCCCCTTTTCTGCTCAACCACAGCAACTCAGTTTGTTTGTTGTTTTTTAAAATTAATTGATTTTTATTAACATATAATGTATTATTAGCCCCAGGGGTACAGGTCTTTGAATTGCCAGGTTTACACACTTCATAGCACTCACCACAGCACATACCTTCCCCAATGTCCATAACCCCACCACCATCTCCCTACCCTCCTCCCCCCCCAGCCACCCTCAGTTTGTTTTGTGAGATTAAGAGTCTCTTATGGTTTGTCTCCCTCCCGATCCCATCTTGTTTCATTTATTCCTTTCCTACCCCCCAACCCCCTCGCGTTGCCTCTCAACTTCCTCATATCAGGGAGATCATATGATAATTGTCTTTCTCTGATTGACTCATTTCGCTTGGCATAATACCCTCTAGTTCCATCTACGTCGTTGCAAATGGCAAGATTTCATTTCTTTTGATGCTTGCATAGTATTCCATTGTATATATATACCTCCTCTTCTTTATCCATTCATCTGTTGATGGACATCCAGATTCTTTCCATAGTTTGGCTATTGTGGACATTGCTGCTATAAATATCCAGGTGCACGTGCCCCTTCGGATCACTACGTTTGTATCTTTAGGGTAAATACCCAGTAGCAACTCAGTTTTTTTTTTTTTTTTTTTTTTTAAGATTGGGACTCTGCTTATGGTTTAGTTAAGAAAAAGACACTTAGACAAAACAAAAACAGAAAAGGTTTTTTTTTTTTTTTTTAAAGATTTTATTTATTTGACAGAGAGATCACAAGTAGGCAGAGAGGCAGGCAGAGAGAGAGGAAAGCAGGCTCCCCGTTGAGCAGAGAGCCCAATGCGGGACTCGATCCCAGGACCCTGAGATCATGACATGAGCCGAAGGCAGAGGCATTAACTCGCTGAGCCACCCAGGCACCCCTAAACAGAAAAGTTTTAAAACCTCCTCCTCTAGCCTAGCTCAGAGATTGGTGAACTGTGTGACCCACTGTCCAAATTCATCTCAACACTTTTTTTTTTTTTTGGTAAAGAAAGTTTCTTTGGAACAAAGTCACACTTGTTCTCTTACATATTGTCCTATGCCTGCCTTTGTGGCATAGGTGAGTGATTACAACAGGGACTGTATATGGCATGCAAAGCTCAAAGTATTTGTTACTTGGCCCTTTACAAAAAAGTTTGCTGACTTGCTGGAGTAGATACTCACCAACCTTACATCCATAAATTAGTTCCTAGGGGTGGCTTAATTTCGGTTATCTGCATTGCTTCCCAGATTGCATACTAATTCTTAGCTAATTCCCCTTTTTAAAAGCGTTATTAAGGACCTTTTTCCCCTAAATTATATTTCAAAGATTTTATTTATTTATTTGAGAGGGAGAGTGTGAGAGAGAGAGCACAAGGGAGAAACAGACTGACTGTTGAGCAGGGAGCCCATGGAGGGCTCTATCCCAGGCCTCTGGGGTCATGACCTGAGCCCAAGGCAGATGTTTAACTGACTGAGCCACCCAGGCACCCCTGATTTGAAGTTCTTGATTAGCATAAATTCAAGGAGCTTATGTTCTAGACAGACTGACTGGTAAATGGTGATCATAAAATGTAAGGGTATCATAAGATAGTGTATAATGTGAATGACTGATAGAACTGTAGGAGTTTGAAGGAGGGAGAAATTATAATCCTGAAAAGTTTTTTTTTTTTTTAAGATTTTATTTATTTATTTTTTGGGGGCGGGGAGAGAGAGAGAGCACACACATGCAGGGGAGCAGTGGGCAGAGGGAGAGGGAAAAGTAGGCTCCCTGATGAGCAGAGAGTCGGGCTCAATCCCGGGTCATGACTTGAGCCAAAGGCAGCTGCCCAACCAACTGAGCCACCCAGGCGCCCCCTGAAAAGTTTTTTTGTAGGGCTAGCATTTGTGCTGGGTCTTGAAGGATAAGGAAGACTTAGGTAGGTAGGATTCATGTGGGATATTGTCGGCAGAGAAAAGAAAGTGAACAGAGATGTGGAGGCAAAACATTCAGTTTTACATGAAGAACAGTGAAGACAGAAGTCTGAGTTAAGTTGAAAATTGAGTATATAATGGAGTGATAAAGTTGGTAAAATAGGGAACTCTAGGGCATGGTTTTGTGAAGACTGGATGCAGATTGAACAAGTGGATTTTTTTTTCCTCAGAAACTTTTTCAAGCTTTTCCCCTAGGTAAGTAGTAGAACCATCTCTTCAAGCAGAATGTTGCTAATAACCTCAATATGTAAAAGAGATTAAAGCAGAGTTGCCTTGATTGACTCAGGAACAGAAGAACACGGAGCCTTACCAAGTCCTAGTAAAGTAGCCACAGGGTGCAGCACTGAAACCCTTATTGCTCTGTGGAACACAGTTTGGAAAATACCATTCTAAGCTTCACAGAGCTATTAAAAATATTTGGGTGGGCCTAATGAAACACTGGCAATTTTTTAGCCCACTGGTGTGAAGGGTAGAGTGGGGTAACTTGAGATAAACGATTATAGAACTAGAGAATTAAGGACCTGAGAAAGGACAGTGGTAGTGAGAATAGAAAGGGAAGAAATAGGAGCATTTGGGTGTCCGACTCTTGACTTCAGCTCAGGTCATGATCTCAGAGCTGTGAGATCGAGCCCCTTGACGGGCTCTTCACTGAGCATGGTATCTGCTTCAGATTCTCTTCCTTTCCCTCTGCTTCTCCCTGCCATGCTTGCCTGCACATGCACAACATTCTCACTCTCTAATTAAAAAAAAATAGTTACCAGTGGTTGGGGGGAAGTGGGAAATGGGAAGCTTTCGCTTAACGGGTACATAGTTTCTGCTTTGGGTGCTAGAAGGTTTTGGAAATAGATAGTGGTAATGGTTTAACAACATTGTCAATGTAATTAATGCCCCTGAATTGTGCACTTAAAGATGGTTAAAGTGGAAAAGTCTATGTTATATATGTTTTACCACAGTAAAAAAAAATGATTAAAAAATGTATTAAGTGTGAATGTCATTTGATTTAGCATTTGTTCTAAAGTAATAAACAATGAATGTGTGTTAGGGTTTTGCTATGGAGTGAAATAGTCTAGGTATACATTAAAAAGTATTCTTTACCATGATACATTTTATAGCCAGTGACAATGATTAATTGAACAAATAAATAATAGAAAATGTTTTTGCCATATTAAGTGAAAATATAGGTAGTAAGATGGCATGCACCTCTTTTTCATTTCTTTCTCTCTTTTTTTAAGATTTTAAGTAATCTCCAGAGTCAAAGTGATACTTTGTATGTTTCAGTCTTTTAATGTATTGAAACATGTTTTGTGGCTCAACTATAGTCTGTGGGTCTGTCTTACAGAGACTGTTCCTATGTGTACTTGAAAAGAGTTGTGTGTTCTGCTGTTGTTCGGTAGAATGTCCTATATATGTGTCTGCGAGCTCTAGTCGGTTTACAGGGTTATTCATGTCCTTTATATCCTCGTTGATCTTGTGTATAGTTACTCTGTTTTGAAAGTGGTGTATTGAAGTGTCTCCCCCTAATGCTTTTGAATGGTCTGGTTCTCTTCATTTCTTTTTCCTATATGTGGACCATACTTTTTTGTTTCTTTGCATGCCTCATAATTTTTCATTGAGAAGTTGGACATTTTGGATATTACAATGTGGCAACTATGCAAATCAGATTCTTCCTCCCTTGCTAAGGTTTGTTGTTGCTTGTATTTGTTGTTGCTTACTTGTTTGGTGACTTTTTTGAACTACTTTCAAAGCCTGAATTCTTTGTTGTGTGTGTTTACCTAGTGATTTGACCGATACCTCTGTCAGTGCCCAGAATGCCACCACCACTACCACCTTTCCCAGTCTTTGCAGGTAGGCTGTGCGTGCATGTGGAATATACCTTTAACATTTGGCCAATTTATAGCTCTGCTCTTCTTTAGCGTTCACTTCCTACTTAGATGGAGCAGGACCTTCTCAGATCTTTTTGGGCATGTGCTTAGTTAGCACTTGACATATGTGGCCTTCTAAATTCCCTGGAATATGCAGGAATTTTCCAAGCATTCAGAGATTCCTCAAAGCATCTGCTTCCTTCACCTTTCTTTCCAAGCTATTTAGATTTGCCGAACTGTGGCAGCAGCTCATACATTTGTCTTTAAATATTTTCAGCAACCACCACCAACACCACTCATTCCTACATACAAACACACCACCTACATACACTCCCCACCAATTCAGACATGGGAAATTTTCTGAGTTAGATGAAATTAAGTCTAGCCCCCAGACAGGTCAGGAAAAACCCAGAAACAAACTATAGTTCTTTCAGAAAATGTTCATTTTGCTTCCTCTGGTACTTGTAACCCATATCAGGAATGTGGGCTGTTGTCTTTCAAGGCTGTCAACTGACCTGGGAGTGGGGAATGGTATCTCACTAAGTTAGAATGACACAAAGCTCTCTTGCTGAATTTCAGCTGTTTTTTTCTTCATTAAGCTTTCCCCAGTGGTTCTGAGCTTTTGATTTGATTCCATAGTTTTGAAAAAGTTGATTCTGACAGTTTTATCAGCTTCTTTGTTGCTTTTATAGAGGGACTGACTTTTGGAATTTCCTATTCCACCATTTTCTGACATCATCCTTTGTAATCTTAGGAGGAAACTCTATAGCATTATATACTAATTGTAGAAAGAAAGATCACAAATCAGTGATCTAAGCTTCTACCTTAAGAAACATGGCTGGGGGAGAAAGGAAATTAAAGCCAGAGTAAACAACCTGGAAGGAAATAAGAAACCAAAATTAAGGAATTAGAAAACAGAAAAGCTGTAAAGAAAATTAGTGAAATCAAAAGCTACACCTTTGCAAAAATGTCAGTAAAACTGAAAAATGTCTAGCCATACTGATTAGGAAAAAGTGAAAAACAAGAAAAGACATAAATACACAAATTACCATTATCAGTAAGGAAAAAAGGGACATCACACAGATCTTACAGAATGTTAAAAGGCTAAGGAGATTATTTTGAAGAACCTGAAGTCCATAAATTCAATAACATAGAGGAAAAGGACAAATTTCTTGAAAGACACAGGCAAAGTTTAGGTAAGAAAAAATAGATAACCTGAATAGCCCTATTCTAAGAAGTTGAATTTTTAACAACCAAATTAAAAACCTTCTCAGAGAGAAACCTTCCGTCAGGTTCAGATAGTCTTCAGATGGTGGATTATACCAAACTTTAAAAAAGAAATAATACCAATTCTATACAAACTCCTTCAGAATATAAAGATGAAGTAATGCTTCCTAACTAATTTTATAAGATTTGCATTACCGTGACAACAAAAACTAGACAAGACATAGTATCTTTCATGAACAGAGACACAAGGGTCCTTAATGAAATATTAGGAAATGAATCTTGTAATGTATAAAAAGCTTAATATAACATGACCAAGTAAGATTTATTCTAGGAACTTAAGGTTGGTTTAACCTGTGAAAATGAGTGTCATTCAGTGTATTAACAGACTAGTGGAAAAAAACCATATAATCATCCTAGTAAATGCAGAGAAAGCATGTTACAAAATTTAATACCCATTCATGACAGATTTAAAACAACAGCAACAACTTATTAAACTAGGAATAAGAGGGGAGTTTTCTCAACCCCATAAAGGGCCTACAATCTGGGTAGTTCAGTTGGTTAATTGTCTGACTCTTGGTATCAGTTCAGGTCTTGATACCAGGGTTGTGAGTTCAAGCCCCATGTTGAGCTCCACACCCGGCATGGAGCATACCTAAAACAAAAAGTGAAAACAAACCCCAAAAACCTACAACTAAAGGCTGAATACTTTCACCCTACAATTGGGAACTAGGCAAGACTGTTCCTTTTTAGCAGTTCTGTTCACTGCTGTACTAGAAGTTATGCCATAAGGGAAGAAAAATAAAATACGTAACAAGTTGGAAAGAAACATATGAAATTGTCTTTGATTGTAGCCGACATGAGAATTTACTTTGAGAATTTACTTAGAAAATCGGAAGAGATGTAGCAAACAGTTACCGGAACTAATAAGTTTAGCAAAGTTGCAGGAAACAATTGTTTCTATATATTAGCAACAGACAACTGGAATTTGACCTTTTTTAAAAGACTGTTCACCACAGTATCAAAAAATGTGAAATACACAGTGACAGTTGTAACAGAAATGGGGTTTTTTTTTGATATGTCCGTTCTTTCCAGGCTTATCTGTTGATTCAGTGTAATACCACTCAAAATCCCGTAGCCTTTTCTTTTAAGTGAAATTTTCTAAACTGATTATAAAATGTGTTTAGAAATGCAAAGGATCTAGAATACAGTGATCAAAATAATATGATATTGTTGTAAAGATGTATATGTATATGTATCTATAGATATATAGATATGTGTATATATACACACACAGATACATATAGGACAGAATAGAGGCTAGAATAAACTCATAAAGGTGCTAAAAATTTCACCCGGGAAGGTGATAGACTTTTTAACTAATTAATCCTACACCAACTAGATTTCCATATGCCAAAAAGGAGCCATAATTCTTAAATCACATGACGTATAACTGTTAACATGTAACATATCATAGATTTAAATGTAAGAACTGGGGCGCTTGGTTGGCTCAGGCATTAAACGTCTGCCTTAGGCTTAGGCCGTGATCCCAGGGTCTTGGGGTGGAGCCCCGCATCGGGCTCTCTGCTTAGTGGGAGGCCTCCTCCTTCTCCCACTCCCCCTGCTTGTGTTCCCTCTCTCGTTGTCTCTCTCTCTTTCTTTGTCAAGTAAGTAAATAAAATCTTAAAAAAAAAAATAAACGTAAGAACTACTGAAGGTATGAAAGAAAACAGGAGGCAATCTGAATAACCTTGGATTAGTTGAATACCTTAAAAATGAGCAAAAAGCCCCAATTTTTTTTAAATAGAAAAATTGGACTTTATAAATATTTAAGATATTTACTCATGAAAGATTCCATAAAGAAATGAAAATGCAGGTCACAGACCTTAAGGTAATATTTGCAAAGACACATATCCAGAATATGTAATAAACTCTTACAACTTAGTAATAAGATGGACAACCAAAGTAAAAATGGTCAAAAGATTTATAGATAGTTCTACTGATGAAGATATAGAAATGGGAAAATATGCCTGTTAAAAGATCAAAGTCATTAGTCATTAGGAAAATGAAGCTTATAACTGTAATGAGATAATACTACCATCTGCTAGAATATGCTCTAATTGAAAAGATTGACAATCCTACATACTTGGAAGAAGGGAAGTAACAAGAACTCACATACGTTGCTGGTTAGAAAGTAAAATGGTACAGCCTTGTTTGGAAGAGTCTTGTCAAGTTAAATATACACCATACCATCTGACTCAGCAGTTCTAGTCCCAGGTCTTTACCTAAGGGAAATGAAAACATATGTCTGCAAAATGACTTGTATTTAAACATTCCTAACAGCTGTCTTCTTAATAGACAAAAACTTGAAATAACAAGAATGTCCGTCACCTGACGATTGATTAGCAAATTGTAGTGTATCCATTCAAAGGAACATATTACTTACTGATACATTCCACAACTTGGGAGAGTCTCTAAAGCTTTATGCTAGGTCATGGAAGTCAGATACAGTGGGTGGTATATTCTATAAATCTATTCTGTGACATTCTGTAAAAGGCAAAACTAGAGACAGAAATCAGACCAGTGGTTGCCAGGATGCAAGTGGAAGGGACTTGTGAAGTGTGGGGGGATTTTTTTTTGTAAGCATGAAACTGTTCTGTTTTAATTGTGGATATTACAGGACTTTATATTTTATTTTTAAAAAACTTTTTGAATTGTAAGTTTTGAGTTTTATTTTATATTATAAAACTCATTTCAAAAAAGAAGGAAATATGTTCACTAGAAAATATTTATTTTATACTTGTGCATATCTAAATCCACTTTTCTGATAGTCCAATTATAAGTGAAAAAGTGGGAACTTGTAATTGAATATTATAGTGATTAATGGCTCAAAACTCCTTTATGTAAATAGCCTAAACAATCAACAATAGGACAATAGTTAATTAAGTAAGGTACATCCAAACAATGAAATTCAATAATTAAAAAGGTCGAGTAGAATGCTCAATAAAATGGGAAAATGTCCTGAATATATTGAATGGAAAAAAAGGACATACAGTAGAATGTCAGTTTTCTTTCGAAAAAACCAAGGAGGGGGCATTATTTTATTAATATGCAGAAAGAAAATACATACATATCAATATCTGAGTGTGAGGATGATAGTGACTTTTCTTCTATTTAAAAAAAATGTTCTGAATTTTCCACTTAGTTTTTTTGTTTCTCTTCATTAGAATGTAAGCATCTTGTCTTTTTTTGTTCTCCCTGTTGCTTTATCCCTAGAGCCTAGAACAAAGTTCTATAGATATTTATTGAATGAATGATATTATTGAATGAATATTCAATCAATTGAATGATATTATTGAATGAATGAATGGTTTCAGTAAACTTATATAGCTACTTAGGCCTCGGTTTGGATTTTTTTTTATTGATTTGTCTTTGTTTTTGTTTTAATTGTGTAGCTGTGATTACTGTAGCTTTATATGGTATGTTTTATGATTTGGTAGGACATGTCCTCTTTGTTATCATATTCAAATTATTCTAGGCTTTTCCTTGTCACATTAATAAAATCCTACTGGGATTTTAGTTGGAATTTCACTGGTAATAAATTGATTTGGTTGCAAATTGGCATCTTTCAGTGAGGAGTTTAGAACATTTAGGATGATAAAATGAGTTATTTAGATATTCTTTCATGTCCTTCCGTAAGCTTTATGGTTTTCTTAATGTAAGTTGGCATATTACTTATTAGGTGTATTTCCAGATGTTTTAAATTTGTTGGTATTGTTTTTGGGATCTAGTTTCCTTTATGCTTTTTTCCCCTAATATATACTATATCGTAACCCTCTAAGTTGCTCATAGTTAAGTCTTCTATCAAACATCTTACTAAAAATTATGCATCCTATTTTAAAGAATTATAATTCAAAACTAAGATGATTAATGAAAACCAAAATTTTTATGGCTTTAAAAAATACATAATTTGGGGGCACCTTCGTGGCTCAGTTGGTTAAGCATCTGCCTTTGGCTCAGGTCATGATCCCAGGGTCCTGGGATTGAGCCCCATGTCGGGCTCCTGAGCAGGGAACCTGCTTCTGCCTCTCTCCCTGCTTGTGTGCTCTCTCTCTCAAAGAAGTAAGTAAAATCTTTTAAAAAAAAAAGGAAGAAAGAAAGAAAGAAAGAAAACTTAAAAAAAAATAATTTCTGTTGTTGAAGAGGTAGTTGTCTTTCTCCATTTTCTTACCCTAATTGTTTAGAGCTTCCTGAAATAACAATAGTCAAGTACTCATTATTTATTTAAACTGAACAGACCCTGAGTTTAAATAGTTGTATAATAGTACATTTGGGGGCATTTCACCTACCCCAAGGCATTCATCAGGAGTCCTGGAGAAGCTTGAAGGATCAGTACTATGGTCTTTGTCAGCAAGTGATTATTAAGCTATACTTAATAGGTGAGTGAGATGATCTCAGTGTTATGGGCCTTATATCAAAAGTTAGTAATTTATATTTAGCATCTTGCCACTGTTACTCCTTTTTCTGTTACCTAGAACACAATTCTCAGAATATAATCCTTTGTTTTTGTTTTTGGTAGGCACATTTTGGAAAACAGCGGTATATTGTGTTGATAGTTTTTTTGTTACACGTTTCTTTCGTTCAGTTTATATGTGTTCTTGCTTGTGTGCATGCCTTATTAAATTGTAAGTTCTTTTAAGAATAGGGATATGTTTTGTGTGAATTCTGTTAATGAGATCTGTATTGAGCAATTAGTGTGTATAGCACTACATGGAAAGGGAGAAAGAACACTGAGCACTTACTCTGTGCCAGTTCTGAACAGTGCATGGTATAGAGACCAGGAATCTGAAAGAATAGGAGTCTGCCTAGATAAAAGAAGCTATGAAATGTCCATTTGATTTTTAAGTTCTGTACTCTTCAACCTTGGCTATGCATTAGAATTACCTGGAAAAATTTTTAAATATATTTTCATCATATTTTTCCTTACCTCACACTCTTAAAGATAGGGCCTAGGCATGTTGCTATGGCAGAGACATAGGACTTTATTTCAGCTCATAGGTGATTCTGATGTGCAGCCTTGGTTGAGAACAGGAGTCAGCAGGGGTGTCTGGGTGGCTCAGTCAGTTAAGTGTCTGCCTTCTGCTCAGGTCAGGATCCCGGAGTCCTGGGATCAAGCCCCGAATCCAGCTGCCTGTTCGGTGGGGAGCCTGCTTCTCCCTCTGCGGCATACCCTGCTCAGGCTCTCTCGCTCTCAAATGAATAAATAAAATCTTAAAAAACAAACAAACAAACAAAAACAGGAACCAGCAAACTATAGCCCATAGGCCACATCTAATCCACCAGCTTTTGTACTGCCTCGTAGCAAAGAATGGTTTTAACAGTTTTAAGTGGCTAAAAAGAAAATTGAAAGAATAGTTCATGACACATGAAAATTATATGAAATTAAATTTTTAGAGTCCATAAACAAGGTTTTATTGAGACCAAAGCCTCATAGATAAATTGTTGATATGTCAACAAATACTTGAGAGACCTCCTCATAGATGTATTTAAACTGTTCTTTCTAATGTAACTGCAATTTCTAGCAAACGAAAGAGCATAGAGATAAAGAGAAATAAAAACCTCAGTCATCTCCAGTTTCAAATCATTTCATCCCTTTTCATGTATTCTTTTGATAAAAGGATAAGTCATCTTTTTTATTGCTTTAAGTGTTAAGATGGAAAAGAATTACTAGGTCAGATTCAGTAATTGTTTTTTGATAGTGTGAGGTACTACTGGTTTGTATTATGTGTTTTATACAGACCAATACTAATTCACATAAGACAGTATTCCCAACTTGGTGGTGCTGGTTTAGGGGTTTAAAGCACATCTCCATTCCTGTTCCATTTCCAAATTAAGTGTATGTGGATTGCTATAGATAGGTAAGCTCTCTCAAGGAAATAACCTGCCTTTCAAAGTAATGTGATTGCAGATGTTCAAGTACATTCATATGCAAATCATTTTAAATTTGAAGGGTATTTTTATTTTTGTTATTTCCTAAAACATTATTCTTGGAAGAAAAGTTTGACTTCTGTCACCAGGCCTATTGTCTATTAGTAAGTTAGGCTGTGAAGTTCCCACTGTGTACACAGGTTTTCTGCAGATGTAGAGGGAGATCTAAAACTCACCCACAATGACGGCCCTTTTTTGAGAGCTTTACAGTTTACTAATGATACCATTTTTGTCCATCCTGCAAGGTTCCATTTACTGTATTTTGTTCCTGGTTATGAGATCTGGACAGAGTTGGACTGATCAGGGAGTATATTCTAATTCAGCCCAGCTGTCTTCATAGACCTCATGTTACTTGAGAAAGAACTGATTTAGGTGTATACGCAAATAACTTGCTCTTAATTTTACAACATTTTTTTTCTTTTTTTTTTTAAAAGATTTTATTTATTTATTTGACACAGAGAGACAGATCACAAGTAGGCAGAGAAGCAGGCAGAGAGAGGAGGAAGCAGGCTCCCCGCTGAACAAAGAGCCTGATGTGGGGCTCGATCCCAGGACCCTGGGATCATGACCTGAGCCTAAGGCAGAGGCTTTAACCCACTGAGCCACCCAGGCGCCCCTTTACAACATTTTGTTGAGTGATAAATCGTAACATTCTTATGGGGAACCAAACACTAGCAAATCAAGTTTTTATAAGACTAACAAATCAAGTTTTTTCAAGTTGCATTATTTAAATAAAAGCCATCTTTTTAAATATTTTTATTATGTTTTGTTAAATCTATGAAAGCACACCTGTTTATTAATTGCATTCTCTTGTTTAGAATATGTGTGAATCATTCAGAAATAAGTTTATACAAGTTTTAGATACATGTGGACTATGATATATTTGTGGAGAATACTTCTTACTCAGATGTGTCCTTGTTGTTTTATTTCATTTTGCTGCTTTTGGCTTGTTATGTTGTGTAATAAAGTGAGAAAAAAAACCTCTTGAGAGTAATGTTTACCTATTCAAGATAAATTACTTCTGTGAAAGAATTCAGTCCAAGTGATTAAGTTTAGTATTAGCCTGTATTCAGATTTATATTATAGAAAAAGTGGGATTTAAAAAATTATATTAAATTGATATTTTTATAACTTGAATAGTAAACTAGATCACTCATTCGATCAAATTTATTCTATTCTTTGACATATTTTATGTAATTAATGCATTTCATGTTTTGAGAGATGATAATTTTGAAACAAGTTCATTTTTACTATTAAAATATCAACTTGTGGGGTGCCTGGCCAGCTCAGTCAGTAGAGCATGCAACTCTTGGTCCTGGGGTTGTTATTCAAGCCTCATGTTCGGTGTAGAGCCTACTTAAAAGTAAAAGGAAAAAACATCAACGTATATTTCTTATGTTGTCAACTAATTTGCAAAAAAAAAGCGCATAAAAATAATTGTTTTTCTATCTATTATAGATAATCTAAGCAGTGTTTTGACATGGCATTTTCTCATGTTGAGTTTTCTGTTTTTGTTTTTAATCATTTCTGAATATGTAGTGTTAATGGCATAAAACACTTCCTATTAGATCTGAAAGTAGACTGCTCTATACCTTGGTTCCCCGTGAGATCAAATGTCCAATCCACCAAGTTGGGTTTTTCTAACGTTTTATTTAGAAATATTTCAAACCTGTAGAAACTTAACAGAGATAACACAGTGAACCCAAATAATACCCTTCACTTAGATATTTAATAAGTGTTTACCATTTTTGCCATAAATTGCCTTCTCTGTTAATTTCTCCTTCCGGGCACGTGGGTGGCCCAGTGGGTTAAGCCTCTGCCTTCGGCTCAGGTCATGGTCTCAGGGTCCTGGGATCAAGCCCCGTATCAGGTACTCTGTCAGCAGCGAGCCAGCTTCTCCCTTTCCCTCTGCCTGCCTCTCTGTCTACTTGTGGTCTCTCTCTCTCCATCAAATAAATAAATAAAATCTTAAAAAAAAATTTCTCCTTCCTTCCACTCCTGTGCTCACACAACACACACAAACACATGCACACACAATTTATTATTATTACATTTTGAGGATTAATTAGTTGAGAATAACTTGCACACACATCATGCTTGTTTATCTCTAAATACTTCAGAATGTATAGTCTAAGTATCTTACACTATCCTGTATAGCTGTAGTATAGTTGGGAAATTCACCTAAATTTTTTTGTATCTAATATAGACTCTAAATTAAAATTATAACCAGTTGTTTCAAATCATCCCTTTCATAACAATCTATTCCCAGCCTTCTGCAGGATCCAGTATTAACTTTCTGGATCATGAGTCTTCTTTACTCATGAATAGTTTGTCAGTTTTTCATGTTAGTGATACTTTTAGAGTATTGGTGAGTTGTCTTATAGAATGTCCTTTAACTTGGGCTTGTCCTATTTAGATCATTTTTTGGCAGGAATACCATGGAAGTGATAACATGTTCTGAGTGCATCACATTAGGAGGTTCACGTTTCACCTTGTCCTGTAATGGGCATTAACTGGGATCATTTGATTAAGGTGATTTCACTAAATTTCTCCTCAGTAAAGGTAATTTTATAGCATTTTGTGAACAGTCTTTGGGGAGATACTTTGAAATGCTGTGAATATCCTGTTCTCCAACTAACTGTAACCAGCTGGCTTTAACATCCATTGATGATTCTTGCCTGAATTAGTTAATGCCACTGTGGTTTAATTCACCAAATTTTGTGTGCACAATCTTTTTAAAAGATTTTATTTATTTATTTGAAAGAGAGCATGAACAGGATAGGAGCGGGGGTGGGGAGGGGGCAGAAGGAGAGGGAGAAGGCCCTGGGATCATGACCTGAGCTAAATGCAGACGCTTAACCGACTGAGCTACCCAGGTGCGCCTGCATGCACATTTCGTAAGGACTTCTTTTAAAAATACTTTAGGCAGAGATTAAGAAGTACAAACTTCTAGGGGCACCTGGGTGGCTCAGTGGGTGAAAGCCTCTGCCTTCGGCTCAGGTTGTGATCCCAGGGTCCTGGGATCGAGCCCCGCATTGGGCTCTCTGCTCAGCGGGGAGCCTGCTTCCCCCTCTCTCTGTGCCTGCCTCTCTGCCTACTTGTGATCTCTCTCTGTCAAAAAAAAAAAAAAAAAAAAAAAAAAAGAAGTACAGACTTCTAGCTATAAAATAAATTATGGATATGAAAAGTATAGTGTAGGGAATAAAGTCAATTAATATTGTAATAACTTTGTACAGTAAGGGGGTAACTACCCTTTTTGTGGTATTTTGTAATGTATATAATTGTCAAATCATGAAGTTGTACACCTGAAACTAACAATCTTATATGTCAAGTGTACCTCAACTAAAAATTGAAAAATATTCGTGTATAAATACCATTTAACCAAATATTCTTAAAATTAAGAATATCTACAACATAGTTTTTGTATTAGTTTCCTTTTGCTGCTTTGAGAAATGGCCACAAACTTCCTTCCTTAAAATGATAGAAATTTAGGGGTGCCTGGGTGACACAGTCATTAAGCGTCTGCCTTCGGCTCAGGTCATCAAGTCTCGCATCGGCCTCCCTATTCTGCGGGAAACCTCCTTCTGCCTCTCCCACTCTACCTGGTTGTGTTCTCTCTCTCGCTGTGTCTCTCTCTGTCAAATAAATAAATAAAATCTTTAAAAAAATGATAGGAATTTATTCTTTCATTGTTCTGGAGGCCAGAAGTTCAAAATCAGTATCACTGAGCAAAAATCAAGGCGTTAGCAAAACTGCACTCCTGGAGACTTTAAGGGATAATCTTCTGGCTCTGATGGCTGCCAGTATTCCTTGGCTTGTGGTCACATGACTCCAGTCTTTAAGTACAACACTCTCAAATCTATGTCAGATTGCCTTCTCTTCTGTGTCTCAGATCTTCCCCTGCCTCCTCTTATAAGGATGTAAATGATTGCACCTAATATATATTGTTTATTCCAAATGTTAAATTTCCCCTAATGCGACCTAGTATGTTCTTCAAGTTTATTTGTGTATGGATTGTCTCATTTTACTCTTAATTTCTAAGGACAAGGATTAAAAATAATTCTATGTGCATCATTTTCCTCAGCAAATTTTAAGCAAATGATCTGGGATAAATGTAGATAACCAGGACTTTCTCTTTTTTGGGTTTTGGACTTCCTGTTGGATTTAGTGATATTGTATGTTTATAAAGATTGCTCTTTTGTTGTTGTTAGTTATATTTAGGCTTTTTACTGAGGGGACTTTCTGCAAATGTTATTTTTTTCTTCATTGTAGACGAGAGTTAAGTGTCAAATAACTTGGTTTGAAATTTTGGAGATTAGGATACCTTAAGAACTGATTCTGTAGTTTTTGTCTATAAATCCTATATTACTTACCTTTAACCAGGTAAAATAACAAAGTAGACAGAAACATCCCCAGCTGCGGCATTCATCCACCATCTTTTAGTGCTGCGATGGAGGCAGGGAATTACTGGGAGTAGCAGAGTGACACTGTATAAAGGAATGACAGGTAATTGATAAGATCAAGAATAGGTGGTGTAGAGGTGTTTAATAATCTGGGCTCCTGGTTGCAAATAACAGAAATCTGATCCAAAGGAAAGGGGGAAAAAAAGGAAGGGGTGGGAGAAAGATCTGTCTAGGCATTTATCTGGCTTTAGAACACCTGATCATTCTAGATCTATTCTAGAGATTCAAGCATTAACACTAACTCTCTCCCCATTTCTCAGTTCTACTTTCTTCTGTGCCGGCTTCATTCTTAGGCTGCTCTAGTTGGAGAAAAAATGGCTTTCAGCAGCTTCAGACTTACTTCCATGGTCATTAAGACCTATGTCTCAGAGATAGTGCCTCTTGGATAATTCTGGTAAAAAGCTCTGGGAAGTTCTCATTCACTCAGCTTGGGTTATACCTGATCTCATCAGTGGGATCTGATGCCTGGATTGGTGAGGTTTGAAATGCGTACTGACCCCTCTAATAGGGATGTGAAGAGAGGAGTGAGGTAGAGAGGAGTGATCATCACTCATCACCATCCAAACCAAACAGAATGATTTTTCCAATAAAAAACACTGTCCTATAAATAAAATCTTTAAAAAAAACAAAACAAAACAAAACAAAACACTGTCCTGATACCAAAGAAAGGGAATGGATACTAAAGAGGTAAAATAGTTTTCTGTTTGTTATGAGTCCAAAATCTAGCACATGGTAACATCTGATGCAGAATCATATACACATTGTATACTCAATAATTTTTTAAATGAAATATGCTTTAAGAAGTCTTTTTGAGAACTTAAGAGATTCTTTCAGGACTCTTGTATTTGACATTAAGTTTCTCGGGGTAACTACATGGAAATATTTTAGCTATTCTTTAAACAATTTTTTATTGAATGTCTGCTACACTGTTTTACCTGCAGTATTAATCTTTTCAAAGGTTCCACATAATTTTAAAAATAACTCTTATGTGTAGAACTAGATTTCAAGACAATTTTAAAGTGATTTTTTTTTCATATTTTATCTCCGTATGTCAACTAACCAGGCTAAAGGATTTATGCAAGCCAAGGAACTCCAAGTTATATTTTAAAACATATTTTAACCAAGGCTCACAGGCTATCTCCTTACCTTTTATTTATCTAAAGTGCCATGGGATTTTTAATGCCTACGCAAAGCATAGTAAGCCTCATCTGGAAGACCCATGCATAGCACAGTGCAGCTACTCAATTTATCTACCTTGGAAGGATGAAAGGCTAAGTTGAAAAATCATTTATCAGTTCCACTTCAGTTGTTACATTTTTGCTTCAGAAACATCCTTCATCTCCTGAGTCTCATAATCTCTTGCCTTTGAGGTTGTTTCATAGACATGCTTTCACTCAAACGCCTTCAATTTGAACTTCTTCAAGAGGGGTGCCTATCTCCCAGAAGTCGCCTCTAGGGACCATTTCACTGCTGTTATTTCAGCTCCTCCCACCTAGCTTGTTGAAGAAAGTTCTCTCACCAAAAGCATTTCTAATAGGAAATCGGCACTAGTCGAGCTGTATAGCAGCTCTTTGAAGATTGAGCACCCAACCTGGAGTTCCTTAAGAAGGCAACAACGAAACCCAGTAACAAGGCTCAAGATAACCCTGTGCCCTTCAAAATGAACTTCTAATGCCCCTGCTTTCATGCTTTGAGTCAATGTACCCCCACTGGAATGAGATTATACTTTGGCTTTACATGATAATAATTCTCTAAGAAGTGTGTCATTAGCCATATTCCTCTCAAATTCACAAGCCTAATTGTGATTACTCTCTGCTTTTCTAGCAATATTTAAGTTTCCATGAATAGGTAGTACACCTATCCACATGTTTAGGGTTCCGTTTTCCTGCTATACTCTCCTTCCTTTCCCTCAACCTCCCTCACCTTGACTGTATCTCTTAAAAAGCCGTTCTTTAAGATAATTGTTGTGTTGTTTCTTACTTACATGTTCCATTTCCTTGGGGCGCCTCAGTGGCTCAGTTGGTTACGTAGCCGACTCTTGATTTTGGCTCACGTCTGATCTCAGGGTTCTGCATGGGGCTCTGCCCTCAATGGGGAGTCTGCTTGAGGATTCTCTCTCTCCCTCTGCCTCCCTCCCCCCAGCACATCTTCGCGCGCACACTCTCTCTCTCAAATAAATAAATCTTCCAAAAAAAAAAAAAAGTTCCATCTTCTTAACTGTCTGTAAACCTCTCAGAGTCATGAACTTTATGACCTGTCAGTTTTATATTTTCATACAAAGATTGGGTAAATATTATCCGGGAATATGGTACTTAGTAAAATAACTCATAAAATTGTAACATCTAGGTATCACGGCAGACACAAAGATAAATAAAACATGGTTCCTGCCTGCAAGGAGCTTTTAACATCATAGAAGAGATGCAATATGCATTTAAGTTTAACATAAAAGATCTATCATTAAAGAGTAAACAATCAATTTTTTCTCAGGAAATCAGGGCAGGCTTTTTGAAGAAGTTGGTATTTGAGTCAGGATCAGATTGTTGAGATATTTTCATTGAATCATCAGTTTGCTGAATTACATTATAGAAGAGACATTTAAAGGCAAAGTGATAATAACCCTTCGTGTGTATAATTCTTGATGGTTGGCAAACCTCTTTTATGTTTATTTCTTACTGGTGCTTCAAAAGCCTATGAGATACTTTTGTGGACATATAAAAATCTTACCTGTTTAGCTTTCAGAGTTTATTTTGTTTTCTGATTGCCTTGGTGGTCAGCAAACAGTATTATCAATCTTGACTTCTGCTATCGTCTTTTGTCCTTGAGATTAGCACTCTAGAAAAAAAGGAGAGATTTCTTATTTATAGCATCTGTTCTCAAAAAGTCAGAACTGACCCTATCCTGTTTGACCAGATTTGTCAGTAACCATCTTGCAATACTATTATAACATTACTTTTTTTTTAAACCACTAAAGAAAATGAAACTGGAACTTTTGCCCATTAGCTTGAAGTATACTTAAATTTTCTTTGTATCTCATAGCTTTTCATATGTTTCTGTGAGGTGTTTCTGGACAATATACGGACTAAGATAATGTATAACAATGTTGAGATGTGCTATATCTCGCTCAATAATTTTTCTCCCCTTATACAGTGGTGTAATTTATGTATTTGGCTCTTTTTTCTTTGTGTTTGAGTATTCCTTGAGGAGAAGGAAAATGGAAGAAGAAACCTTAGCTCAATGTAGTAATAATGTTTTTTTGTGTGATATCAGAAAACTGCTTAATAATAAACTTTATCTATCCACCTGCTTTGAAAATAGCCTTTATTAAAGGCAAAATTTGGCTTTGATTTTGCCAAAATCAGTTTTCATTCTTTTGCTATTATTCAGAAGCCTGTGTGTCTCACCTGATTGATCATTCCAACTATTTCACTCTGTGCTTCAAATTGTCAAAATCCCATTTGCCCTACTGCAGGGTTGGCATAAGAATGAATGTGATGGCAGCAATTAACGTTATGATCGCAATGAAGACTTAAAAAGGAAAATAGCAGCTTCATTAATATCTAGCACTTTTTTTGCCCACTGTTACATCAGTAAGAAATAATGTTTGCAAAAACAAAAGCAGGAAAAGCTGCTTTTTATAAGTAATTATGAAACTATTTTCATTCTTCCCTCATAGGATTAAAACGTAAGCAAATTCTGTAGTTATTTTCTATGTTGATTATTTCTGCCGCGTGGCTTAGAATTCTTCATAGTTGTAGTTATTTCTGCTTTTAAACTTCAGGAACAATACAACAAATTGGGGGAGTCAGTGTTCTACATAGACTTAAAAGAATTCATTACTAATTAGAAAATGCCAGAGGACTCATAGCACACTCTCACTCACACACAGATTTAGGCATAATGTTTCCTAGTTAATAGATCATTGTGTTATTGCATGCACTGCAGGACTTACTTCACTTGAATTTGAAAATAATTATTTATAATGTCCTTGGTTTCAATTCTTATTAAAAAGAGCATCATCAAATATAAAAGCAAAGCAACCATTCTGGCAATTTACTATTTTTTGTAATTATGACTGTTTTGTATAGACTTTTCCTTTTGTTGTAATTAGATTCTTATTGTAATGCCTTTGCTCTTTTGCCCTGTGATGTTGCTTTGTTGGTTTGTTCATCTACCTTGTAGACCTTGATGACCCTCATGTTCTAGTCCTTTGGCTTTTTACTAGGCTGAACCAAAAGAAAGCACTTGGTTGCCAGCAAAAGAGCTGAACAAAGGCAGGAAGGAAGGGTTTTAAGCATGGGATACTGCCATAGAAAACAGCAAATATATTTCAGCTCGTTCTATGAAGACCTGCTTCTATAAGGCTAGGCCATACACTCTCATTTTTATTATTGGCCAGCCCTTAGCCTCTGCACACTGTTGAAAAAGTTATATTTTATCACAAAAATGTTTGATAAAATTGGTCTGTTCAAACCCTTTAAGTTGGGGGAAGTTGGTGTTCTATATCATGTATCCATAATGGAGGCAGTCTGCCTTTTAACTGCATTGTGCTTCATCTGTACATTTAGTTCAGGATGAGATTTATTTATAAAGCTTTTAAATAGAGACTTTTTTTTTTTTACTGTTTTTTCTTTAAATATCAATATTAAAGGAAAATGTATGGGAACCATTAAGATATGGTCAGTAGGCATCAAAATAAAATGGAAAACATTTGACAGTTTCCTTGGATATCAAAGTAGAAAAAGGGCATACACCATATTTAAGTATGTCACCAGCACTATGGAATGGCAGTAGTGAGTTTTTCAGCTCTATTTTAAGATTGCAGGAACTAGCAAATTTAAACTAATAATTGCTTTAAAATATAAGCTTTCCAGTTATTTCAGAGGCAAAATGCTATATTAAAAGCCAGTTATTAGGATAATAGTGTCAACATTAGCCCTAAGTGTTAATTTCCACATCATTTGAAGACAGTGAGTTGCTGGTGAGGTTTGGGGGCCTAAAAATTATTAATATGTCTTATAGGACACATAGGAATCTGCGAGTGTTACTTCTGACTTATATGAAGAGAACAAATGTAGAAAAATCTTTAAAAACTCTTCTTACCTGTTTTCATGATGGGGTTTGTGTTTTGAAGGCTAGTTCAGATCCTGTTTGCTTTCCCATAGTAAAGTAATTCAGTATATTTTTTGCTTGCGATTGTTACAAATTTAATTTAGTTTCTAAGAATATAAAATTTGTATTTGTAAAGGTTTATGTGTCATTTACATGTTGTTAGAGAGTTTGTCTTTTATAGATTAAAAATGGGTAATTACCCAAATTCTAACTACGTTAACCTGATTTTTTTATGTTATTGTGTTAGAAGGCAGATAAATAAAACTTCCCCTATACTTACTAATTATGGCAAAAGGCAGAATTTTTGTAGTGTTATATAAAGTCAGACAAAATAAAGTATTGATGTTTGAAAGGTTTATTAATAAGAAATTTTAAAATTATTTTCATGTCACTTAAGAATAAAACATATAATTTATTTATATTTGCCAAATAAATTCATATAAAACAATGTTTACATGGGGGGAAATATATTCTGTACTTCACAACTAGAATAAAATAAAGGAAAAGAAGCTGTAGGAGTAGCAAAGGAAGGGATAGGATGGGCAGACAACATAATTTCTTCCAAAATAGATGAAATTGAACAAAATTTGTTCTTTTGTCTAACAAACCACCATTTTGGGGTATTACTACTCTCAGTAAAGCAGTCCAGCTAGGATTAAACACATTTAATATAAAATAAAATTGTCGGTGCAAAAAAAATAGCCAAGAGGTACATATTTGTCAACAACGTAGATGTATGTTCAGACGTTATTACAAAATTTATGTTTTCAAAGCAACTAATTCATTTAACAGAATAATTTCTGAAATTTATCCAAGCTTCTTAACACACTTGGATTTCTCATACATTTTATTAAAGGATTCATACACATAATAATTGTATATATATGACAGTAAGGTATCTGGAGTAAAGATATTTTTCTTATTTTTGATTTTAAGGCTCATTTAGAAATTTTGTTTCTAATATGCCAAACCTTTAGCGATTTAGATATGTCCTGGGGATAGCTAAAATTTTTACTTTATAACTGGGTATTTTGGTGTGGTATTGGCCTGGCTAATGAGTGTATAACAAAATGCTATAAATGGAAAGCTATTTCTGATTTAAACTCTTGATTCTTCTACATTAGTGCTAGTAAAATTGATGTATTCTTAGTTCCAAGTAGTGGTATTTTATAATGCCATAGCAAAAAGCATGGTTGGAAATGAGAAGTGCTGTCTCTTAGAAGTTCTCTCATATTTCAGTAAAACATACTCAGCAAAAAAGATATGTAAATTAAAAGAAAATCTCCAATTTCCTATTCTGAGTAAAGCTTTGATTTTTGCTGATTCAGGAAGTAAGGTTGACATTGGAGCTTCTCATTTCATCTGGAATAATCACTTTTTCCTTTTGAAAAGTCTTTCATTTTAGCAGCAATATCTTCTAAAACAGTCCATTTTGCATGGATGAACCTGTTTTTCTCTAGATAACACAGAAAATACAACTATCATAAACGGTAACCTGCTTTCTATAGTATTGCTTTCCTGGGTGCCCAGTGAGATACTAAAGTGCCAGGCTGTTCATTCTGGAGATTTCACTGATTTTCTTAACTGCATCCCTTCCCCACCCACCAAATAACAACCCCCAACAGAAGAATTTTACAACTTCCAAATTGACTACTGCAATAAAATGTTTAACCCCAGGGTTAGATAAATAAGATGCTGACTACCTAATGAAGGTGGCTAATATCAATAGAGCTCTCCCCTAATCCAGTGGCTCATCAGCTTAGGATCATTCAGAATATATAATTCTCATTCTTGAAACATTGTACTGTTACTTTTTTTTTTTGTCCTGTTAAAATAGGTGGTTTGGTGTTATCTTACTGATTCTGATATTTTCTCAGATTTTTTCCATTAGTATTTTTTTCTTCCATGTATCAAGATAGGCTTAATATCTGAGTAAATAATAATGAACTTGCTTTTGTTATAGGGTAGCTGCATAGAATATTCCAGTAGCATTCCAGATATTTGGCTGCCAAAATAAGGAACGTATAAACTGCTTATTTGTTTAAGTTGGTATTAAACAAAATGAGTAACAAAAATATGTTCTGGTGCTATCTACATACAATCCCTTAAAATTTCCAAAAAAGGTCAAATTATATATTGTTTTTCTGCCACTGATTGAGTTTTTCTTTCATGTCTTTGGTAAATGGAAATTTATATGTGATGTGTTGCTTTGACTAGAGAGTTATAAATAGATCCATTGTGTTTCAGGTATATAATTTCTGTGCTGTATGTATGGAGGCACTTCCTTGCTTCCCACGGTACTTGACAGCGCTCTCAAAGGAGCAAATGTATGCTTATGCAGTCCTGGACACAATATGTATTTCTGTTGCTATTTGGTCTGTTAATGCTGTGTGATACAAAGTCCTTATATCAAATTGTGTATTCTATGTAGATAGTGCTTTTAAACTTCTTCCCGATAGCACGTTGTCTCGTTTTAATGCAATAAAGCCAAGATGACAGGATGACATAGTGAAGCTCTTATTAAAAACATGTTCTAATTGTTGCAGAGATATTAATGGAAATCTAGAGCTTGCTGCCTCAAGTTATTTCAAATTGTGTATTTTATATTTACAGTTTACATTTACATATTAATTTTATCTATTAAGAATTGCTTTCAAATTAAAAGATTTACATATGCTTAAACAAAAGCATGAAATTAGATTTGAACTCCAGAAACCAATTCATTGTATCAGCACACTAAATGGTTTTGCATTAAGGAAAGCCAGATTCAATGACAAGTTTGGCCCTCACACTTGAAAATACCATGAAGGAAAAGCAATCATGAGAGTCATATATGTTTATTTATCTGTTATGTAAAAAGCATATTCCTTTTTTTTTTAGAGTACCTAAGTGCTCAAAATACTATGATTAACATTTATGATTTCCCAAAACGTTGGGAAGAATTATGCTGGGAAATTTAGGATTATTTCCGAAGGAAGTTCATTACGTACAAATAATACAGCTCATAAAAGAATTGATGAGTTATCCATTTGAAATTTATATGTATTTGTTTTAATCTTGATGTCATAGGTCTACCTTATAAAATTTACGCATATTAAGCAAGCAGATTTTAAGATTTTTAGCAAGGCCTTCCTTGGAAAATTCTAAACCTTTGTGTAAAATTGGCAGGTCATCTGGCCAGTCTCACCCTATAAAATTATTTCCGCATTGTGTGCTGCTGGCTGTAATTACTTTGGAAAGTCTTTAATCCAAGTGTTCTTTTTTGGCAAAATATTACTTGCTTTTTAAAAAGAGCTTATTTTAGAGGGGATATCAACATTGCTTCGTCCTGTCCTCAGTTTTTAAAACTACCATTTTGTGGTTCATTTGTAAATTTTAAGTACCACAGAAAGGACTGTGCAGTGTTCAAGATCCATGCTTTCAGGGTTAAAACTGAGTTTATATGCACACATACTACATACTTACTAAGCTGTGGAACAACTATTCAGACTGCACTGTAGACTCTGCTAGAAGAGTTAGCGTGCTTTTTCTGCAGACATGGTTGATTGGAAAACAACAACAAAAATTGTCCAGAGTGGCTACTGAAATGCTTTTCATTCTTTGCTGTACAACTGTATCAGCAAAATGTTGATCGAAGTTCAGGTGGGAACATTAACTAGTCTAGCTCGGTTTCCAGTGTTTTCATTCGTTAATTCACAGAAAACTGTACATTAGACTGGATTATTGCATAGTATGAAGTTTGCCGTAAGATTGTGAGATATGATGACAGGACTGTAATGTTTGTCTGCTTTGTCTCTAAACTTTCCATCCTGCATATCTTGACTGTCATTGTATTCATTTTGCAGTCCATTAACCAATAAGAATTTACCTTAAATTAAGCATTTTTAGGTATGCCTATTGTCTCCCAGTGGTGCTTTGTACTGCCATATGGTTGCTGCTCAGCTTGATTTACAATCTTAGTCTTTTTACTTCTTGTAACTAGCAATTTTGCAAAGATAGCCTGAGCTTTTTTGTGGTACAGGTCAAGTACTTGTGGAGTGAACTGTAAGGAAGCCAACTTTCATTGTGCTGGAATGTCTTTGTAAAAAAAAGGCTATCCCAACCCATAATTTTTCAGTAGATACATTTCTTATTTAGAACAACCTGGACTTTATGCAGAATACAATATGGTATAATAACAGTTGTATTTAATTTTAGGCAGAGTGCCTTTTTTAAAAAAAAAAAGCTCAATTTGTAAAGAATATTTATATTTAAAAAGATTACTTTTTAAATAGCTTATCTGTGTGAGTTCTTGAAAAGACAATTCTTAATGTGTTTAAATATGATTTCCTTTAAACAAACTTCCTGAAAAGTGAGAGGGACCTTTAATCTTCATATATTAAGAGGTAATGCATGATAGGGAATTATTTTTGCCAAGATTTTTTTCTCTAAAACCTAACTAATCTTTATCATTTTCATTCTTTTTCTTTCCTTTTTAAAAGCGTGGTGGTGGTGGTGGTGATTTTGCTTTGCTTGTTAGCTGTGACTGTGCCCTGAAGGTTCTGCCATGATTGATCAGTGAGGGCCACTATTTTTTTTTTTTTTTTCATATATATTCACTGTAGACTAGAATCCAGTGTTGGCTCTTTCTGTTTTTCTTTTAGTGAATAGTGAGGAATGGGGGAAGGCATTCGTTCCATTGAATAATTTGTAATAGCTAATTTCCCTGTAAGAACTCACCAAAACATGATAGATATATCTCACTTAGGGAAAAAAGTTGTCTCTAAGGTGAACCACATTCTATTTGATATTTCAAATAGGATAGGTATGTCAAACCCAATTTTCTCCATTATTTTACAGTATAAAATTAGAATGCACTATTCTAGAAAACAAACTGGTTTTTAAGACAAAATCAAATTTAAGATAACTTTTTAGAAGAAAAGAATCATTTTCAGACACAATAATCCTGAAATTATAAATGCAAGGTGGAGAAGTTTGATATTTGGCACAGTAACTTAAATATAAATATAAGCAGAACAACTAAATAAGTCAGTAGTATTTCAGATTGTCATTTTCCTTGAAATGCTCCAGTAGAATACATAGCTTTTCTTTAATGTTCAATATTCTGCCTTCTGATATTTTGGAGAAGTAGCTGTTCTTAGAAATTAGCAAGTTAGATTAAGCAAAAGAGAATTTGATGTGTAAATAGTTGAAAGTATAATTTAAAATATAGTAGTAAATTATTAAATAAGCAAATAATTTTTTGGAAGACAAATAAGAGTAAACCTGATTCATTTCAAATTATTGTTGAGCACCTGTCAGTGTGGTGGACACTGCTAAGCTGCGATAGCTGCCTTCAGATAGCAAGCTCATAGCTCGGCAAGGAGTTAGACACAAAAATGGGTACTCATAGTGCAAAGAGGTAAGTTCCTTGATGGATGTAAATACAGGCCATTGTGGAAGCACATAGGAAGAATTCCTAATTCAGTTTTGGGAAATGAAGTAGGACTTCCTGGATGGAAAACTGTAGCAAGCCCAGAAGGATAGATAAAAATAAGCTAAATGGAGATGGTCATGGAGAGGGGAGAGAGCATTGTAGGTTCAGGGCATAGCAAGTATGTAGCCCAACTGCTGTTGTTTTGTTCAAAGATATATATGGGTGAAGCATAAAGGTAAAGGTAAAGGTAATGGAAGATAGAAGTTAGTCTAGACTGGTAAATTAGGACCAGGTTATGAAGGACCTTATAAGTATGGTCAGAAAACTCAGGGATTTCTAGAAGAGATTTGGTAGATAGTGACACGATCAGATTTACAATTTAGGAAAGTCAGTTTGGCTGGAGAGTGGGGAATTGCAGAGGGTTGGATAAGTAAGAGTGATGTTGGGAGTAAAGAGACTGGTTGCTTTTTGGTTGCTTTTGGAAGTAGGTGAGAGGTGATGGACCAATTCTTCTAGATGGTGAGTACTAAAGGAGAATCAAGTTTAAGAAAGGGAAGAATCAAACTACTGTGGTAGGAATTGTGCTTCATAGAGAATCAGGAGATGTAAATGTGACTTTGATGCTATCACCGATGAGCCAGACGATATAGCCTTAGACAAATCATCTTCTCTCTCTAGTTTCTTCATCTTTGGCATTGACATATGACATATGATATTGCCCTTGTATTTCTATGGCCATATAGAAGACAGGTGTGAATATATTAGGAAATATTTATGTACTATACCAATATAGGATATTATGTAACATATTGGAGAGTACATGTACTAAATACATTGCCATAGTGCTATAAAGCTGGTATCCTAAACTGTACCAGGATGGACCAGCATTTGGGACAGGGAAATAATTTGTTGTATACAATGAACCTTTTGCTGTAATGATATTTTTAATAATAAAATCTGACCTAACTCCTATTAGTAATTTAAGAATAAGGAAAGAGGGGCGCCTGGGTGGCTCAGTTGTTAAGCATCCGCCTTCAGCTCAGGTCATGATCCCAGGGTCCTGGGATCGAGCCCCACATCGGGCTCCTTGCTCAGCAGGAAGCCTGCTTCTCCCTCTCCCACTCCCCCTGCTTGTGTTCCCTCTCTCTCGCTGTGTCTCTCTCTGTCAAATAGGTAAATAAAATCTTAAAAAAAAAAAAAAAAAAGAAAGTGTTCTATCTCCTATGTGTTTTGAATGTACTTTATATATGATATCTTCACTTAAGCTCACTTACTCCCTCACACCTCACTCTATAACCTTGTGAAGGTATATGGGTATTATTATTGCTTTTTTCCAATTAAGAAAACTAGTGATGTCAAGTTAACTTTCCCAAAGTCTCATTGTCGGTAAGTGTCAAGTCAAAACTTTGAAAAGGGACCAGGGTAGAGAGAAACAAGCAGAAGAAAATTTTTGAGTTAAATATGGGTGACATTTCTGCATTTAAGTATACTTAGATAGGATTTAAATCATTTTTAATGTTTTCAGTTTATGAGAAACTTGGATGTCCATTATGTGCCTGACTGTATTCTAGGTGCAATAATATCTGTACCAGTATATTGGTTTGTTGCTGAAAATGACTTCCAGGGTAGAAGTTAAGGGCATTGAGATTGCAAAACAATTGGCCCAATTTTGATAAAACAGTAAAATTGGAAGCAGAAGATAGTTTGTATTTTCTTCATTACTTCACTTGACAAAAAGCTATAAGCCTGAGGAATACTACAGTTTTATGAAAAAACAAACACTTTTTTAAACTCTCCTCTATAGGTATGGATCTATTAAAAATTAGTTTTTAGTGTTTTGATGTACATAAACCAACATGAACAATAGTAGAATATATTTGTACAGTGCTTTAAGATTTAAGTACTTTAACATATTTTCTCATATAGTCCTCACAGGCTTCAGAGGAGGTAGTCAGAACTGGTATTAACGCAGTTTTGTGTTTGAGGAAATAGGTTCTAAAAGTGAAGTTTCAGATCTGATGCTTTTCTAGTTATACCACACTGCCTCTAGATGGGTAATCTGTTTACAAATTTAAATAATTTAAAATTTAAATATTGTTATCGCAGCGTTCTTATTTTCCTACCTGGAGTGTTTTGGTAGAGATTCCCATGTTGTTTGGGAAATTAAACCCAGTGATCTTTATATTCTTTTAGACTTTGCAACTATAGTTAATCTAGATTTCCTACCCAATAATGTGGAGGAACCAGGAATCTCTGGTTGGCAGAACCCTTCTAGAGCTTAGAAGCCTGGAGAGAATATTCCATGAAAGGGAGAAAACGTCCCTTTATTGGATCCCTGCTGCATATTGCTAGACACTGTTAGATGCCTTTATGTGACTACACCAAAACACCAGGATGGATTCAACAGGCATTTCTTCATTGAAGTAAAGGAATGAATGCCAGATGATAGCCATGTACAGAATACTTTCCAGATTTTACTGCTGCGGCTATTCATATTTCTCTACCCAGAATGCTTTGTCTCATCTCAGTCTACAGGGATTCAATTCAACTAGCCTTCACAACCACTGCAACTGATACTTTCTATGTAAAACTTTCTCTACTTCAACTAGTAATGATCTAAATTTTTACAGCAGTATGTAATATATATATATATATATTTTTAACTTCTATCAAGTCATCTCTACTCTCAATGTGGGGCTTGAACTCGGGACTCTGAGATGAAGAGTCACATGTGCTCTGGACTGAGCCATCCAGGTGCCCCCGTATGTAATATTCTTAGTGCAGATGTCACTTGTAACTATGTTATTGTGTGTGTGTGTGTATCCATACCATACATAAGTATCTATACCTTCTTTGGTTTCTCTGTTACAGAACATACTCTACCTGTGAGTATTTCCTTTGATTAGAGTCTCTACCCCCAATCTCCTATGCATCTACTTTCTTGGGGTAGGTTCAGAGGAGAGGCAGAGAGATTTCTTTCTTTCTTTCTTTCTTTAATTATATTTATTTATTTGAGAGAAAGAGAGCATGAGAGGGAAGAGGGTCAGAGGGAGAAGCAGACCCCCTGCTGAGTAGGGAGTCTGATGTGGAACTTGATCCTGGGACTCTAGGATCATGACCTGAGCCGAAGGCAGTTGCCTAACCTACTGAGCCATCCAGGCACCCCGAGGTAGAGAGATTTCTATACCAACAAAATTTCTTCTTCTTAATGAACTTTTGTTAATGTGAGTCTTGCATGATGTGTCCTCTTTTTGTTTAGTTTTTTTTTGGCCTAGACCTATAGATTGGAATTATGGCAAGGCTCTTACTATTTGAGTTTAGACCAACTATTTTCTGAATTTTGGGTCATGTAGCTAATAAATACTGGCATCTTATCTTCAGTGTTTACCTGGAGTATTTTTATGAGTGTTTATGTTAGAATATGAGAGAGATTCAAAAAGAAATTTATATAAAAGATTTTTGAGAAATAACTTTGTGAGTACATAGTGTGTTTTCTATATTACTCTTCTGTTTCTGTGTTTGTCACAGCCAAGTTAATCTTTTAAAAAACTGCCTGAATACATTTTCCCCTACTCTAAAAACTGTCAGTGGCTAAGTATTGCCTAGAGAATAATTTTACTCTGATTTGTTTAATCCCTCAGTATTTCCTTGTGTTGTAGTTGGATTACTCACTAGTTTGCCTTCTACTTGTCTGGATTGTTCTTTCATTAATTATGTGGTTATCTGTGTTCTAGCCTTCCTTCAACAGGTATTGGGCCCCCTACCCCTACTCCTGATTTTTTAGTGCATTGAGCTCCTGTAATATTTGTTATGTCATGGTATGTGCTTTTCTCTATTGTTCATGATTTTTTTTTTTTAAGTTTCTGAAACCTGTTGCTACCTCTGTAGTATAAAGCTTCAAAGATAGAGCCACATTTTACTCTACTTTTTCAGGGCCTGTTCCATGGCACATAGAATGTATCTGCTCATTAAGAGCTGATAGCAGTGGTGATGAAGAGGATTGTAGATTTGTTTTTGTATGCTTATCCAAACACTTGAAATTTGACCAAGATGCTGGACTGCTTGAATACTTTGGTTCACTTTTGCTTTTTAGCAGAAAACTACCCTGACATATTTGACTGATAGGGTAGTCTCTTAGAGAGGAGAGCAATTGTGGACCTTTAGCCAAGTTGGTGCTATGATCTCATTGACTATAGTGACAGTATGTTGGGTATCTTGGTAGTGGGAACTGTTGGAAACATCAGAGAGCCCTAGAAAGGGAAAATGGTACCCCCTTTCCAGTATTGTATCTGAATCCTGTTCTGGAGCACATTTCTGATCATTCTCTATCCCTGACCCTACCTTCTATATCAGCCATACAATTTACCTTGTTCTCTGTAGGACCTAATTCCTAGCACCAGTAAACTAGAAAATCTATCAGTAAGGAATTATTCCCAGCAAAGTAGGAAATTTTTTGTCTGTAAATTTTCTCAAAGTGTTACCCTTTTATTCATATGATTAATCAAACATTGCTTTGTTTTTCTGTAGTCCTCTTGGATAGCAATCCAGTCAGGGATGTGTAGAGCTGGGGCTTGCTTGGTTTACCAAGTGCTGTGCCCTCTGAAGGAAAATGATGGTACCACTCCTCTTTCTACTGACTTCTGGGGAGACAGGATGGCCTCATAGGAAAATAATGGGCTTTGGAGATAAGCAGACAGATTCAAATTCCTCTTCTTATAACAGTGCAGCCTTTTGAGAGTCCTTATCCTCATAATTAGCTAGACTTCTTCATTTAAAAAAATTATTTTCTTGGGGTGCCTGGATGGCTCTGTTGGTTGATTGTCCAACTTTTGGTTTCTGCTCGGGTCATGATCTCGGGTCCTGGGATTGAGCCGCATGTTTGGGCTCCACACTCAGGAAGTCTGCTTATCCTTCTCCCTCTGTTTCTCAACCCGCTCACACGCGTATTCTCTCTTTTCTCTCTAAAATAAATAAAAATCTACAAAAAAATTATTTCCTCATAAGGTTATTGTGAAGATTAAATGAGTTAAATTCTGTGAAAAAAAATCTGGTACCATGTTTAGTACTAATAGTTTCTCACTATATGTGGCTTCCTTCCCTAGGGTGATGTTCAGGTTTGTCCAGGGCTTTCCTTCCCAGTTTTAGCATTGAAAGTCCCCCATGACCTAGGAACCTTCTCCTCCCTTTCCCTTCTCTCCCCCAAACCCCCTCCCCTGTCTCATTGGGCTTTTCTTATTGGCCATTCTTTGAATAAGTGTTGTCAGGTTTTATTTTATAGGTTAGACCTTTAAGTAGACCTAAATAAACTTCTTTAGATTATATGTATATGCATCTGTGAATGTCTTGTTTGTTTGTTTCAAGGCATGTTATGAGATTGTATTATACAGTTGCCTTGTTGACTGAGCTAACCAGACCCTTCATTCACTGATTGGCCTGATCTGGGGACAGAGAGGGTTATGAGTTACTTGGTAAAGAGGGTAGCATCACTGAAAGTGGTGATGATCTGCTGCCTTATTGGTGAGTTCTGACTATCTTAAGGAACTGTAGATCATATTCACACTCTTCCATTGGCCTAAAAATGTTAGAATGAGTTCTTTATATTAAATATTCATCCTGTGAAACCAGCCCTTTAAATTGAAGTTTTCTCAGTTCAGACATAAGTCACAAAATGGCTCTTTGTAGAATGTTGCCATTTTTCCACCTTTATTTAAAAACTTACTTAAATATTTGAATTAGTATTCTAATGTCAATTTAATGCATTTAACAAAGCTACGTTGTTTTTTAATTAGACAATAAATTACAATTACGATTTCTTTATATTTTCTTTGTTTCTTATTTTTGTTCTGTCTTTCCTATCTTTGACTCTTAAGTTTTCTTTTTTAATTAAATAAATCAAATAGAAAACAAATATCTGGTGTTTTTGTCAATGTCATGGCCTTATGTCAAGATGTTGAAAGGTATCTCTCCAAATTATTGTTCTGCTATAGTTATTTCTTTCAAAGAAGGCCTCTTGTATAGCTATTTGTTGAATTGTGTACCTACTGAATTAGTCAAAGCTCCAGCTAAAACCATTTTTTTTCTTTACCTCTCCCCTCCCCCCAAACTTGCTTTTGTTATGTATTGGCTTGCTAATCCTTGTGTTGAGCAGTATCAGACATCACCTTTCTTGGGGGCAGTTAGTCCACTCTTCCGCTTTCTTTGTCAAAGGGCTCCCTTAATAGGAGAAGTCAACAGGGAGGACAAAAAGGATTGAAAGTTGTATTTAATCAGGGTCAGAGAGGTGGTGTTCAGAGTGACGGGCCCACAGGCAGGCTGGCCTTTTATGCTTGCCGACGCAGATGGTCCCAGAGCATTCAGCTAAGTGAAGAGAAAGCTGCCCAGTGAAAGCTATTGTAGGGTAGCATCGTTACAGTTGAGAAAGGTTGCCAGGGGTAACTAGAGAGTATCACCAGTATCGTGTGATCACTAGTCTGTGCCATTGAAAATGTTAGACTGAGGATTGTATTGGGTCCCTTGGCATCTTGATGTTCATATGTAAGCAGTATTAGCTTACATTACTGTTTCTAATTTAATTTTTCCGTTTTCCATCTTCGTTCTTGCTTTGCCTGTTTTAGTACATAAAACACAAGATTTGTTTATATTTGTAATTTTTAAAAATCTCCTAAAAGTATATATATAGTTTGGTATAAACTATACCAAAATAGTTTAAATTTTTCCAAGTAAGTTGGATTTATGGAAATAGAATGTTACATTTCTCATTTGAAGAGCTTGGAGTTGATTTTCCTTTGCCCTGAAACTGCTCTGGTATATCCAAGATGGATAAGTTTTTTTCTCTACATGGTTTTAAGTAACTTATAAAAGAATATATTGAGGTATTTTTCTGAAAACAGTATATATAACCTTGAGTGAAAAGTTGCGATGTGACCAAGAGCTCCCAGATATTTATGAAATCTTATCTTTAATTTTTTGCCAAAGGCAAAAGTAAAAATATGCATCCCAAATGAGCCAGAGCCAAGTAGCGTAACAATCATTGGTCTTAATTTAATATACTCTGAATATGATTTTAAAAGCCAATTTTAGAATTCTTTAATTTCAGCCTTTCTTGTCACCTGGATGTTTTAAAGAAATTACATATAGTCACATATAAAATGTAAACATAAAAGCCTTCTGCACTCACTAGAGGAAAATGCATTAATTTCTATTTAATAGTGTTAAAAGTGAAGTTTGAAATGCAACTAAAAATTCAAGATGAAGTGATAACAGCCTTGCAAATAATTGTTTTAACTTAGATTACTAGTCAACCCAATTTAAGTTAGCTTTATGCCAGCCAGAGCTGATTTTGGCTTAATACCACTTACCCACCTGTTGGTATAACATTGAGTAAAGACAAAATTAATACCATTTTGTAATATAGACGTTAGTGTTTGAGAGCTAATAATAATCACCAATAGAATTATTTTGTATGAAAGGTAACATTGTTTTTATTAGTATATTACAACTGGTGTCAGACTTCATCAAATCATACCCCTATTTAAAATATCAGACTCTAAGTTAATTTCATCCTATTACAGAAAAACCTAAACTTGATGTGAAATGAGCTCCTTGTTTCCTTTTTAATCTTAAAAATAGTCACTTCTGCAAGTAAAAACATTTGTCACAAAAAAAGGAGTGACTGATGAAATTTAGAACAAGCATGCTGTTATCCACAATCATAAGGTGTAGAATTCCAGGAGGTCTATGGTGACAAAGCAGTTCATTGGAAATTTCAACTTTTATGTTACTAAAAATCAACAGAGAATGTGGTTTCTTCTTATTTCCTGAAAATCAAAGAATAGTAACTGTACTGTCCTTTTATCATCGATAGTTCTTTTTTAAAAGAATGATAGTATGACCGTAAGGCTAATGAAAACATTTGTGAGTTTTTATCATTTATAGTGGAGGTTGGCTTTCTAGAATTTATGGATAAAGATAACAGTGTCAAAGCAAATTTTAATTAATATTGCTTTAATGAACCTTGGTGGATCAGCGACATTAATGTTACTGCTTTTTATGGCCCTTTGTAATTTTTATTCTGTTGATCCAGTTTTTCTTCTTCTTTATCTTTGTACATGCTATAGATTTGTCTGAACTCATGGCAGACTGAATGAGCTTGAAAAATAAAAGGACAAATTTAAAATTTCCATTCCATGTATTTTCATTTAAAGTGACCATGTAATATCAACATCTAAATATATAGTGGGACCAGGGGGACTGACATCAAAAATTTACGTTAAACTCCAACAGAAGTTTCTTATCACTTTGGTCTTTTAATCACTGCAGGTTATGTGAATATGAAAGGAAATATAAAATAACTGTCTATTGGCAATCACCTCAGTAAAGGTTAAAAACAAAATTACTTTTAGGATTGACAGGTATAGATACAAATATCTTACTTCTTTGATAAAGCTAAAAATTGACTTTTTTTTTTTTTTTAAGATTTTATTCATTTATTTGACAGACAGAGACCACAAGTAGGCAGAGAGGCAGGCAGAGAGAGGAAGGGAAGCAGGCTTCCTGCTGAGCAGAGAGCCCGATGCGGGGCTTGATCCCAGGACCCTGGGATCATGACCTGAGCCGGAAGGCAGAGGCTGTAACCCACTGAGCCACCCAGGTGCCCCTAAAAGTTGACTTTCTAAAGGCAGACTGTTTATGAAGTTAAACCATCCTAATCAACATTTTTTAAAGTAAAAGTTGGGTTATTGTCTGTCCACTTATAACTTTAGACTGGAAATCAAGAAGCTGAAAAGTAATTTAGATTTTGCTGATTGTTTAAATCTTGCTTAAAGTGTGAATCAAAGTCTCTCTTCTCTCTTCTTTGATTCCCCTATTATGTTAGTAATACATGAGTATTATTGGAACATTAATGATTGATATGTATAGCAGAATCTATTAATAATGTTGGTGTCAATAGAAGACCTGTCCCTAATTTTTAGATATATGGGATTATGAGGAGAAAGTAGAACTGGAATAATTATAGCTTATACTTTATAGTGAATGTCATTGTAACAAAAACTGGGATAGGTTTCTTTAGTCTGAACAGTATTCATACCAACTACCATACATAGTGGGTACCCAAATGCTTGCTGAATAAATAAGTTCAGTTTAAGATAATACTTTTGAAACTTGACTAACATAGTTGAGAAAAAGGATTATCTTTAATGGAAAATTACTTCTTTTATTGTCCAGTTACAAAGAACTGTGAAATGTTAGGCTTTTATCTTTAGTTTTAATGTTATCTGGGAAAAATCAGAAGGCTTTTTGTAATTTTGAGGATCCTAGGTTCATTATTATCGTGATTATCAGTTGTTTTTTTTTTTAAGAAGGGGAGAGGGGTGGTGATCATGACTAGAGGTTTTCAAATTATAGAATCTAGGAAAGAGCACTAAAAGGAGTCAGAGATTTCGGTTTAAGCCCACTAATATGTGAGTTTATTAGTCATCCGTGAAAGGATGCTAATATCTCCACCTATTTATGAATTATATACTTGAAATTAGATAAAGGACTTGAAAGTGCTTCTAAAACTGTAAAGACTGATATGTAAAAGGTGTTTTAATAATCACCAATACTCCTTACATTGTTACTACTGCTGTTGCCATATAACTCGTGTCAGAACAGCCTGCTGGTATGTTTATATTTTGGTATTTGCCAACATTAGGCATTTGAATCTAGCCACTTCAGGAGAAAAGATTAGAATTGAATAGGTATTAATAAGTGAACATGGTGGTGCTGTGTTTAGCTTTTTGAGAATCTGTATTGGTTATATATAATGTGGATTTGGCTTTTTGTCTTGATTTATTTCATCAAAATGGGGCTAGATGATTCAGTGTAAGTTTATTCAAGTAATGAAAGGCTAAGTGTGTGAGCTTCTTTGCCCAGCCAGATATTTTTAACACGATGAGGGAAAAATCCTGAGATCTTTGTGAAATCCTAAATTAATGAACACTTTCAACACATATTTCCTTCCAAAAAATATTTTTAATCGACCTGCTTAGATCAGCTCTAGCAGGTGACTTTTTTTTTTAATATATATTTTTTAAGATTTTATTTATTTATTTGACAGAGAGAGAGGCGGGGGGAGGCAGGCTCCTCACCGAGCAGAGAGCCCGATGCGGGGCTTGATTGCAGGACCCTGAGATCATGACCTGAGCTGAGCAGAGGCTCAACCCACTGAGCCACCCAGGCACCCCTACAGCAGGTGACTTTTTAATAAGAATATGTTTTTCAGAAAGTAACAGTTATTTTTATCATTTACATGATAAAACCATGGTTAAGATGCTAGTACTTACTGTTTACTCACTAGCTTCCAAACAGCAAACTTGTTAAACATACCATTGAGATTCATTAGTTAGCAGAATTTACAAATTATTATAGGTCGTAGATCTTTGTGTTTCTTCCCAAATTGTCAAGACACCAAGTGCCTATTGGCTTTATGTACTCTTTCTTTATATTAGCAATGGCCTACAGCAGTGGTTCTCAAAGTGTGGTCTGTGGACCTCTGGGAGTCCTAAGTCCCTTTCAGAGGGTCTTCAGGGTCAAATCTATTTTCATGATAATACAGAGAAGTTATTTGTGTTTTTTACTATGTTGACATTTACACTGATAGTGCAAAAGCAATGATGAGTAAAACTGCTGGCTCCTTATCACAAATCAAGGCAATTGCACCAAACTGTATATGTCATTATATTCTTCATTTCTACACACTCAGAGTTTACAAAAATTTATAAAGGCTAGTTTCACTTCAAAATGTTCTTGATGAATCAATAAACAGAGGAAATTTTATTAAATCTGAATGCTTTAATACATGTCTTTCTAATATTCTGTATGATGAAATGGAAAGTGCACACAAAGTATAATTCAGTGAACCAACATTTTCCACACGACCAATATATGATGTTAAAAATCATACATGGATGAAAAATCCACTCGAAGTGCAAGATAGACTAATTTCAGATTTCACATTGTAACTAACCTTTAGGAAACTACCACCTGTTGAATTTGGTATAGTGTTAGTGAACAATATCTATAGTTACCTTAAAAGCCTATTGAAATACATTTTTTTTCCCAACTGCTTATCAGTGTGAGGCCAGATTATCTTCATTTACTTCAACTGTCAGCATAGCACAATAGATTGAATACAGAAGAAGTAGATATGAGAATCCAGCTATGTTCTATTAAACCAGACATTGTTTGGCATAAACCAGTGGCCTTGTTTTTATTTCAAAAATGCAAAACAATGCCACTCTTAACTGTTTCTTTTTATTTTAGAAAATACAGTTGGGGCACCTGGCTGGCTCAGTGAGTAGAACATGTGACTCTTGATCACGTTGTTGGAGTTCGAGCCCCACATTGGGTGTAGAGGTTACTAAAAAATAAAACTTTAGGGATGCCTGGGTGGCTCAGTGGGTTAAGCTTCTGCCTTCAGCTCAGGTCATGATCTCAGGGTCCTGGGATCGAGCCCTACATTGGGGTCTCTGCTTGGCAGGGAGCCTGCTTCCCCCTCTCTCTTTGCCTGCCTCTCTGCCTACTTGTGATCTCTCTCTGTCAAATAAATACATAAAATCTTTAAAAAAAAGAAGTACAATAATGGTAGTTATTAGTTATGAACTTGTAGTTATTAAGTAAATAAATCAACAACACAGAGATGGGATTTCCTTTGTAAGTAAATTTAAGTTTTTTTTGCAGTTTTTCTGTTTGTGTTTAAACTGCGTAGATAAAAAAGAAAATACAGTTGTTTTTTGTAAATGTGTTACTTATATTGAATGGGTTGATTATTTATTTTGTTTTTAATTAATTTTTTACGTGTGTGAGAGAAGGCAAGCGTAAGCAGGAGGAGGGGCAAAAAGGGGGGGGGGAATCTTAAGCTTCCACACCCAGCTCAGAGCTGTTGCAGGGCTGGACCTCATGACCCTGAGATGAGCTGAGCTGAAATCAGGAGTTGGACACTTATCAACTAAGCCACCTACATGACCCTGAATGGGTTTATTATTTTTAAATGAATTGAGAACTGTTTAAAATTTTTTTCAATTTATGGTAGAGAGTAATAAATATAGCCCACACAAAGACTCTTTGGAGTTCTTAACAACTTTTAGAATGAATAGGGATCCTGGGTCCTAAATAATTTGAGAACTCCTAATCCACAGTAATGTTATTTAACCAACTAATCACCGCAAAATACAAATAAGGAATTCTGAATACCTTTTCTACTTCTTGTCACTAAGCTAGTATCTCGAAATAGTGTTTCTGTTTGCAAATTTAGTATAGAGATATTGAGAGCAATAACAATTATTTTAATATTTGAGATTACATGAACATTTTTTGGGAAAGGATCTAAAAACAGTAATAACTAGAGGGTTTGCAAGGTACAAACAGTGAGGTAAAATGGTCTGGGCACTAAGCTGCCAGCAGAGCAGACTGTACAGACAAGGTTGAAACCAATTCTGGCCTAAGATATGAGAAGGAACATTGGATCTTCTGCAGACTTTTTGATAGGGTTAGATAAACAGGTTTGGAGGCTCCTTCTCCAAAAGTAATGCAGATCACATTGCAAAGCTGGTCCAGTGACGCTACTGCTGTGGTTAATCTCAAAAGCAGTGACTTGCCCTCTTGATATGACCAGTACCACCGATCCTGACTACCTGATGCTGCCACTAGAACCTGGAAATGGATGTAACAGCTGGTCCCATCACCACAAAGGGGATTCCATGTGGTCTTTGCTGTGTCTTCTTGACAGTTTCCATTCAAAAATATAACATATACCTTAATGGCCGGAGTATGGAAAGAAAGCAAATATCTGACATTTTTACCTTCTCAAAAGGGAAGCCAGCTATACCTCATAAGATGAGAGTTTTCCCAAGAATAGAAAGGAGGTTCAGTTTCTATGCAGTTTAAACACAAACAGAAAAACTGCAAAAAAAACTTAAATTTACTTACAAAGGAAATCCCATCTCTGTGTTGTTGATTTATTTACTTAATAACTACAAGTTCATAACTAATAACTACCATTATTGTACTTGCTGTGTCAAGATCTGTTGTAGATGAATAAGAGGGTAAAGGTCCTAATAGTTCATTGCCTAGGACAGAAAATAACCTGTACACAAATGACCAGAATATAAAGCAGATTATAACAAGTAACACTGTAGACACACAGATTAGTTATCGTCACAGCACTCACCATCCTGTGTTATAATAATCAATTTATATGTGTATCTCTCCCACTATTGTGTAACCCCTTGATGGCTTAATTATTTTCTGTTTATCAAGTTATATTTACACAGAGCTTTAAAGAGTCGATAGTTTCCAAGTTTTGTTATGAAAAACACCTATTCCAAAGTCAGTATGATCACTTGTTTTAGATGATTCTTTTGTTGTTTACATCTGTTCCTCTAAGTTATGTTCTTTTATTGTTACCTCTTGATTTTTCAGTTTTAGAATTTTCTGTAGACTTAATCATGGAAGGTAAGATTTATCTTTCTTATCTCCCTTTGCTCTCCATGCACTCTTCCCATCTTCCCTAGGTTATTGTCCTTTCAGTTAGATAAATAGTCAGTGTTTCCATTACTACGACTATCTAAATGCTACTGAATACCTGAATTACATAAGTAAAATCACAAATTTTCTTCTTCTATACTGTTCTGCCTTCTGCACCCCACATTATTGTCTTATTTTGTTGTTGTTTATTTAGTTTTCCATGTAGTTATCACTGAATCAACTCAGTTCTTTTAAAATTATTTAAATTTCCTCCCACTATGCTCAGACACTTTGGGGTTTCCATCAGTTTTCACCTTTTTGGAGAAATTCCCACTGCTTCATCCCGATCTAGTTGCCTTGGATACTAACTGGTGCAGAGTATCCTTCTGGGATCACCCTTCTCTATCCTGGGAATTCCTTTTGGTTTTCACCTTTGGTGGAGCTTCTTTTTCCTACATTCTATTTATGTTCTTTCTTGGTTTACTTACTCATTTTGAAAGAGTTCATATTCAATAATATCCTAAGAAAGGATGCATAGAGATAGAACTCTTGAGTTGAAAATGATTTTTCCTTCAGAATTTTAATGACATTGCACCACTGCTTGCTAATCTCCAGTATTGTTGTTGAGATGTCTAAAGGTTTTCTGATTTCTGATCTGTTGAATGTGACTTGTTTGTATTTTTTAATCTCTAGCAGTATATACTGTTCTCTTTGTGCCTTCATTTGGGTTTCTTTTCATCTGCTATGCAAAGTGCTTGATAGACACTTTCAATCTGGAAGTGCATGTCCATTTTTTTCTGAGAAGTAGTCTTTAATTATTTCTTTGATAATTTCCTCCCTCTTTTTCCTTTGTTCTCTCTAGAACATGTGTTTTTCATATATTGAACCCTGAACTAGTGTTCTAATTTTCTTACTTGTTTTGTCCTACTGTCCATCTCTGTCTTCTTGCTCTACTTTGTGGGAAATTTCCTCAACTTTATGTTCCCACACATCTATTGAGTTTATTGATTTTTATTTTCCAAGGATGATTATTTTATTTTTACAAGGTTTGTGTGTCTGCTTGTCTGTTATTTCAATGTTTTTTAAATTGGGTGTATGTAAGTGTGTATGTCTGTTTGTCTGTGTCCATCTGTCTGTGTGCCAAGAGAAAAATTAGATAATGGAAAAGATTTTGGGTTGATTTAGTGATAAGTATATAGGAAACTAAGTTAAAAAAATGTAGGGGAATTTAAAACTTATTATGGATATAGTATATATACAATAGAATACTACTCAGCCATAAAAAAAGTGAAATCTTGTCATTTACAACAATGTGGATGGAGCTAAAGAGTATAATGTTAAGTGAAATAAAAGAGAGAGGGGAGAAAGAAATTGAGAAACAGACTCTTAATTATAGAGAACGCACTGATGGTTACCAAAGGGGAGGTGGATGGAAATGGGTGAAATAGATGATGGGGATTAAAGAGACAGTTGTGCTGAGCACTGGGTGATGTGTGGTATTGTTGAATCACTATACTATATACCTGAAACTAATATTACATGTATGTTAACAAATTGGAATTAAAATAAAAACATTTAAAAATAAATAAAATAACCCTAAAAATTATATTACAGATATAATATTTTATATCTCAAGAAATACTTATGATTATTTTAATTTTTTAAATATCAGAACAGCCTATTTCTTCCATGTTGCTTAATCTGGTTTTTGTTTCTATTGGTCTTAGCTTTCATTTTAGGCATTTGTCAGATATTTGATAATCCTTAGTTGTTTGCTCATGATTCAAAGTGGGAAACTTAACAACTGATTGAATGCCCAGAGCTTGTGTTGCACGCTTGTCAGCATAACCTTCATCTAGGGAAATTTAACTGAGTCATTTTTCTGGGAAAACCCCATATTTGAACATCTTTAGGATGTTCTAGGCTGATTAGAGTTCTCAGAAAAAAGGAAAAAGTGTTCAGATCATCTGTCTGGAGAGTAAAGGCCTGGTTGACTGTGTTTTATTAGCCAAATGAGAGAAGAAGGCTAGGATCTCAGAATCAATTATGTGTGTTTCCACTTAGTCTTTGTGTTTCAGTTTGTTATTGCTGCCCCCAATCCAGAGACCTTCCTTGTTTTTTCCTTAATTATATCCAGAAAATAAACCTCCAATTATATGCTTATGTAGAAAAAAGGCAGTCACCTGTTACATGGAGTGGAGAGAGGAACTTGGAGAGTATTTGGCTCTTTAAGCCCCTTTTCTGTCGTTTAAGTGGGGTTTCGGGATGGAGCAGTATATATGCATGTGTTAGTCCTGCATCTTTATCTAGAGTCCCACAGATAATAAATATTTGAATGAATGGTAGGACTAGCAATGTCCTAAAAGCTAAATGAGATATTGATTCATTGCTGAGTCTTGTGGTGCTTAGAAATGAATCCTTATGGAACCTTCTTTCAAGGTCAGGATGTGGCATATGCTATAGGACCATACATACATATATATGAACTTAACTAGAAGTTAAGACCATACATACATATATATGAACTTAACTAGAAGTTCAAAGGAATAGAAGACTGTTCCTAGATGGAAAAAAATTAAGAGAGGATTTTGAGGGAGATATCATTTGAGTTGGGCCTTAAGGCATAGACAGAAATTTGTTAGGTCAACAAAGAAGAAGGAGCCTGAAGTGTAGGACAGAATAGAAGTAGTAGAAGATACAGGTTTTGTTTTGTTTTGTTTTTTAAAGATTCCACTTACTTATTTGACAGAGATCACAAGTAGGCAGAGAGTCAGGCAGAGAGAGAGAGGAGGAAGCAGGCTCCCCGCTGAGCAGAGAGCCGGACGTGGGGCTCAAGACCCTGGGATCATGACCTGAGCCGAAGGCAGAGACCTTAACCTACTGAGCCACCCAGACGCCCTGAAGATACAGTTTTAAAATACAGATTAAAACAGGGTCAGAGGTAGGGTTGGTTTGCTGTTCCTATAATTTTAAATTTAGGACACTTATTTATGTTCTGGGTAGTAGTTAGGTATACAGAGTCTTGGATGAGAAATTGATCTGATAAAAATTTTATTGCAAGTTGGAGTACTCAAGAGACCAGACAGTTATGATGTAATGCAGGGTCAGACTCCCCCCTCTCCATAATTCTGAGCAATTTGCTTTCATCATGATTTTGCACAATATCCTTTACCTCTCTGTTCCTCAGTTTTTTTCACTTGTAAAATAGGATGATTTTTACATCAGAACTGCTCTACCTGTCTTGCAGGGGTTTCATGAGGATCAGATGACACAATATAAAGATAAGGTGTGAAGTAAGGTTTCTTTTTGCCAGTAGGTTATAAGGACTGTGTCTAGGAAGATCAAAAAGAGTATAGTATAGTGTGAAGTCACAGATTCAGGTGGCAAAGGATCTCAAAAGGAGACCCTCTAGGACTTAATGACTGGTTGAATTTAGGGAATAAAGACAAATTAGTTCAAGATTATTCTGAATAAACAAATTGGAGGGATTGGTGAGAAAAGGGCAAAATGAGTGTTTAAAAATCTGAGCCTTGGTAATCAATTGATCATTTTTTTCTGGCTCACTTTTCTGCAAATTCATTTCTTAGGTTGTCAGAATTTATACTTTTAGCAACTTAATTTCTTCTTTCTTTATTTTATATATATAGAGAGAGTGTATAAGATGAGGAGGGGAGGGGCATAGGGAGAGGGAGAGGGGAAGCAGACTCCCCACTGAATGCAGAGCCCATTGCCAGGGCTCTCTATCCCACAACCCTGAGGTTATGACCGGAGTGGAAGCCAATTGAGCCACACAGGTGGCCTGGCAACTTAATTTTTAATTGATGTTATTGAAAGTAAAGTCACTCTTGGGAAATGTCAAATTGCAAGTAATATCTGATAATTTTTAATTTTGAGAAGGGTCTTTTTTTTTTTTTTGAAGATTTTATTTATTTATTTGACAGAGACATAGACAGTGAGAGAGGGAACACAAGTAGAGGGAAGGGGAGAGGGAGAAGCAGGCTTCTCACCTAGCAGGGAGCCTGATGTGGGGCTCTATCCCAAGACCCTGGGATCATAACCTGAGCCTAAGGCAGATGCTTAATGACTGAGCCACCCAGGCGCCCCAAGAAGGGTCTTTCTGCTGACACAATTGTTACTAGAACTGTTAACATTTTATAAGCTTTTTAAAAATTTTATTTATTCAAGTAATCTCTACACCCAACCTGGGGCTTGAATTTATGACTCTGAGATCAAGAGTTACATGCTCTTCCAAGTAAACCAGCCAGGCATCCCAACATTTTATAAGGTTTGGCAACATTGTGATAAATGTCTGATAAATTATTTCAAAGTAGAAATTTTAGAATATCTAGAACTGAAGATTTTTATAGGACACTGTTTCTTAAAATATTTAATTTATATGAATCAATTTTTGTGACTTTAATTCGAAATGCAAATTTATACAGTAGTGTTTAAATATTTCCTCTGTCATTTCTTATAACTTATGGAGGTTGTACAAGAAACTAAAAGTGGCTTCATGACTTGTATATAATTCAGAATTTCTGGTTATTCATTCTATCACTATATCTTCAATTATAAGGAAAAATTAATTTTAAAATTGTCTTTCCCCCAATACTTGGTTCATTCAAAGCTTCATATGAAAAATGTTCTTTTGCATCAAATGCGGCAATCTTTAATTTCTCTAAGCCTGTGGATATTTGCTTTGTGATGTTGCAACAGTTTAAAAAACTAGAGATTCTAAATTCTTTGAAGGATTCTGATAACTCCCCAAAATGCTAACATCCCTGCATATGATATGCTTTTCCTTTGCAATAATTGACAAAGTTCACTATCTGAGCACTGGCATGTCCTGTCCTGATATGCAGCCTGGAGAGTTCATATTTGTGCATATGCCACTGGGACAGGTTCCAGGAACAGATGGGTAAGCTGACTTTCCACTGCAAATTCCCATGATAGAGCTCTTCCACTTTCTGGGGACTACTGCCACCATAGCCACTACTAGTCCTGGTTGACCCTGACTGCTACAGGTGTGCACATCAGGACTGGGCAGCCAAGGCCAACTGCTTGGTGCATATACCAACACTTGGTACATTTCCTGTGCTGGTATTCCATTATCCTCTTGGTCTTCACTTAGAAACCACAAGTTCAGAGATAAAATTATTAAGAATTTCAAGGTGGTAAAAACAGCATTAAACCAAGCATAAGCCCCTGAGTGGCTGTCAAGTTGCACACACAGCCAACTTTCCCTGTCCAGTTTTACTAAAGGGTTTGCTGCCAAACTGCCTTTAAGTTGAGCTGTTCATTATTTCCCTGAGATGAGCTGTTTGACCTTAATGGGGCCTGTACAATGATCAGGAGCAGAGAAGTGGTGATTTTCATGCAGGTGTTCACTGAATTTGTTTTAATAACTTAACACATTTTTAGTGGAGACTTGTTGCTCCACTAGCCTTAGGGAAGCTGAACTCCCTAGTAGCCAGAACTGTTAACTATTGAATCAGGCAGGCTTCTAAGAGACTGGGCTTTGCAATGTAGTTCAGTCAAATTACTCTCGTGATTTAGTTTGCTGTGTTTTATTGTTTATCTTTCTTTTAATTTGAATCTTGTTTTCAAATTTATTTTGAAAATGAATGTAATTTGAAATTGAATCAAATTAAATTGAATTTGAATTTTTTTTAATTTGAATTTTTTATAATTTGAATTTTATTATTGTTCTCCTTTCTTTTTTGGTTAAAGAGAAAAGACTAGGGTTATTGTTTAGTCCTGACTCCTGGTGACTTAATTGTGTATTGATACATAGCCTACTGGTCCTCAGTACCTAGTAAGCAGAGTTTGGGCGCTTCCTAGTGCTATAATTTCCCCCTCTTAATCTTATTTGTATGTGACAGAGATTTTTAAAGGAAAAAGTCAAGAAGATCTCCTGTAGCCTTGTTTGTTATTTTCTCTTCTTCAAAACTACAGCAGATGTTTTAGAGGAAGTTTCTCTAAATGCCTTTTGTCCTTTTTTAAGATGGACAGGGGTTGAAACAGTGTATATGAAAAGTAAAGAAGTCAGAGTTAATGCACAGATCCCAGTTTACACTCTTGCTTCTTGGCTTCCCATAATTTACTTTCTGTTTTGTAAAATGACTTCTTCAGTGAACTAGAATTGTGGCTACTACTTCACCCTCCTCTTATCCTCCTACACTTAGCCAAAGATATTTGTCAGAACTTCTTGGTGTTCCACAGCCATTGTTGTGACAGGAATAAGTAAGAGGTGAACAAGATACTGATCCCCTCTCTGCACAGGGTAGTGTGGTAGGACCTGGAACATTCAGAACTTCTGGGCAGATTGTCTCTGACTGAATAGTTCTTCCTGTGCTTACTGTAATGTGCTGTATAAACATCATTTTCTTTGGACACCATGGCATGAAAAAGGCTTAGAAGTACTGCCCTTAAACCTCAAATTAAGACCTCAAATTAAAAGTTTATGGAAATGAAATTCCACATTTAAACAATTCTTAACCATTTATGCAGTCGTTTTTGTTCTTTTTCAGTGTTTTCTCATTTTATTTAAAGTATACATCTAAGAAGCAGATAATACACTGATGAAAATAACAAATATTAAGAGACTGTTGGTCTGATTACTTTTCTTCCAGTTATGGTACTAATAGGAGCCAGAATATTCTTAGTAAATAAGGGTTATGACTCTAGGTGGTTAGATTTTTTGACTTCCACACTTCTTGAGTGGAAGACTTAAGCCCAAAAGGAAAAAATTGTGCCAGTCTATTCAATTTCCTAATGTTAGAAAAGTTTCAACTGTGTCATACTTTTGATGAAAATGAGGCAGGCCTATTTGATCATTGTGGTCCTTATTCTGACAGTAGAAGTCTTCAAATTTACCCTAGCAAAACACAGATTATAAACTAAATATATTTCAAAGATATATGTAATCCAAGGGAAATACTGTATTTTGAAATAGGTTAATAAAAGAGGTAACTTTTTTTTCCCTTCAAATCTTTTGATATATGAGATAGTACTTTTAATTGCATTCATTGTATTTTTGTGAATTTACTTTGGTAAAATATTTGGATACATGAAAACTTAGATAAATTTTAAGTAGTCATTTACAAAAAGTGCATTGGAGGATAAAAAGATAGCAAATCTTCATTAGTAGTCATAATGACTGTAATCGCCAGATCTGTATATTCTGTTTATAGGAGAGGGGCAGGAACTTTTTCTTCATCTTATTTTTATGAGTTGCAATTATCAGAAGTATTTCCTACTAGCTACTTGTTACAGTGACTTATGCTGTTATACTTTATCAGCTTAGAATTTTTAATGGCAGTATTTACTTATTTATTATTTGAATATGGAGAGTGTAAGTAAGGTAGACTATCCCCTTGATGGCAAATAAAGTAATGTGCATCTTTACTCACAGCTGCAGTGGTGAGCTGCCCTCTCCTGGTCATGTGCACCATCTAGAACTCCCAGTGGATCAAGAAAATCACTTTTTGCCAAATAAATCGATGTTTTAATTAGCTTTCATACCAACATTATCCTGTTTTGTGATTCTGTGATAGAAAGCTCTATTGTAGCTCCTTACTTTTCATGTTTTAGCAAAAGACATTGTTGACAGAAAAGATGGGGCCATCTTTCTCCTCCTGCATGTTCTTCTAGGCATTCTTCCTACCTGAGATTATTGCACATCATTTCAATGAAAATGGACACAATTTAGGCTGTTCCTTTGTTTACTGATTTTTTAAGATTTGCTTTGAAGGTGTTCTTAGTATGTACATCCTTCCCTGGGAAAAAAGATTTTCAAAACTACCTTAAATAAGTAGATTAACCAAGATGCTCTTTTCATGAAAGGTATTTCTTACATATATATTCTTAAAGATGGGCATCAAATTTTCCCGACTCCATTTAATAATTTCAGGTTGAAGATGAGTTCACTAATCATTTTTCATTAAAACTAGTGCTTCTGTTTTTAGTTTTTAGTTCTAGATTCTTCATGAGTTATTTTTTTATAAGCCCATCCTTACTTATTTTACACTCTTGACGTTGTGGGCCTTTGGGATTAGCATTAACTTTGGTTCTTACCAAATTCTAATACAAGATTATTTAAATGAATACATTTTAGAATTTCACTTACTTGTTGAGAAGTACCAGTTTATCCCTGCCTTTTTTTCTTGATTTACCAGGGGATCTCTCTATATACTCTTGTATTTGGCATTTTGAAAAATAGAAAGGAAAAAAAATCCTCTGATTTTTATTGTATTTCCCATTTAAATCTGTAGCTTGCTACTTGTGGGTATTTCTATTAAGAATTCATATAAGACTTTTTATGATATGTCATTTCTAAAATTTATTCACATTCTAGTAACTCAGTATATCTCATTCTTTATTAAAGAAAGATACTAATATCATATATCCTCCTAAAAATCCTGTAGTTGAAATCAAAAGACTAGTGGTAAAAGTCTTTAAATATTTTCATTTATTAGTCATTTTACCTTTCAGATAATTTTTTTTTTAAAAGATTTTATTTATTTATCTGACAGAGATCACAAGTAGGCAGAGAGGCAGGCAGAGAGAGGGGGGGAAGCAGGCTCCCTTCTAAGCAGAGAACCCGATGCGGGGCTTGACCTCAGGACCCTGGGATCATGACCTGAGCCAAAGACAGAGGCTTTAACCCACTGAGCCACCCAGGCGCCCCCCTTTCAGATAATTTTATGAATTTTTTTACTTGATGAATTTTCTTCTGTATGATAAGTATACATGTGGAGAAGGCTATAGGTACAAAGACCAATATAGATATTTGAAAATTCCTTCTGGAATTAACTAGAATTTGTTTCCATTTTTAAGTAAGAACAAAAAAGACACCCAATAAGTTCAGATCTGAGAGATTTTAAGACCCCAAGTAATACTTAAAAATTATTTATGAAGCAAAATACTGAAAGAGTAACTTTAAAATTTAGAAAATAAAGTCAGAATTATGGGAACTAATTAGTCAAAACAGGAACAGATCATGTGCTGCTTCATCTTCCATCCAGTCCATTTTGTCTTAATAAAGATTTATGGGTAGCATGATGACTATGGATGAATGAGAGCCCAGGACTTTTAAATTTGATATATGCCTTACACTTACAAAATTTTAAAACTTACAAAATCTCTCTACTTATCATTGATGATGAACATATTTAAACATTTTTTAATTATTTTTTTATTTTCTTATAAACATATAATGTATTATTAGCCCCAGGGGTACAGGTCTGTGAATCGCTAGGTTTATACACTTCACAGCACTCACCATAGCACATACCCTCCCCAATGTCCATACCACCCCCCCACCCCCCGCACCCCTCCCACCGGCCCACAGCAACCCTCAGTTTGTATATTTAAACATTTAACACCAGATTTTGAGTTCCAGGTATGTCACTTACAAGTTCTATGACAAACTTATCCATTTTCCTCCTTTATAAAATGGAAATATAATTCCCAGAGGTGCACCTGGGTGGCTCAGTTAAAAGAGCATGCAACTGGGCGCCTGGGTGGCTCAGTGGGTTAAAGCCTCTGCCTTTGGCTCAGGTCATGATCCCAGGGTCCTGGGATTGAGCCCCGCCTCGGGCTCTCTGCTCAGCAGGGAGCCTGCTTCTCCCTCTCTCTCTGCCTGCCTCTCTGCCTGCTTGTGATCTCTGTCTGTCAAATAAATAAGTAAAATCTTAAAAAAAAAAAAAAAAAAGAAGAGCATGCAACTCTTGGTTTCAGGGTCATGAGTTCAAGCCCCACATTGGGCATAGATCTTACTTTATAAAAAAGAATATTGAAAGCATTTTGTAAACTGTTAAACGGCATACAAGTATAAAATGGTATTACTTGTAAAATAAAAGTGCACTTAATTTTTTTTAATTACCAAGGGGAAAAAAGGTATTAACAGCCCTTGCTAAACTAGACTTAATGGAAGACTTGATTTTTCTCCTCATAAACACCTAATTAAATTTGTGTGTCATACTTATGTACTGATAAGATTTTTCTCCTTTTTTTAAGGAGGGTAGTGAATTATATAACTTTTATATACTACATTTTCTATTGTATGCTGCATGTAGACCAAAACAGGGTGTAAATATAAAAGTTTTTTTCTTCATTAAGTCTTACCTCCAGAGTACAAAGGACTAGAAAAATAAACTTTACATAGATTAGTCTTTATTTTACCAGTTTTCTTGACTGACAGTCAATTGATGGTTTTTGGATGTGTTTCCTTATAAGTACAGAGCTGACACCATAAATTTCAAGCAGAAACCAAATCCATGTCTCACTTTTTATTCCTTAGGAACCCTTCAGAAATATGTTGTTTTCTCTAGATCTCTCCATGGCAGTTAGACTTGAACTCTCAGCAGAAAAGAAATTGCCCGTGAAAAGGAATGTTAAAGCCATATGTTTGAGGCATAAGACCAGGCTCTTGTAATGTTTAGAAATTAACTTGTAACAAAACAAGCTTTGATATGTGTATTCCTGCATTTGAGTTGGTATTTCTGAATTTGTGTATGTGTGTCACAGTGTAACATATAGGATAAATTTGGTAGTCTAGGAAACCTGTATCCCATCAGGAGAGAAAACAGATGTTCTTCCTCCTGGTAAAGAACTACAGCTATCTATTTAGCAATTACGAATCTCTTCCCTAGATAATACCCATGAGAAAGTCTTTCAGCAGTCAGGATCAAGAAGCACACAATTCGTTTTCTTACTGTATGGGGCTGAATCTTCTTACATTTGCGCTCTTCTTTTAATGCCTTCCGTTTAAGAAAGGTAGGTGGAAAGTTCAAGTTGAATCATGTGACTACCTTACAGGACTAAAATTTTTAGTTCTTAGGACAGTGAATAGGAGGCATTGTCAAAGATTGTAAAAGAAAGTTTCTCTATCCTCCCACCCCCAGTCCAGTCCATCCTAGTCATTTCTAGATGTGTATTTATATACTATTTTCTGATTTTCGAGTTGTTTTGATTGAAATGGTATTATCCAACTCTTGCTATGTTTCTCTGGAAAAAGCTAAGTCCTGTCAATTCTACTTAGATAATGCCCTGCATCTTTTTACTTCCCTGTGCTACCGCTGTGGTTGAAATCCTTATCTTTTACCTTAGGCTATCATAATAATAATCTGTTACTTGGTTGGCTCTCCCTTTTCCCTTCCCTTCCTTCCACATTGCTGTTGGACTGATCTTCTTAAAATAGAGATCTCATAATGGCTTTCCCTTTTACAAAGACCTTCAGTGTTCAGTGGCTCCCCATTGCCTATAAAATTATGCATAGCTTGTTCGCCCTAGAATTTAAGTTCCTCAGTGATCAGGCCCTTAGCTACTCTTCCTATCTGTGCTATAGCACTCTTTCCCATGAGCCAAACTGAATGATTATTCCATATTTTGCTGCTTCTGTGTCCATCCTAATATCAGTCTTTCTGGGGTGCCTATCATTCTCTTCCTTTTTCCCCTTCCGAAATCCCTACATGTTGAAATTTTACCTTTTCCTCAAGATCTTACCATAATGCCACTTGTAGTTCTTTAAAGTTAGACTTTGGGACTGTACTTTCTACAGAAATATGGTGAAAACATACTTAATTCCATTTTTACGCTGAAAATGTTTAATCTGTCTCATTTATATAGTTCACCCAAGAAAATAGGAACAAATGAATTTCCAAATTCCAAATTTTCCAAATGCAAATGCTTAATATGTCAAGTTTCACTTTCATGTTTAAGACTTTTTTTTTAATGGGGGGGCATGTCAGTAGCTTTATTATAATGAAGGAAAATCAGAGTGTTTTCATATGATTTAATTACAGATTTATAGGAAAACTATAAAACCCTGGATTAATAATTTTTAGATAAAACATGTATTAGAAACTATAGCCCCCAAATTAATGATTAACATTGACCAAATTAAATTCACTTTGTAGATAGACTTTGTAGAGTTAGAGAACTTTGAGTATGATATTGGTAGAATCTTTCCTATTACATGGCACGAAATAAAACTGCTAACCAATGCATGCATTTTTTAAAAGACAGATTCTGCTTATCATACTGCTTAGGACTCATAATAGAAAAGGATAATACCAATAGCTTGCATCCAGGGCAAAATTGAGAGCTAAACAATGCTGCACTATTACACAACTCTAAGAGGGACTGTTACCTTGTAGTTTATGTAAATATCCATAGAGCAATATATATCCTGTTTAGACAAAATCTTTCAGCTCAGATTAGAGTGTGTGAACTAATAAAGACCTGTGGGTTCTTTAATTTGGGAGGCTTTTCTAATTGGGAAGAAATATACTCTGAACCTTAGGCGAACTTCAGAATCTCCATACATCTGGACATAACATTTTCAGCGATACCACCAACCATAGGAACCCTTGAGTTGTCCAGACATTGCAACCAAATCTCAGTCTGGAGTAAAAGAATAGCTGGCACATGTGTATTCTGCAGAGGGCACATATTTACAGCTCTCCGTACAGAGGAGAAAACCCTCCCTTAGAAACCATAGAGCAGCAGTTTGACATTGGGAAATTGGGATTCCATGGCCACCTTTCTCAACGTGCTTACATTCCACTTCTAGACATCTAGCCCAACATTTTCTTATTTTGTGGACTGGATTTTTTCTTTATTTTTAACTTTTTATTTTGAAGTAATTCCAAACTCAAAAAAATAATGTAAGACAGAAAAAATCTTTGTACTATCTTTCACCCAGTTTCCCCAGTTGTTAACATCTTACTTCCATAGTACAGTTGTCATAATCAGGAAATTAACAATGATAAAATCCTGTTAACTAATCTACCATAATTTATTCAGATTTCGTAAAGTCTGTCATCTTCTTTTTCTGGGCCCAGATTGATCTAGGATCATACATTACATTTAGTGGTTATAACTTTATCCTCTCTTTTTATCCAGGACAGCTACTTAGTATTACTTTGTCTTTAATAACCATGTTTCTTCATGGTTTAATTCCAGCTATACCATTTTGGCAGAATGCCATGGAGTTGTTTTGTCCTTCTTGGAGGCATATTAATAAATAGGATATTTATAGTCTAATTACAGAAAAACCTTTTTTTAATATTGAGAAACTGAAAGCTTAAATATCAATAAGCCTTAAGCAGTTTTAAAATGTGTCCTGGAAATTCTAGGAATATATGATTATGTTTCTGAGAGATCAGATTAAGATACAGGAAGTATATTTGATTTTACTGCTTTTCCGTTCATGAAAAAGTCATCTACCATTTTGTTTTCTGTAGCAAAAGTAATGGGAATTTTCCAATTTCTTGCTCAGAAATTGAATATAGGAATATATTGGAAAATAAGAATTGTAATTAATCAATAAAAGGTAAAATCTTGATAGGAGAGGGACTTCATCTCATTTAAAAACACATGGTTTCATTGACTTTGAAACTATATGACAAGCAAATCAATTACTGATAGTTTTCCTAGAAGTATCCGGTTAAAACAAAAGAATAATTATTCTGTCTTCAGAAAATGACTGTTCATTTGTTCCTTTACCCTGTCATGTAAGAAGGGTAGGCAGCATATTTTAATTCTTAGGTCACACCAGATTTAGAAAAGGAATTATACGACATTCCAAGAAAATACCCTTTCTATTAATTTCTTTGTCAGAGGATTTTAATCTTTATTTAACCTAGTCTCTACTATAAATATAAGCATTTCTAATCCTTCTTGAAAAATATATTCTGTTTGAAGATTACACTAAGAGCCTGTTTCCTATTATTTTAAATGGGAAAAACTTTAATATGTTACATCCAAAAACCCTCATTCAGTTTCCTAAAATATAGTAAAAGGCCTGTGTCTATGGAACGCTTTATCATGTTGGAAAGTAAATGCAAAAATAAGCATCCTAATCATAAAGCAAGTAATATACTTGTTAACAAATGGTTGCTTTTGATGTAGTAGTATGTACAATTTGTATGCCATACTATATGAAAACATCTTTATAATATGCACATCAAACAATATGTAGCAATAAATAAATTTATCAGAAAATAATCCATTTAAACTTTACTGTGGAAAAAAAAAGACACTGTTATGTAATAAATTGTCTCTCAAATGAGGTGGAGCTTGAACAAAGTTAAGGAGAGTTGAATTAGCCATTTTTACTTGTTGTTAAGAGATGGTGGAATGGGAGTGCCTGGGTGGCTCAGTCAGTTAAGCAGCTGACTTGCTTTCAACTCAGGTCATGATCTCAGGGTCATGGGATGGAGCCCTGTGTGGAATTCTCTCTCTCTTTCTGGCCCTAATCCCCACCACCAACCTCCCCGCTCTGTCTTTCTCTAAAATAAATCTTAAAGAAGAGGGGCACCTGGGTGGCTCAGTGGGTTGAAGCCTCTGCCTTCGGCTCAGGTCATGACCCCAGGATCCTGGGATCGAGCCCCGCATCAGACTCTCTGCTCGGCGGGGAGCCTGCTTCCCTCTCTCTCTCTCTGCCTGCCTCTCTGCCTACTTGTGATCTCTGTCTGTTAAATACATAAATTAAAAAAAAACAAGAAGAGAAAAGAGATGGTGGAATGGCTGGAATAGGCAAAGAAGGAGAAAACTATTTCAGACAAACTGAAACCCAGATAAGCTAATATACAACTGTAGTCTTCTGAATAGGAAGGTTTTGATGAATTATTGGAGGAGGTAATTAGTGCTTTAGGGTAAAAATTACAAAATGGAGCTTTACACTCCTGTTGTTACATTTGTGAATCCCTTTATGGTGTTCTTCACATTCTACCAGTTATATTTTGAGGGTAACTCGAAACTTCACATGCATGCTGAATTTGGGGGGAAAAAGTTGAAAAATTTCCACATAAATTTTGGTCAAAAAGCATTATATTGAGAGAGAGAGAGATGTTCCATCCAGAACACATTCCATGGGGTATGCTTGTACATTTCCTTCATTCATTCAGACACAGTTTGGAAAGGCTTTGGGAAGTAGGTCATAAGGTTCATTAATCATCAATAGGTCTTGGCTAAGATAATTAAAGTAACATCAAAGAAGAATGTGGCCCTCTATTTTGATGACCTATTTTGGTTTTTTGTGTTTTTTTTAAAGATTTTATTTGTTGGGGCGCCTGGGTGGCTCAGTGGGTTAAAGCCTCTGCCTTCGGCTCCGGTCATGATCCCAGGGTCCTGGGATCGAGCCCCGCATCAGGCTCTCCGCTCGGTGGAGAGCCTGCTTTCTCCTCTCTCTCTGCCTGCCTCTCTGCCTACTTGTGATCTCTGTCTGTCAAATAAATAAATAAAAAATCTTTAAAAAAAAAAGATTTTATTTGTTTATTTGACAGACAGATCACAAGTAGGCAGAGAGGTAGGCAGAGGGGAAGGGAAGCAGGCTCTCTGCCGAGCAGAGAGCCCAACAACGCGGGGCTTGATCCCAGGACCCCAGGATCATGACTTGAGCCGAAGGCAGAGGCTTCGACCCACTGAGCCACCCCGGCGCCCCGTTGATGACCTATTTTGATACTTTGAGACACAGCTATGATTAAAGTGAGATGAGGGGCACCTGACTGGCTGAGTCGGAAGAGCACGCAACTCTTAGTCTCAGGGTCGTGAGTTTGACCGACCCCACATTGGGTGTAGAGATTACTAAAAAAATAAATGAACTTTAAATAAATTGAGATGAATGTAACCTAGCTTACAAGTTGTTATCAGGTTACTAGCTAAACATGTACTCAGAACATACCTTGCTCTTTCATTTTCTGCTCCTTGTTTTTAGCGTTTCCTCTTGCTAGAAATGCTCTTACCTGTTTTTGTCATTACGATTCCTAGTCACCAAATTGCATCTTCTTGAAGATGCGGATGTCCTCTTTGATCATGTAAACTTGAGTCTCTACTTCTCTGAACCTTATTAGCACTTCCCCTAAGGTACTGTTCACTTTACTTTTCTCTTGTACTGGTTTTGTCTGTCCTTTTGTGAATGTTCCTTTGTTGATTGTAAATTCCTCAGAGCAAGAGCTGTGTTGTAGACTTTTTGTTCCCCACAGTGCTTAGCACAGAATCTAATATGAGCAAACTCTTTATGAATGTTTTTTGAAAACCCTTGGTATCTCTAAAGTTCTCACAAAACAAGTAAACAAGAGTTTACTGATGAACCATGTATCTCTACCTGGTCAATAAGGTAAGGTATATAGGGTTCCAGACCTATCTAGTGTTTATTTGCAGAGAAACAGGGTGAAGTAAACTTCTAAAATCATCAATGCCCTCCTAAAATGAGGGTTCTGATTAGTGGGTGTGCCATATACAAAAATAGGAAATGCTGAAGAGGTGACCAGTTTTAGGAGAATGAGTTTGGCCAGAACATGTTGACTCTGAGGTACCTAAGCAATTGGATTTATATCAGGGTCAGGTCAAGGGAGGTTTGTCTGTGATATATAAACATAGATAGTGTCATTCAGACTTTTCTGCTATCAAAGGATAGTATAGAGCTATGGTAGCCACTAGCTACCTGTGGTTTTGAGCACTTGGAATGTAATTGATCTGAATGGAGATGTACTATAGCCTAAAGACAGTGTGAAAAACAGATTACAAAGCATATCATTAATTTTCCATATTGGTTATAGGTTGATAATTGTCTTTTAGATATATTGGGCTAAATAAAATATATTACTAAAAATTAATTTCACCTGTTTTTATTTATTTATAATGTACGTACTAGAAAATTTTAAGTTACTTATCTTACATTTGTGACTTGTATTATGTTTCCTTTTTTTTTTTTTTAAAGATTTTATTTATTTATTTGAGAGAGAGACAGAGAACATGGGGGGTAGGGTTAGAGGGAGAAGCAGACTCACCACTGGGGAGGGTACCCGATGCTGGGACTCCAGGATCATGACCTGGGCTGAAGGCAGTCGCTTAACCGACTGAGCCACCCAGGTACCCTTGCATTATGTTTCTGTTGGACAGCACTGGTATAGAAAGTAGGTTTAGGATTAGGACTTGAGGTCTTTGAATTATTAGAATGGTCAGATTCTTGACATTGTCATTAGAAAAGATTCAGATGCACTACATACACATAAAATCACAGGGCTGAAAAGGCCTCCTGGGGAATTTTACATGCTTCAAAATACAGTAATTTTTTTCTCCCCACCTTTTTTCTAAAGAAGCTGTCACTGAAAGTTATTTCTAATAACCAAAAAAGGGGGGAGAAACACCATTGGTTTTATTTCTGTTTGATTCTGAAGAAACAGATGACTTTTTCTGTATGACTTGAATTTTAAAGAAACACTTAACATGTAGTGTCAATCACATGAACTGTACCTTGGTGTACCCAGAGAGGATGTGTGGTTACCTCAAAGGGGAATTTTCCCTTCAAAGAAGTATTGGGAGTTAACAGATGAAAAAGGAATAGTTTTGAGTACCACCTTTTTGCAGTTCCTAATGAAATAATGAATTTAAAGAATTATCAGTGACTATAGTTTGACAAAAAGAAACAACCAAACTTTATTTGCCTCCTTGGGAAGAACACAGTGCTTTCCTAGAAGTATCATTTCCCCAAAATAAATAAATAAAGTCTGAATGCAATCAAGCTTCTAGACTGAACTACCTGTTTGTAGGAAATAGGAACAATACGATATCATGAAGATACAGTATAATCAGGAAAATCCAGAATGTGGAAAACTCAGCTGTATAAATTATTTTCTTAAATAGATAATTGCAAGGAGAAGGGGAGAGGTTGAATGAATAGAGGAAATATGGAAGGGAGAACCTATAGGTTCAGGGAGATCTAAAAGATACTAATTTATTACAACAGTAATTTGGGGAGATTTCATAATATACATAAGATAATTATGGAAATTTGAACACTCATGAACATTTAATTATTGGGTTTTTTTAAAAGTATGGTATTGATTAAGTTAAAGTTTAAAGGGAACCTTATCTTATAGAGATAGTATGCTGAATTTTTTACAGATGAAATCAATGATATCTGGGATTTGCTTAACAGTAATTCAGTAAGAGACCAGAAGTAGTAGTTAGGGATATAGATGAAGTAGGATTGGGTATGAGTTAATAATTGTTGACTCACAGCTGCATCTGTGAGTTGTTTTTTTGAAAAGATTTTGTTTATTTATTTGACAGAGAGAGAGAGAAAGAGAGATCAGAAGTAGGCAGAGAGGCAGGCAGAGAGAGAGGGGGAACCAGGCTCCCCGCTGAGCACAGTGCCCAATGTGGGGCTCCATCCCAGGACCCTGATATCATGACTGAAGGCAGAGGCTTAACTCACTGAGCCACCCAGGTGCCCATCTATGGGGGTTTTTAATACTATTTTCTCAACATTTGTATGTTGGAAATTTTATAAAAAAGCACACAAAAGAATTACGCAAGAAATATTTTATACAGGGAAAAAATATCATTCATGCAGATTTTATCTGTTATACTTTGTTGTGTCAGAAGTTCTGGGGCAAAAGCAAAAAATTTAAAGTTTAATTCTATGATTTACCATTTCCTTTTCTAACTATCTATTGGGTTTGGTTATTTGACTAATAGCAGGATTTATATTTTCATATAGCCAACAAATTGACTTTCTAATCCTCCCTCAATCATTCTTACCCTGCAAATGATGTTGAATTCAGTGTTTATTATTCCTGTTAGGGGGTGGAGTAAGAGGGCTTTTTGAAAGTTACTAAATGGAGGGGCACCTGGATGGCAAAGTTGGTTAAGTGGTTGCCTTTGGCTCAGGTCATGATCCCAGGGTCCTATAATCGACCCCTGAGTCAGGCACCCTGCTTGGTGGGGAGTCTGCTTCCTCTCCCTCTGCCTGTCCCCCTTCTCGTGCTCTTTCAATAAATAAAATCTTTTAAAAAAAGAAAGTTATTAAATGCATACATAAAACTTGTAAGGAAAATTATCAAGTGAATATCTATATAAACATCTGTGTAACCATCACCCAGGTCAAGAAATAAGACATTGATCAACCCCTGAAGCAGGTCCCTTCTCAACCATACTTCATCTCTCCTATATAAGGATATATCCATTACCTTGACATTTATAGTAATCATTTCCTTGCTGTTTGGTTTTTAACCTTTCTTAAGAATATAGTTTATTGGGGCATCTATGTGGTTCATTCAGTTAAGTGTCTGCCTTAAGCTCGGGTCATGATCCCAGGGTCCTGGGTTTGAGCCCCACATCAGGCTCCCTGCTCAGTGGAGAGCCTGCTTCTCCCTCTCCCTCTGCCTGCTGCTCTGCCTACTTGCGCTCTCTCTCTCCCTCTGTCAAATAAATTAAATCTTTAAAAAAAAACAACAACAGTATAGTTTACCTTTGCCCCATGCAAAAATATTGCATATTTTTCTTCAAATTTTTACTATATATTTATGTATGGATAATACTACCTTGGATGTTTTCAAACTTTGTATAATTAGTGCTATCTTATAAGTATACTTCTGAACTTCTCTTCAGTCAACATTACATTTGTAAGATTCATTCATTTTAATATATGTAGCTCTAGTTTATTCGTTTTTAACTGCTATACAGTATTCTGTTATAAAAATGTACCACTGATGTATCCACTGTCTTATTGATGGACGGTTAAGACTGTTGGAAATTTTTGTAGTTCCAAATAAAGCTATGGAATATGTTTTTATTGTGTATCTGTTGATGTACGTATATGAGGATTTCTCTAGAGCAGAGGTTGGTAAACTATGGCCCACGGGACAATTGCCTGTTTTTGTAAATACAGCTGTAATGAAACATCATGCCCATCTGTGTATGTATTGTCAGTGACTACTTTTGGCCTACAGTGCCAGAGTTGAGAAGTTGAGAGACCTGAAATATTTACCATCTGGCTTTTTCAGAAAAAGTTCTTTGGCGTGCTGAAGTTTCTCAGTTGGGCGTCTGCCCTTAGGCTCAGGTTGTGGTCCCATGGTCTTGGGATGGAGCCCCATGTCAGGCTCCCTGCTCCACGGGGAGCCTGCTTCTCCTTCTCCATCTGCCTACCGCTCTCCCTGCTTGTACCCACATGCTCTCTCTCTCAGGTAAATAAATAAAATCTTTAAAAAAAAAAAAAGGGAAGAAAAAGAAAGTTCTTTGTCCCCTCATTTTAGAAAGTGTAGCTAGGAGTAGAATTACCTGGTAATATGGTAATCTTTAGCTTTCTTAGATTTTGCAAAGTATCCTGCAGGCGTAATTATATGAATTCTTGCTCACCTACCTTCTAGCCAGTATTTGGTATTGTCAGCATTTTGTTTTGTAGTTGTATCTCATTGTTTACATTGTTGATTCTCTGATTACTAGTGAGGCTGGAGATTACTTCATATGTTTATTGGATCTCACATCATTCTTCCATCTTTTTCTGTTAATTGCCTGTTCATTTTTTTTGCCCATTTTTCCTATGTATTGTCTTTTTTCCCCCCTTAAGTTCCCTTTGTGGGAACTTTTTGTATCTACTAGATATGAGCCCTTTATTTATAGGCATTACTGATAACTTCCTCCCGGTCTGTGGCTTATTTTTTAATTTTTATTAATGATGTCTTTAAAAAGAAACACTTTTTATTTGGAAGTAATTCCAAATTTTAAAAAGTTGCAAAAATAAATGTAGTACAAAGAATACCTGTATACCCGTTATCCAGATTCACTTACTGTTTGCATTTCACTCCATTTGCCTTATGAATCATTTGTGTGCTTGCTCACACCCTTTCCATGTATATATGTATGTATGTATATGTGTATGTATGTGTATATGCATAAGCACACACAAGTCTGAACCATTTGAGGGTAAGCTACATACATCATGCCTCTCCTTTTCCCCCTAAATGCTTTAGTGTGTATTTACTAAGAATAGAGATAGTATCTTATATAACCATAATACAGCTATAAACTTGATAAATTTATGTTGATATAATTTTATCTAAACTACCAATATATTAGTTTCTTAATGATGTCATTTGATGTTTAAAAAGCTTTATATTTTAATGTACTCATTTTATTAGTCTTTTTCTTAATAGTCTGTTCTTTAAAAATCCTTCCCATCTCTGAGATTTTCAAATACTTGTATTTTATATATCCTTACACAATTAAAAAAATTTTGCTTTCCATATTTAGAACTTTAATCCACTTACGAATTGTTTTTGTATATGGTGAGAGATGAATTCCAATTTTGTTTTTCCCCATTGACTCAGCACTATCTATTGAATAAATCACCTGTTCCCTATGGAACAATACTTAAATCATACATCAGGTTTATGACAGCAGGTCTTTCCTTGGGCTACATGTCTGTTTGTAGGCCTGGACCATGCTGTCTTAAATATAAGAACTTTATGCTAATTATTGACTTGCTGGGCAAGTCTTTACCAGCATATTCCTTTTTTTTTTTTAAGATTTTATTTATTTATTTGTCAGAGAGAGAGACAGAGAGAGAAAGAGTGCACAAGCAGGCAGAGGCAAAGAGAGAAGCAGGCTCCCTGCTAAGCAAGGAGCCCAATGAGGAGCTCGATCCCAGGACCCTGGGATCATGACCTGAGCCAAAGGCAGCGACTTAACCGACCAAACCACCCAGGCATACCTTTGCCAGCATATTCTTTTCAGATTTAGCATCTACTCTGGTTAGTGGTTATATAGCAAATAACTCACGTAATCATCGTCTAGTCAAAATACAGGATACTACCAACACAGTGAAGCCCTCAGTATGCCCTCCCCTGGTCATAACCTTTGCCTTCTTTCAAGAGGTAGCCTGACTTTTCTGATAATACTTAACTTGATTTTGAGGGCACCTGGCTAGCTCAGTTGCTTAAACGTCTGCCTTTGGCTCAGGTCATGATCTCAGGGTCCTGGAATTGAGCTCCGCATCGGCCTCTCTGCCTGGCGGGGAACCTGCTTCTCCCTCTTCCTTTGCCTGCCACTCCTCCTGCTTGTAGTCTCTCTCTATGTCAAATAAAAAAATAAAGTCTTAAAAAAAAATACTTTCCTTGATTTTCTTTACAGTTTTATCCCTGCTATATGCCCTAACCTACTGTCCAGATTTTACCTGATTTATATTCATGGACTCATAAATATATATAATTTTGTATGTGTTTGCCTTCCTTTATATAACATGTAGCTGTGGTTCATTTTGTTATTTTTTTAATTGATGCAGATTATTTCATTGTATGACTATACCAGAGCTTATCAATTTCACTATAAATGGATATTTTGGCTATTGCTAAAAGTGTTGCTTTTAATGTGTGTGTTTTTTGTTTCTTTCATGTATATACCTAGGACTGGAATTGCTTTGTGTTACGACATGCTTATGCTCCACGTTAGTAGATAACAGTTTTTTTTCTGAAGTTGTTGTACCAGTTTACATTTTAACCAACAGTAATTCTCATTGTCTGTATTCTGACGATGCGTGGTGGTGTTCATGTTCTTAATTCTATTTTGGTAGGTGAGTAGAGGTATTTTATTGTGGCTTCAATATGTATATACTTGATAACTGAATGAAGTCAGACCTCTCATGTTTCATGTTTTTTAGTCATTTAGATATCCTCTTTTGTGAATGACCTACTTTAAGTCTTTTTCTAGTCTTTCTGTTTATTTGTCTTAATAACTTGTAGGGGTTTATTCTATCTTCTGGATGTGAAACCTTTATATATTGAGTAGGTGTCTCCTCCCACTCCATGGCTTGCCTTTTCACTTTCCTAATAGAGTACTTTGTTTTGTTTTTTGATGAGCAGTTGTGCTTGATTTCATTGTAGTCGAAAGTTACCACATTTGAATTCATGCTCTACCACTTACTTACTGTATGACCTTGGCCAGCTTTGAGCTTTAGTTTACTTATCTGTAAATAGTTGGTAATAATATCCATGTCATAGGGTAATTGAGAAGATTAAATGAGATAAAACACTTATTAGAGAGCCTTTCACCTAGCAGTCCCTCAATAGATGTTAATTGCCTTCCCCATCATTTAGGGTGCTCATTTTCATACTGTCTTTTGGGAAATTGGGTAGTATTCATGAGCTATTTGCAAATGAATGTTTTGGAAATTAGAATCTCATATAATTATCCCAGGAATTTAGAAGGTGGCCTAAAATAGTAAATCATAATTAATTTGCCCAGAGAACTAAAATGTAACATTTTCTCTGATGAAAAGGATTTGTACTCAATGTGGGACCCTTGAATAATAAAACTCATGATTGGAGCATCTTATCCAGAAAATGAGAAGGTATGGTTCAAAATGATCTAAAACCTATACATAATGCATCATATTTTAAAACTAAGGGCAGATCTTTGCCTCTAAGAAGAAAGCAAGGTTTCTTAAATGATGAGAAATTGCTAACCACTCCAGCCCAAAATACTCTACCCCTCCTAGGAACTTTCTAATGCTTATTGATGATTTTCATTTTGCCCTATTCCATCATTACATTCATTCAACAGATATTTACAGAGCACCTGTTATTATCTATCAAACCCTATGCTAGATTAAAGGGACAGAGCACTGAGAAGTATAGACTCAATAGTTGCCTGAAGGGAGCTAAAAAGAAGAGTGGAATTTTTTTTTTAAGTTATATACTATATACTAAAAAAGCAATCCCAAAGTTCTGATAATGGCAGAATTGTTCATAATGGACCAGCCTTCCCAAAGATAATTATACTCTGGACAAAATCTTGTGCTGTAACTGTTACATATAAATTACAAAATTACATACACATATATCTCTGTAAGCATACTTTAATCCTTCAAAGCATAAAATATATGAAGGTACTGGAGACCAACCAAAAGCCAACAGTCAACACTTGGAATAAAGAAACAACATTAGATGAGTTTCCTGTTTTTATGGCTTTTTGCCTAAGAACAGTAACTAATTGGTATAACATGGGAGTGGCTAGAACTCAGAAAGAAACTCAGTCTTCTTGGCTTTGGGAATTAGAAAAGGGAGGCTACTACAGCAGCTGGAAAGTCAAAGGGAATTCACAGAGGAAGAAGCCCAACTTATGAATATACACATTTGACAAATTTTTGATCCTTGAACAAACATCAGCTGTCTTTAGAGGAACATAACAGAATCCATAGTTTACAAAGTATTATTTACAAAGTCTAGGATGCAACCCCAAATTACCAGAAATGTGAAGAAACTGGAAAATTTGATGCATGCTCAAGAAAAAGCAGTCAGTAGACACTGACTCTTGGATGACCCAGAGGTTAGAATTAGAAGATGAAGATTTTGAAGTAGTTATTTTGACTATGTTCAAGGGTATAAAATATGCATATAAGGAAGTAACAGACATGAAATCTCAGAGAAATGAAACTATAAAAGAGAACTAAATGGAAATTCTAGAACTGATGAAAAATACTTTATCTGAAGTAAAAGTTAACTTAATGAACTTAATAGCAGATTGAAAATGTCAGTGAACTTGAAGACCATAAAAGACTGAGAAACAGAAGGAAAATATATTAAAATATATATATATATATATATATATATATATATATATATATATAAAAGAGCAGTGCTTCAGTGACCTGTTGGACAGTATTATAAGATGTAATACATAACATTGGAGTTCCAAAAGGAGAGGAGAAAGAAAAAGGGGATAATATATTTAAAGAGATAATGGGAGAGAGCTCAAGTTGATAAAAGATAAAATTGTACATATTCAAGAGACTCATAGTCAAATTGATGAAAACCAAAGATGAGAAAAATTTTAAGGATGGAAAAGATAAAACATGCAAAGAGTAATAGGCTTATGAAAACTGGAGTGGTTCAATTAACATGATATGTTAATATCAGGTAAGTAGACTTCGAGACAGAGTAGTACCAGAGATAAACAAGGATACTTAAGAGAGATTAAAGGATCAGGTAGTCAGGAAAGGCATAAGAATCAAACAGACCTTCAAAATAGACAAACTGGACAGGATTAAAGAAAGAAAGAGAAGTCCACAATCATAATTGCAGATTTTAATACCTACCCCTTTCTCAGTAATTTATAGAAATACTAGATATAAAAAAATCAATAAGGACATAGGAGATCAGGGTAATAGTCACCCACTTTGACCTAATTGACATTTATATATCACAAAACCAATAGCTGTAGAATATGCATTCTTTTCCAGCCTATGTGGAACATCTAAAAAGGCTTTCAGTTTCTTCCCTTTGCTGGACTCTTTCTCTGTACCACCATCTCCATCAACTGCCTCATCTCCTCTGTCTTCAGTCCCATCTCAGCCTGGCTCAGGAATCTACATTGAGTTCTATCTTAAATTTTTATCACCTGTTTATTTGGATTTTATGACCTAGACTGTTCAAAGTTTTGTTACTTCTCTATATCATTATTATTCATTTAGTCTTCTCTATGGATGATTTCGGAGTCTTTTCTCATTGTACTCTCTTCTAAGCATTCCTGCCAATTTTAACCCATATACTTTTAATCTGGTATTTCTTAAAATAATTATTTTATCTTCGTTTTCAGTGTTTTGGTATGTGTATTTTAGAGGATTTCTTATTCGAAATCCTGTCCTAAAAACAAGGAACAGAGCAAATTGACATTTTTGTTTCTGTGGAAGACAGTAACTATAATCAGTTAAATATAGATGGGGAAGGGGCTATTCTATTTGTGTATGGTTTGAAGCTGGTACAGAAAACATTTTCAAGGAGAAAACTGCAAAATATTACTTAGGTCCTTAAATACATCTTTTACTAAATGTAATTGTAATTAGTCTCATTTTGAAAGGCATACTTAATTTTACACTGTTTGTTATGGAGTTTTACAGTATTGAAATGCTTTTGAGGGCTAGAATTTACTAAAGCAAGGAAGTATTTAAGCGTGACTATAAACACTAACTTGAGCAGGTATTCATTTAGTAATGATTTTCCCTCAGGTCCTGGTAACCAATGTACTTACCTAACAGGTTCTGTTTCCTAGCCTAAGGATGCCCAGAGGACTCTGTCACAAAAGAGCTGAATTATGACCTTCTTTGTTTATTAAAATATGCAAATATTGGTAAATATTCGTTAATAATCTGCATTTAAGTCTTGCATTTTAATGAAGACATGCACTTTGTCCCTGCTGCCCTGTATGACTCATAAGGTCACAGAGTTCCAGCCTCTTCCCAATTTGCAAGCTTCTCCTCTTGTCTTAAGCCTTTTGAGCAAGCTTGCCTGATAAGTATCTTTCAGTCTCTTCAGAATAAAATGATAGTGCCAGCATCAGCTCCACTTTCAGGACTTTGTGAGACCTTGTCAGTGAATCAAGAATGTACCTTTTAGGGGTGCCTGGGTGGCTCAGTGGATTAAAGCCTCTGCCTTTGGCTCAGGTCATGATCCCGGGGTCCTGGGATCGAGCCCCGCATTGGGCTTTCTGCTCGGCAGGGAGCCTGCTTCCTCCTCTCTCTCTGCCTGCCTCTCTGCCTACTTGTGATCTCTGTCTGTGAAATAAATAAATAAAATCTTAAAAAAAAAAAAAAAGAATGTACCTTGTAAGTTCTGCATCAGAAGTTGGTAAAATATTATTTGGTGGGTATAGAGTTTCAGTTTTGCAAGATGAAGAAAGTTCTGGAGCTGGATGTTGGTGATAGTTGCACAATAATATGAATGTACTTAATGCCACTGAGCTGTACACTTAAATATGGTTTAAGTGGAAAGTACTAGGTTGTATATATTTTACCACAAAATAAAAGTTGATAAAATTAAGCAAGAAGACCTTGAATTTTTTTTTTCTTATGAAAATGACATTGGTCCCAGAGGCAAAATGCATCTTGCTATTATTCTAAAAGCTGCCCTAGCTCCTTGCAGTCAATATTATATGAGTTGTAATATGATAATATGTATAAAAAGTATGGATGGTACAATGATTTTTCTGTTCGCTGGGGTTCAGAAATCATTTGGGAGAAGTAAAGACTAGATAGCCAGTGTTTATCTACCATATCCTAAAATTTGTATTTGTCACTCCAAAAAAAAAAGCATATAAATTGCCTTGATTTCAAGGAAAAACAAATTTTTACTCCCCATTCCAAGATTTTACATGACTCAATCTAATTGTAGCATATCCAGATATTCCCATTGTTTAAAAACAACTTTATGATGGAAAAGTGAGCTCCTTTTTGTTGTCTCTCCCCACCTGAATTTTTATTTTGAAATTAATAACAGAATTTAACAGAGCTCTCTGATTTATTCTATCCCCACTTTCCCCCTGTCCCCATTACTACTTTTATTTGAGAATATTCCTGAGAGTTACTTTTTTGTTGTTGTTTAGAAATTTGAGAATATAATTGTGTTACAGACACCTCAGTCAGATTATAGTAGTAGTAATGGAGATACAAGAGAAAAATAATTCTGACTCATATAAAATTATCAGAAGGGGAACTTTTAGGTTTATTAAACAGAAGGGACAGTTGGATTGGTTTAGTCATCAAATAAACTGTAACCTGCTAGATTCCCAAGTTATAGATTGTGCTTGAATTTTCCACTGGGAATGAAACATTCCACTGTCCCTTTTTACTGTTTCACTTAAGCTGCAGTGAACACTGGGAGAATGGCCCTGTGGCTGAGCTGCTTATTTTTTTTTTTTTAATCTATTCATTTTATACTTTCAGACAGATTTTTCCCTGGGGTGAAACAAAGGTTAACTGAAATTTCCTCTGTTGTGTACCTGAACGAATCAGCAGTTTGAGAAGGAAATCCCATTGATGGGCCAAGAGAGTGACAGGCTCTATTTAAAGAATTCCCCCGACTGTGTGGTAGACCAGCCATGCCATGAATTTAACTGTTCCTGTGGTCCCCATACTTGTACCCACCAAAAAAAGAGAGAGAGAGAGAAAGCGACTTTGTTCTGCAAACGTAGCCCTAAGCTTTGAAAACCACGAGCCATTGAGTTTTGTGAATTCAAGTTAGACAGCAACAGAGGCCAAGACTTTAGGGGAACAATATCTGAAAGACAGTACACAAAAACAGGTAGAAACTGTTTAACTGTTTTATTTCTCTTTGTGTATACAGATTTATGTGTGTTTATGCACACGCCCCAAAAAACCTGTACCTTTCTCTCATTTTATGTAGCTGGTCCTAATTATATTTAAGCAGTGGTGTTTGTTACATTTTTAAATTTGTTAAATTTTTTTGTTTTGTTTCGTTTTCAAAGCTTTTTTGCGCCATAAAAGTATTTTGGTTTTAGGAGGACCTATTGTATGTATTGGAAGTGAGAGTAAACACAGTATGAGTTTAAATGGTTAAAAAAACAGACCTTTATATTACCTCTGCAGGAGCTTTACTGTCGGGGGCAGCTCATGTATTTTGTATTTTTCCTGTTTAAGGGAAGCTGCTTTAAATATGAAAAGATGGTATCTTGAGTTGGATTAAACATCCTTAATTCATGTGTATTTAACCTCAGGACTTGTGAGCCTTGTTGAAAATCCAGCTTTAACCCTGCCTGGTAGGCCTCAATAGTGCCTACTGCATAGGGATTATAAATAGTCATAGTCTTTTTCTGAGGTGGAGGGTATTGTATATTCCCAGAGGGCATTAAGTATTTACGTATCTAACAAATATTTCACATACATTGCTACTTTATATTTCTATTTACAAATTTAGGATTTATTTTTTTTTAAAAAGCCCTTCCTCTGTTATTTGAAACTTTTGTTACCAGAAGTTTCTTAAGGGCATCTTTCTCTGTAGTGTGGATAGGAGCTTGTACAGATTTTGTAAAACACTAGAATTCAGAGAGAAAATAATATAGAGTGATAGGTTTCTGTCTAGGGACTTGGAAAGAACAGGTACCATTCGAGTTGGTTCCTGGGCCGGGATGTGGGAGGAATGGGGGCAGGATAGGAGTTTGTTTTAAAAATCATGTAGGGGCTAGATTCATACTTACAGATGAGAAATTGAAATCTAGAGAGAGAAAATGATTAGTACAATGTTATTCAGTATATTTTGGAAGAACCTAGGTCTCAATTCATATCTAGTGTTTACTTGTACAATAAACTGCCTCTCCTTTGTTCTGGGATAGTACTTTAAAAATCATTTCCCTGTTATTTGTCAATTATACCTCAATAAAGCTGGGGAAAAATATCATTTCTTTATTTCTTTTTTCTTATTCTGTTTCCTGACTTTTTCTTGTCTCTTTCACTCCTGTCCGTTCCTATCTTTTCTCATTCCTCTCTTATTTTTCAGTATTGGTCCTACTGCAGATAGCTTATAGCATTGTAAGTTAAGAGCAGGATTTGGGGGAGTAGAGCTGATGGGATATTCCATATGGTCTATGAAGATCTACATTATTCTTAGATGTTATTTTTTGAAAATCAAAATTGTTTTACGATTCTAGCTAAATAAGCTGTGAATCAAATACTCATTAGTTGATGCTTACATAAATAGAATAGCTAGCCAATGCAGTAGATAGATGCTAATTTATTTTTAAAGATCAGTAAAAACAACTGACATCTTTTTTTTTTTTTTTTAAGATTTTATTTCTTATTTGAGAGAGGGAGAATGCGTGCACATGAGTTGGGGAAGGGGGCAGAGGAGAGGGAGAGAATCTCAAACAGACTCCCCTGCTGTTGTAGGGCTTGATCTCAGAACCCTGAAATCATGATCTGAGCAGAAACCAAGAGTCAGAGGCTTTACTGACTGAGCCACCCACGCACCCCCAACTGACATCTTTTTTAGGAAATCACTTAATTCTTCCAGTTTCACTCATTCAGTAATATTAATTGAGTTCCTATGTGCCAGACACCATGCAAGGTGATAGAAATACATTGGAGAGAGGAAGAAAATAGTTCCTGACCCCTATTATAGACTTGAGTTAAATAATTAGAAAGCTAAGACATTATTTTTGTGAAACCTCAGTCAACCTCAGTCAAGATTCTCTCTAAATAGAAGATTAACTCTGCTCTTCAGATAATACCATTGTTCATATCAGAATCCTATGTTAAAAGTGGAAAAGTGCAATTTGAAATTCAACAGCTTGTTTCATTAGTAGTAGTTGCCATGTCTACATAAAAAATAATATTGTGGAGATTTTCCATAACAACTTCATTATAGACAAATGGGAGACTATTGATAAAAATAATGTAGAGGTGAGGATAGCGTATTGGTTAAGAGCATGGTTTGGAAGTGAGCTTCCAGTCAGCCAGCTTTGTGACATTAACAAATAATTTAAAAATTCACATAAACCTTGGGACAGCTGGGTGGCTCATCCAGTTAAGCAGACAACTCTTTTTTTTTTTTAATCTTTTTTTCTCTTTTTATTTATTTATTTATTTATTAACATATAATGTATTTTTAGCCCCAGGGGTACAGGTCTGTGAATCACCAGGTTTACACTTCACAGCACTCACCATAGCACATACCTTCCCCAATGTCCGTAATTCAACCACCCTCTCCCTACCCCCCCTCCCCCAGCAACCCTCAGTTTGTTTTGTGAGATTAAGAGTCTCTTATGGTTTGTCTCCCTCCCGATCCCATCTTGTTCCATTTATTCCTTTCCTACCCCCCAAACCCCCCAATGGCCTCTTAACTTCCCCATATCAGGGAGATCATATGATACTTGTCTTTCTCTGATTGACTTATTTCACTCAGCATAATACCCTCTAGTTCTATCCACGTCGTGGCAAATGGCAAGATTTCATTTCTTTTGATGCTTGCATAGTATTCCATTGTGTATATATACCACCTCTTCTTTATCCATCATCTGTTGATGGACATCCAGATTCTTTCCATAGTTTGGCTATTGTGGACATTGCTGCTATAAACATCCGGGTGCACATGCCCCTTCGGATCACTACGTTTGTATCTTTAGGGTAAATACCCAGTAATGCGATTGCTGGGTCGTAGGGTAGCTCTATTTTCAACTTTTTAAGGAACCTCCATGCTGTTTTCCAGAGTGGCTGCGCCAGCTAAGCAGCCAGCTTTTGATATTAGCTCAGGTCTTGATCTCAGGGTCATGAAGTCAGACCTTGTGGAGCCTACTTAAAAAAAAAAATGAAAAACACATAAATCTCATCTTTTTTGTCTGTGATACGAGTGTAAAAACAGTCTTAATTTTTTTTTAAGATTTTATCTATTTGAAAGAGCACATGAGCACGATGGGGGAGGGACAGAGAGAAAGGAGCAGGCTCCTTGCTGAGCAAGGGGCCTGAAGTGGGGCTGGATCCCAGGACCCTGAGATCATGACCTGAGCCAAAGGCAGCCACTTAACCTACTGAGCCACCCAGGCACCCCCAGTCTTGATTTTCTTCCTCTAAAATGGTCTCTTGGTGGGGATTTAAAAGGAACATTCTGTATATATTACATATATTTTATCTGAAGGTATTACACATTAAAATTAATTTCCTCAAAAATCAAGATGAGCATTTGTATAAAAGTATACCGGCAACTAGGATGAGTTTTTTTTTTAAATCTGTTTTCCTTTGAATGTCCAAGTTTAAAGTTATAATTTCTGATTCTCCGTAACTTCTTGCTTGTTCTATGGCAATCTTATCTTTGAGTAATAATCGTAGGTACATTCGTATTTGTGTTTTGTCTGTAAGTATTTGTGTTGTTTTTTTTTTTAAGATTTTATTTATTCATCAGATAGAGATCACAAGTAGGCAGAGAGGCAGGCAGAGAGAGAGGGGGAAGCAGGCTCGCCACTGAGCAGAGAGCTCGATGCAGGGCTTGATCCCAGGACCCTGAGATCATGACCTGAGCTGAAGGCAGAGGCTTTAACCTACTGAGCCACCCAGACGCCCTGTGTTTTGGTTTTAAAGACAATTCTGTCAGTAATCTTTCTGGAGCTAAATTGAAACTTGAATAGCTTATGGGGCTTGTTTTCCATGCAATATTCAAATTCTCCCTTATATACTGAGTCATCTGGTACCACGTTAGAAGGTAGGCATTTTAAGGTAATAGGGCTCCAAGTTATAAGTGAATATTTCTGTTGTGGTTAGAATACTCAAACAGTTGTCTATATTTATTGTCTCTAGTTTGTCTCCTCCAATTCTCTTTGGTTCAGTCGAGTTGTTCCTCAATGCTTCATCCTTCCTAGTCCTTGCTCCTCTTTCTTCTTTCCCTATACTCAGTCCCTTGGTACTGTCACCTAGTCTTGTTCTAAACACGATCTCCATGCCGCAATTGGCAAGTATATAGTTCTAGTTCAGATCTTTTTTTTTTTTTTTTTAAGATTTTATTTATTTACTTGCAAGAGAGAACAAGCGAGAGAGAGAGGATGAGTGGGGAAGAGGGGCAGATGGAGAGGGAAAAACAGACTCCCCACTGAGCAGGGAGCCCAACTCAGGGCTCCATTAGGGGTCATGACCTAAGCCAAAGGCAGATGCTTAACCGACTGAGCTGCCCAGGTGCCACAGATTTGTCTTCTTAACATAAGACAAAAATCTTCCTCAACATCATCTGATACCACAAATCCAATGTGTCCAAAATTGAATTCCTCTTTCCCCTAAAACATGTTTGGGTACAGTTTTCAGTTGCATTAACTCTATCTGCCTAGTTGCTCAAGTCAAAAACCTTGGGAGTCATTCTCTGACTCTGTTTTCTCTATCTAATTCATCAGAAAGTCTTGTTGGCTTTACCTTTAGAATATGTTCATGATTCTTCCACTTCTTAGTACATCCACTGCTACCATCCTGGTCAGAGGTTTTATCATTGGTTGATAGAATTCTTGCACCTAACGGCTCTCTCTGCTTCAGAGCCCTCCGTTGACTTCCCATTTCACTCAGAATAAAAGCAAGAATTCTCATAATGCCTACAGGGCCCTTCATAATCTGATATTCTGTACTTCTTAGACCTCACCTTCACCTTATTTACTCTGCTGTAGCCACACTGGCCCCCTGCTGTTTCTCAAACACATCAGAAATATTTCTACCTTAAGGACTTTGCTTTTGCTGTTCCTACCACCTGGGATGCTCTTCCCCAGAAGTGCATGGCTAACTTCCCTGATCTTTAAGTTTTTGCTTAAGTGCAGTGTACTCTACCTACCTTAGGTAAAGTTGTAACTTCTGCCCAACAATACCAGTTCCCATTATCCTGCTCTGTATTTCTTTTTTCCAAAGCACCTACTACTGCTAGCACATATCATTTACTTATTTTTTATGTTTTGTTTATTGTCTCCCTCCACCCCCACATAACTAGAACAAAAAAAGTTCTCCAAAGGCAACAATCTCTATTTGTTCATTGATATATCCTGAGGACCTAGAATGGTGGAATATGGAAGTAGCTCAGGAAATACTTGTTGAATGAATGGTAAGAGTTGGAATAATCATAAGTTTAGTTTAACCCTCTATACGGTCAGGCTTATTACACCCTATTTTAGTTTAGGGTTTTGGGCTTTTTTTTTTTTTTGCGTTTCTAAAAATTCATATTTCATTACTTTTATTCTTTCTTAGAAGTCTTCCAGAGAACAGAGAGAGAATTTACTTTTCTTAATAGAAATAAACTCTCTCAGATTTACTGTATAGGTCCATTGGATCTTTTATAAATCTAAGATCCATCATGGGATCCTAGTGATCTTATTTTTGCCATACTTTGAAACATTTTACTATTTCATCATCCTAAGACTAGTTTTATCATTACTCATCAGTTATTCCCAGCTATGCTAAAAAACACTAAAATAATAAGAAAACAGATGATGGAATTGCGTAGAAGGATAATAGTGAAGTAAGTCTTCTTCATCATCATCCTTCTTACTGTGTTGTCCAAAGTATTACATTATCTTTCAAGAATGTATAAAAGAAGTCTGGAAACACCACCTTTTTTAATCTTTCATTGAACCAAGTTGAGAATTCAGAATTTTACATTTTCTGCCCCAAATGGCAAGTAGAAGAAAATTGACAGAGGAAGACATTTCACAGCCATTAAATCAATCAGAACATAAATGCAAGGAGACAGATGGTAGTACCTAGACTTTCATGATGTGATGAACTTGGACTTTTAAGTTAAGTCTCAGACTGTGATTTTTTTCAGAGAATATTATAGATGAATTTTCTCAAACTTAAGAATTGATGAATGAATGTATTTCTAAATACAAAAAAAAAAAAAAGGAAATAGGGTATTCTCATCTACTTAGTCATTCAGCAGGAAGTTCTTTACCACATATTTTATGATGAGAATCTGTACCATACTGCTTTGATAAAAAGACATATGACTGTTTTCTTTCATATTTTATGGTATTTGTATACCAAAATATCTTTGATATGGTTTGTGTCAAGTGGACAGTCACTGAAGGCAAATGTGTATGCAGGAGTAACTAGAAGGGAATAGGTGATACAGAAACGAATAAAAAGAAAACTATTGGAGTAATCGTTCTTAATTTGTGTTTTATAAGTTGAAAAGTGAAAGTGTTTTTGCAACTGTGGAGCAAAGAAGAGATGTATTTGAGATCTGGTTTAGTATTTACAAAATGGATATGTTTCAAATTCATAGATGGTAGTCAATGAGTGGTTGGTTATCTTTCAAGAAGTTGCCCATTTCTGTATTTAGCTTCAAAAACAGGACTATATGAGATTAAAATTTTGCTTTGCCATGTTTAAATTCTTATTAGGATTTCTAATAAAATTGTTATTCATTACCTCTTTATTTCTCTGTAAATTATTTGTGAGATACCTTAAGTTATTAAATGGGTCCGTTGGACCCTTATGATTGGTGATGGCTATTATAATGCAGCAGGCACATAATGAACAAGTACTTCCCTAATCCTGGAGATAACAGGAGGACTAAAAGTTGACCTTTCGGAGAGACAAAGTGCTAGTAGCTAGCATGGTAGTTAGTAGACTTTCAGGCCAAGTAAATGAAAAAACTAGTACAGGAAAATTAAAGCATCGTATAAGAGAGGAAACAATATACTACTACATGGTCATAAGATGAGTATTATCTTAACCTGAGAAAGGGAATGGAGGGAGAAGAAATGTTAGATAGAATGTTATAAGAAAAGTAAATCTACTCTTTTACTTTGTTAAGAATTTTGTACGAATATTTAAAATAGATAAATCCAGGGGCACCTGGGTGGTGGCTCAACTGGTTAAGCTGTCTGACTCTTGATTTAGGCTCAGGTAATTATGTCAGGGTCCTGGGATTGAGCCCCTCTTAGGACTCATTGGGGAGTCTGCTTGAGATTCTCTTCCTCTTCCTCTGCCCCTCTCCCAGCTTGCTCACTCTGTGTCTCTCTAATATAAATTAAAACAAAAAAATTAAAGGTTTTATTTCTTTATTTGAGAGAGAGACAAAGATAGCAAGAGAGAGCAAGAGTGAAGAGGAGAGGGAGAAGCAGGCCCCCCACTGAGCAGGGAGCCCAATGCAAGGATCATGACCTAAGCGGAAAGCAGATGCTTAACCAACCAAGCTACTGAGGCAGCCTATATAAAAATAAATTTAAAAAATAGATAAATCTGTAGGGAGCAGAAGAAACATTATTTAGAAGTATCTGGATGAATACCAAAAGAAAGAGGTAAAGACTTGGTGTTTACCCCTGGAGAAATGCGGGCTGGAATAGGGAGGAGAGAACTGCTGTTCTTTTCTTATATGCTTTCTTAGTGTTAGCGCTTTGAAAACCATATGCATGTGTTACTTTGACAAAAATTAATAATAAACTATGACATTATCCCTTTAAAGAGAAAATCTAGCTGGTACGTATCAAATGAAGTTGAAGGCACAGGGATACCTCTTAGATTTGAGATGACCAACAGTGATGATTGGAGGGAAACCAGAATATTGGCTTAAAAAGACATTTTTAAAGGAGATACTGTAGAATTGTAAGACCTGGCCTGTTTGGATAATGAGAGTAAAGCATTGGATTAAGATGAAAATAAATCTATGTTTTGAGCCATTAAAACAACAGAGAAGAAAGTATTTGAGCCATTTTCAATTGTGGTTGTGAAGGTGAGTTTTTCTTCGGATGTGTTATGTTTGTAGTGACTACTATAATCATTTGTAGTATATCCTGTAAGCAGTTATAAACGTAAGCCTGGACATGTGTGGTCTTAAGATTGGGGAAATATTTGAAGAAAATATGACACACACACACACACCCCCAAATAGTAAAAATAAATTGTTGTGGAGTGGCTTGTTTTACCAAGGAGGGAGTGTACCAAGAACCAGATGTTGAAGAAAACACATGTGCTTACACACAAAGTTAATGGTAGGCAAAGAAAACAAAAAAAGATTTAGGAAGGAGACTAGGAAGTGTAAAACAGAATTAGGAGGATGACTGAAAGACATAGATACCAAATTTATATGGCCTTTAAGTCTTTTTTTTTTTTAAGATTTTGTTTATATATTTGAGAGAGGGCACGCATGAGAGAGCACCAGTGGGGTGAAGGGCAGAGGGAGAAGCAGACTCCTTGCTGAGCAGGGAGCCCGATGCAGGATTTGATCCCAGGATCCTGGGATCTGATCTAAGCCCAAAGCAGACACATACCTGGCTGAGCCATGCAGGTGCCTTTAAGACTTCTCTAGAAACCGGCAGTATCTTTTTTAAAGTAGCCTCTTGATTGAATTTAAATGTGTTTTATATGTGCTTGTCCTTTTACAAATATTTCAAGTGTCCATGTTATATTTTCCTTTTTGCCTTTTGGAGGGGAGGGTGGACGTGGGGAACAAGCACCATGGTAGATATCTTTAAAAGAAGAGAAAACAGCTCCCATAATCCTATGGTATTAACTGTTTCTGTTGATAATTTTTCCCTTTCTCTTTTTGTCACTTAGTTTAACATGAAGGGTTTTTTTTCAATTTCCAAATAAGTATTTCTTAACCAGGTGATTTCATTGACAGATCTTTTGGAGGGATTGGGAGATGAGAGAGAATGCTCTGTGTGTGGCTCTATCTGTCTGTGTGTTTCTTTGGAGGTAATACAAAAAGCCTTTACGTGACAGATAACTTTACAAGAGCTCTGTATAACCCTGTGCTAAGCACCTGTATTTATTTCCTCTTTCTTCTTCCTCCTCTACCTCTAAAAAAAGAAGAGCTAAGTCCCCATTTATCGTTTATACACATTTAAAAATATAGTTTGTTTCTGGTAAATTTAATATCATTTAAAATAAGAGGAACAGTTTGATGCCTAACTTGCAAATTGTTCTATTAAAATTTGTTTTATTTAAACTAATGGCAGTTAAACACTGCAAAATTTTAATGACTTAAAATGGTTTTGTGACGAGTGTTAAATGGAAAGATATAAATAAGAGACAGAAATAAAGAGCAGTTTGAGAAGAATGCAAGTGAATAAAGTGGCTCAGGCCTCAGGGGATTTGCATGTGGCATTGTATGTATTTCAAAAGTTTCCGTTGAAATAACAGATGCTGCTGATGAAGTTGGGAATAGTAACTTCATTTGTGGCTGGTTCAGTTGCTTATCCAAAGTGAGAAGATCCCAGGGGGAAATCTGGTGTAGTGGAATTAGGCTCAGGATAGGATATGACATAAATATCTGGCAGCTTCATCGTTGTGATCTTTATTCCATAAACACTGGCTAGGTGTAGGTATGATTATTTATAAATGTCCAGTTATATTTCAGGTGGATCCTGTGTCTACCAAGTGATTTTATTCAATAGCAGTGATTTTTAAAGTATTTTATAGTTCCTAGAATTTTTTACTACAGAAATTGCAAATCTTCTGGTGTTTTTTTAGCCACAGAGAATCCTCTTTTTTTTTTTTTTAGTTTTTATTTATTTATAGTCTCTATACCCAACATGGGACTTGCTGGAACTCACAACCGTGAGATCAAGAGTCTTATGCTTAGGGTGCCTTGGTGACTTGGTTAAGCCTCTGCCTTCGGCTCAGGTCATGATAGGGTCCTGGGATTGAGCCCCGCATCAGGCTCTCTGCTCCCTGTCTCTCTGCCTGCCTCTCTGCCTAGTTGTGATCTCTCTCTGTCAAATAAATAAATTAAAAAAAAAAAAAAAAAGAGTCTCATGCTCTACCGAACCAGCCAGCCAGGTTCCCCAAGAATTGTCTTATTGAACCTGTATATATGTACAGTGACAACCCAAGAAATTGGCTGTTGGCTTATTTACCCACAGTTCAGAACAGTGTTTATTCACACAAGTGTGCATATTAATGTTTCCCTTTTTTTTTTAAATTATTTTTTCTAATGTAATTCAAAGTATGCAAGATGTCATGCTGGTAACTGGATAGGTTGATGAAATAGATGGTCCATAGAGGTCCATGGAGAACTTATAGTGTAGTAAGGGAAGTAAAATATTTATTAATATAGCTGTTAACACAAGGTTTAGAAGTGTTTAATAGCCTAAGAGATAAATAAGGTATTTTTAGGGAGGGAGGAAATACTTCCACCAGAGTGAAATCAGAAGAGGAAATGTTATTTAAGTGATTCAGTAAACCCAAGTACCTTTGATAACTAAACAATCCTGCTTTGGAAAATACAAAGATAGAAATGACATGGTCAAAGTTTGGGATGTTACAGAATTGAGAGTGATTGTTTTTGCTTTTGAAGGGTTATCAGGGAAGAGTTCACTGTAGGAGGTAGCACATGATTAGTGACTTGAAGACCAAGTCCTAGTTCCATATTGTGAAGTTGGGAGTGGCTTGTGTTCCAGGGAATACGTGCATAGGCATAGTTGCAGAGAAACAACAGGACACATTGAGGAAATTATTAAGCTTAGCTGGAGCACTGGGATCAGGAAGATGAAGCCAGAGAAACAGGTAAGGATGAAATCATGGAAGGCATTGTGTGGCATACAGAGGAGTTTTAAATTTGTCCTGTAGGCATCAAGGGACCATTCAGAATGTATTTATATTTCCATTTTAGAAATTCCATTCGTAGTATATACAGATATCAAATCATTGTATTGTACACCTGAAACTAATGTTGTAGAAAACAAAAGGATTCCAGTAACAGTGGAATGGAAAATGAGTTGTGGTGTTAGAGATAGTCAGAAGTTATTTTAATAATCTAGCTGAGAAACTTAAGTATCAGTGGGCCAGTGTAATGGTACTGAGGCTGTGGTGGAGAGAGAATTTATGGGATTTGGTAAGTAATGATATCAAAGGTGAGAAGGAGGAGTTGAGGTTTTTTATATTGAAAATACATTGAGACAAGTTATTGAGATAGAAGATACAAGGAGGAGATGTAAGAACTTTTGTCTGTTTTTAAGAGCCAGAAATGCAAGGAATGGGGAGAAAATGAAGAATTCATTTTTAATGATTATGAGTTTGAGTTACCTGCAAGATGTCTAATCTGTATGTCCAATAGATCAGGAACTCAGGAAAAGATCTGGTCTAGAGAGACAGATTTGGGAGTTCTCTCCATGGACGCATATGACATGAGCTGGGACTAAGAATCTAGAATGAGGAGAGCAAAGAGTAGAGCATACCAAGTAACCCGTGAAGGAAGAGGAAACTGTGAAGGGGTTAAGAACTAGGAAAGTATTTTGTTATATCAACCACGAGAACTGTAAATGCTCACAGAGGTCAAGTGAGAGAGAAGTACTGAATATTAACCACATGCATTGGCTATGAGGAGCTCAGCCTTCAAAGGATGTTTAGAATTTGTAGTCATGGAAATTGGACCGGGTTAAATGGAAAACTGGGCAAAGAGGGAGACAGTTTTAGAGATCAAGGGTATAAAATGAGCAAAAGTACAGAGAGGGCAAGGCACCGGGAGTGTTAATTTACAAACAGTAGGACCTTTTAGTTTAAAAAATATTAGGTATGTAGAAAGGGAATGTGGGCAATAAATTCAGAATTGTAGTAGTATTAATCTGCCTTTAATACTATAACTGCCAAAATATCTAACCTCAGGTTATCTGGTGGGAGTGTTATTCACAACCTTCCCCACTTTCCTTTCTTTTCCTGACCATTTCACTGTGTTTTAGAGGAGTGAAAAAAATGCCATCTCATGCAAGTCAGAGTTTTGTCTGTACCCTGCGATTGAGAGGATACTATGAAGGCCCCAAATCTTGGTTCCTTAGGAATTGCAGGTATATAACAAGTAATGTCTTTTTTGCCCTAGTTCCCAGTTATGAGCTGTCTATAGATGCACAGATTATTTGGGGGAGAAAACACTTCTTAAAGGTCTTACATAGAATTATAAAGAAGACCATTTTGGTGATACAGTCATCATAAGTTAATTGCTCATTAGTAGAACTCAGTATTTCTTGTTAAATAACCCGTTCCCTCAATAATAGTGGACTTTTTATCTTTAAAACTTGATTAATCATCTATTTTTTTAAAGATTTTATTTATTTATTTATTTTTTTAAAAGATTTTATTTATTTATTTGTCAGAGAGAGAGTACACACAAGCAGGCAGAGAGGCAGGCAGAGGCAGCGAGAGAAGCAGGCTCCCTGCTGAGCAAGGAGCCCGATGTGGGACTCGATCCCAGGACCCTGGGATCATGACCTGAGCCGAAGGCAGCGGCCCAACCAACTGAGCCACCCAGGCGTCCCAAGATTTTATTTATTTGAGAGAGAGATAGAGCATACACTCGGGGAGGGGCAGAGGGCAGAGGGAGAAGTAGACTCCCCCTGAGTGGGGAGCCCAGTGTGGGGCTCTGTCCTAGGACCCTGAGATCATGACCTGAGCCAAAGGCAGAGACTTAGAGGACTGAGCCACCCAGGTACCCCTCATCTTTCTGTTTTAAAAAGTGAAATTATCATGTTTATTTTCTTAGCACAGTAATGCTTTTAAGGTTGTTTTGCCCAAAGATGCACATACTATTCTGTAATAAGTTCCTTGAGGGCAAGCACTGTGCCTTAGTCATCTTTCCGTTTCCTATGCTGTCTTTTACATGAGAGATATTCAGTAAATATTTGTTGAAATTAACTCAATACTACATTAAATGAAAACATTTTATACATTGAGGAAAGTCTCATTTACATTCTTTTTTTTTTTTTTAAGTAGGCTCCATATCCAGCATGGGGCTTGAACTCACAACCTTGAGATCAAGAGTCCCAGGCTCTACCAACTGAGCCAGCCAGGCGCCCCACATTCGCACTGTTAAATAATCAGTAGGGAAGATAACTTTTTATATCTGATTTGCTGAATATTAAATTCAAGCCCATTGTATGCTAAGAAAATCATACATAACGTACCTTTTCACTGAAATCTAATGAGATTTATAATTTTAGGTGTTAGAAATTAGGATATCTAGAAAATATAAGGCATCTCTGGCTTCCTTATAAGAAGGAGCTACAGGGGTGTTGGGCTCAGGAAAAGATTCTTCTTAGATCCTGGCACCTGCACTGCAAATAACCAACCGGATATGTAGTACCTTCTCCTTCTGTAATCTTTGGTGATCTTTGGAATACATTTAATTAACTCCTGTTTTCTGTCATATTACTCCAAAAGATAGAACCAGCTCCATAATTGTCTGTGGCTGCTCTCAGCAAAGGAATGATCTTCAGCTATTCCCAAACACCAGAATGCAGGGTAGTGTAACTGAAGCAGAGTGGGAACTGGCTTTGCTCCTAAGAAATCTAGTCCAAACTTAAATCCTTTGAAAACTGAATGCAGAGCGCCTAGGTGGCTCAGTCGTTAAGCATCTGCCTTCAACTCAGGCAGTGATCCCGGAGTACTTGGATCCTGGGATCGAGCCCCAAATATGGCTCCTTACTCAGCGGGAAGCCTGCCTCTCTCCCTTTCCCTCTCCCACCCTCCCCACCCCCTTGTGTTCCCTCTCTCACTGTGTCTCTCCCTGTCAAATAATAAATTAAAAATCTTAAAAAAAAAAAAGAAAAGAAAAGAAAACTGAATGCAGTCATATGGGTAAATAGCTGCGTTAGCACTGCCTTTCACAGAAAGCACCAGTTGCCATTTCTTGTAGAAAGTACGCACATAAAAAAGCGAGTATTTGTATAATCATAACATACAGGGTACTAGGGATAAAATGTATATTTAAAACAATTTATAAACTCTGAGTCACCATATAAATATGAAAGATGCTTACATTTATTATCATAGAGAAACTTTGTGCATGTGTGTAATTAAGATAGCAGAAGAGTTCCAGAAATGGGAGAAAATGTGTAAAATATGTGTAAGGTTATGGGTTGCTTTTTTTGTTTCGAAAGTTATTTCAGAAGAGATGAAGTATTCTGGGTGTTGTCAAGTGTTACAGAGAACACTGTAATACTGTTTTACTCTTTCTGCCTTCAATATTACTACTCTGGTAGAAAGAGGCCTGCTGTGCTGTTCCTTGTGGAGAGCTCACACAGGAGAAAGTAAAGCTATTTAAAATTAAACCACAAGAGGACATGGAAATTTTCTTAGTTGGAAGAATAGATTTAATATTAAGTCTTCATATGTGTTTGAGGTAAAAGGTGTCTATAAGTAATAATATTTAATGCTTAGTATTCTCATATATATATAAATGTCTATGACAATTCTTAATAAAGAAATTACCATACCCTCTTCCAATAAAACTATATTGTTTGCTATATCCTTTTACCTCTGCCATTCTGTTGTGTATACCTTTGCTTTTTACTGGTGTCCTTTCACATCTCCATCTATTAAAATCCTATATAGGACTTTCCCTTCCAGCTATATTGTGTAAACTTACATCAGCCTTGCCCCCTTGACAAGAAATGATGAAATTAGCAGAAAAGGACTTTAAAACAGCTGTTCTCAATATACCCAGAGGTTTAAAGGGAAAGGTGAATACAGACAACAGGCAGTACTGGGCCATGATTCATGATGGAAACAAGCAAGGTGCACCCTACAATCAGCCTTAATTTCTGCCTAGACACCTGTATCACGGTGCCAAAAGAGGGGACCCACGCACAGGACTATAGCCTCACTAAGATGAGAAGCTGAGATCAGAGTTTGGAGAAGCTAAGGAATCTACACTTTGTGGGGCAGAGTACTGGAGGGAAGGAGCTGCGGGGGTAAAGAACCCCAGAAATCTGCATAGGCTTGCCTATGAACACCAAGGATACCGTGTTCCTATCTGTGCAGAGATAGGTCCAATGCCACTAGACGTGGACAAAAGCCTATTGTCTCTAAGCTGCGCCAAAGTGAAGAGAGAGTATGGAATACCTGCAACGTTTAACAGAAACCCTGGAAGACACATCTCTCAGTTAGGTAGGGCTGAATTAGCTCTAGAGTAAAGTAGCTGTACTGTGGACCTACCCTGACAAAGCTTTAAAGGGCTCAAAAGAGTCAAGCTAATCTGAAGTTTATATAACTGCTTGTCGAAACAGAATCTAACACTTTAAAGTAAGAAAACAAAATGGAGACATTCAACAGACTACCATTTACAATAACTAGCATCCAAGGAAGAAAGTTACTGTGCATACGAAGGACAGTGTCACTCATAACCAGGAGAAAAATCAGTCAAATAAAAGAAACCTAGAAATTACAAAGATGATGAAGTTACCAGAAAGAACTTTATAACAGCTGTTAAAAATATATACTGAGGTTTAAAGAAAAAGAAATATAATAAGAGAAATGGAAGATATAAAAAAAGAATCCAATGGATCTTGTAGAACTGAAATACACAGTATTTGAGATAAAAAATTTACCGTATGAGCTTAAGTACAAATTAGCTAAATCAAAGGGAAAGAATAAGAGTCTATTATGGACATTTATGCTGATAATTTCAACAATTCAGAAGTAATAGACGAATTCTTTCAAAGTCGCAGATTACCAAAACGGGCCCAAGCAGAGCTAAAAGATGTGAATAGCTCCATACCTACTAAAGAAGTAGAATTACTATTTCATTACTGTTTTTAGAACCTCCCTGCAAGTGAAATTCCTGGCTCAAAGCAAGGAAAAACTCCACAGTCTAACGGACTTCACTGGTGAATTCTATCAGATATTTAAGGAAGAAGTAACACCAGTTCTGCACAAACTCTCCCCAATGCTTCTCAACTCTTATAAAGCCAATTTTACCCCAGAATCAAAACCAGACAAAGACATTATGAGAAAAGTGTAAATCAATATCCTTCATGAACACATATGTAAAAATTCTTAATAAAATACTAACAAATTGTATTATATAGTATGTTGTAAAGCAGAGTACATCCTAACCAAATGGTATTAATCCCGTAATACAAGGCTTGTTTATTTGAAAATGAAACCCTGTCATTCACCATTTTAACAGAAAGAGGAAAAACCATGGGGCTATCTCAGTTGATACAGAACAGGCATATGATAAAATTTAAAACATACTCCTGTTAAAAACTCAGGAGAGTAGGAAAGGTAGGAAATTCTCTTGAATTTCCTCAACCTGTTATGAAAAATCTACAGCAAACAGTTTGCTTAATTCAGAAAGATTGAATTTTTTCATCCTATTGAAACAAAATAAAGATTATCTTCTGTCACCACTTAAAATACTGAGTATTACACCTGGTATCTATATAAGGTATATAGAAAATTGGGAGGAATCTATAAAAAGCTTCAAGCGCTAAGTGAATTTAGCAAATTTGCAGGATGCAAGGTGAATAAACAAAAACCAACTATATTAATATAAACTTGTAATCAGAAATTTAAAAATGAAATTTAAAAAAATAATTTAAAATTCATTTAAATGTTATTTAAATTTTTTTTTCAGTAGCAGGAAGAAACATGAACTACTTAGGGATAAATTGAGTAAAATATATGCAAAACCTGTTCACAGAAACCTATAAAACATTGCTGTGAAAAAAAAGACAAAAGTAAATGGAGAGATACACCATATTCATGTTTTAGAAGACTTGATATTTTAAAAATATCTTTCCAGGCTGAGCTATAGATGTAGCACAGTATCAATCAAAATCTCATCAGGCTTTTTTGGTAGAAATTATATTCTTAAATTTACACAGAAATCAAGGGCCCCTGGCTGATTTAGTCAGTACTTTTGTGATTCTTTTTTTTTTTTTAATTTAATTTTTTATTTGACAGAGAGAGAAATCACAAGTAGGCAGAGAGGCAGGCAGATAGGAAGGGAGAAGCAGGCTCCCTGCTGAGCAGAGAGCCCGATGCGGGGCTCGATCCCAGGACCCTGGGATCATGACCTGAGCCGAAGGCAGAGGCTTAACCCACTGAGCCACCCAGGTGCCCCACTTTTGTGATTCTTAATCTTGGGGTCTGTCATAAGTTCAAGCCTCACATTGGCTGTAGAGCTTACTTTAAAGATTAAAAAAAAAAAAAGGCAAATTAAAATTTATACGGAAATCAAAGGATAGCCAGAGCAATCCTGAAAAAGAACAAAAAAGTTGGAAAACTACTCTCCATGATTTTGGTTTTTAAAGTAAATTCTAATATGGTATAATGATAGACCTGTAGCATTCTAGAACTTCTAGAAATTGACCCACATGCATATGATCAGTTGATTTTCAACAACATTGGTAAGGCAATTCAATGAAGAAAGGGTATTTTTTTCAACAAGTGATACTGGAACAACAGGATATTCATATGGGGAGAAATGGGTAATAACTAAACATAAAAAGCTAAAACTATAGAATTTTAGAAGAAAACATAAAAAGAGCTTGCTTTTGTAACTTTGCAAAGGGAAATTTCTCTGGACATAGAAAAACATAAAGGGAAAAGTCAAATTCATTAGTTTTGCTTTTCTGAGAACTCTGTTAAAAAGAAAAAAACTAAGCCACACTGGGAAAAATATTTGCCAACGGTTGTCTAATAAAAGACTTGTATCTAGAATATATGAAGGACTCCTATAATTTGATCAAAGAAAGACAACCTCCCCCACTACTCTCAAAAAATAAAAAACAACTCAATTTAAAAACAAGCTGAGGGGTGCCTGGGAGGCTCAGTCAGTTAAGTGTCTGACTCTTGATCTCAGCGCTGGTGGTCCTGATCTCAGGGTTGTGAGTTCCGGCTCCATATTAGGCTCCACACTGGGCGTGTAGCCTACAATCAATCAATGCTAAAAACTCAAATAGTTTTTGAAAGAAGATATACAAATGGCCAATGAATACATGAAGATGCTTAGCATCATTAGTTATCAGAGTAACGCCCATTAAAATCCTAATGCATTACTGCATACACATTCGAAGACTAAAATTGAAAAGACGGTATTGGTGAGATTATGAAACTATGGAATTCTATGGAAACTATGGAATTCTCATACATTACTGATGGGAATGTGAAATGACAGAAGCACTTGGGAAAAATTTATCAGTTTCATTTAAAGGTAAAGATACACTTAACCATATCCAGTAATTCTACTCCCGGGTATTTTCCCAAAGCAAAAATGAAAGCTTAGGTCAATTAAAAAGGAAGATTTTCACTAGGATGTTTATTGCTGCTTTATTTATAATTGCACAAAACTGGAAATAACCTGTTATCAGGAAATGAACAGCTAAACGAATTGTTATATCCCACCCTGGAATACTGCTCAGCAATAAAAAGGGAACCGCTACCTAACAACAGAGATAATCTCACAAATAATCAGAGTGAAAGAAGCCCAACACAAAATGGTACATAATACATGATGCTATTTATATACAGTCCTAGAACAGGCAAAACAAATCTGTGGTGATGGAAAGCAAATCAGTGGTTGCCCTGGGGTAGAGGATCAACTGCAGATATGCACAAGGTAGCATTTTGGAATGGTGGAAATGTGCCATATATGATTGTAGTGGTGGTTACACAGGTGTGTACATTTGTCAAAATACATCATACTGTATTTTTTACATGTGTATATTTTATAATATGTAAATTATACTTAATAAAGTTTTCTTTATAAAACCGTCTTCTGTGACTTTTTTTCCTCTTTTTCCTCTAAATGTAGACATTGTCTATTCTTCCTCCACATTTACTGTAGAATTTTTGTTTGGTCTTCTCTTAATCCTTTCTTCTTTCATTTGTCTTCTTTACTAAGTTATAAGCTTTTATTCATCTTTGTTCACCCTATAGCGCCTTGCTTATTGTAACATTTCAGTATGTTTGTTGCACTGAGTTGATTTGATGCAAAGAAGGAGTTACCAGCTATTGCTTTGATTACAAGCTTGTTGTAACATTTCAGTATGTTTGTTGCACTGAGTTGATTTGATGCAAAGAAGGAGTTACCAGCTATTGCTTTGATTACAATTCTGAAGTTTGAAAAAAATCACAGCCCCAGAAATTAGCAAGACAAGGCTCTAAGGCAGCTAAGAGTTAATCTTGGGCATCTTTAGGGCAATTCTAATTTTATACTTAAGGGTAATCCCATTTTATATTATATGGCAAGGGGTGGTAAACACATGGAAGAGAGTGCTCTGGGTCCTGTGGGAAGTTATCTTTAAGGGAAGACACCCTGTGCCATTTGCAGTGGCCTGGAGGACAATGGATTTGATTTTAATAATGAATGAAAATTCAAGAGAATCATAGAAACTTAGTGCTAGATGGTACCATGGATGCCATTTAACCCAACCCATTATTATACAGGCCCAGTAAAGGTCAATAACCTGCCCAGCACCACACAGCAAATAAGAGATAGGGTTAAGACTGGAACCCAGGTTTCTACCAAGCCCAGTACCAGGAGTTTGTTTAACAAAGTGGAGAATTGGCTGCCTGTAGAAATACTAATGAGTTGTCCTTAAACAAAGCTTCCATTAGTTTGGGATTTGGAGTTAAGAAGAAAACAGGATAGATAATAGAGAAAGGGTGGGAGTCAGCTGCTATTACCAAGATTGAACCCACACTGGAGCCATTGGGTAGCACCAGGAATTGGCACGTGTGTTTCTGGTGATGTCTTTGTCCCATTTACCACTGAGAAGTCTGAATTCATCTGTAATTGAAACCTGTTTCGTGTGCCTTTTAATAAATTTTCTCTAGTGAGAGTATACTGTAGCTTGTTGAGGAGTTAGTATACAACCTGGAATACTGTTGAATTCCACGGGAATGTGGAAACAATCTAAATGGGGTCGGATCTTCCTCTCTCAGACCCCTTTTCTCATTGTTCTCTGTTCAGCTGTAAATTTACTTGGAATTGGGGGTGGTGATAGTTGCTATTTTGCATTTCACTGGTTTTTAGGTTTTATTTTCTTTTTTTTAAAGACAATATTAAGGCAGTTTTTTAATTAAAGTGATTTTTAGTGGTCATTTGGAATTTTAAAGATGAAGGACATGGAGGTACAAAAGGCAGCTTTAAAACTTACAGCAGAGCATGCTCCTTAGATGGATCTTTCGAATGAAAGGCCGTTGTAGATGGTGATGACGCACAACTATTTAATGTATTCTCCACGCTCCGTATATGGATGCAGCCTCCAAACTTGACAATGGACATAATCATCTGCACAGCATCTCTGCCCTCCTATGGATTGGTCTTTTCATAAAGCAGCCTTTAGGTTTTCTTAGTAAAACTATTTTATTTTAAAATGTATCTCTAGACACTTACTCCTGTAGGCCTGGGAAAATGTAGATTACTTCATGTCTCCTCAAAATTCCTTTCAAAGAGTCAAGCTCGATTTGCGTTTTCAAGATCGAGAAGAGGAATAGATAGGAGGAAGGAAGAAATCTTAACTTTGCTTCAAGGAGAAAAAAAAAATCTTTCAATCCTTTGTTGATACCATAGCTTCTGCATTAGTCATATGTCCCCTGCTCCTGGTCATGAGTGGACCAGAGGAATAGCAGCGATTTGCAAAGGGCAAAGAGAAGAAAACAGCTGATAAAGAGGAATGTAGAGCTTCCAAGGCCCCTAGGTTTTTACACTTGTATTTTCAGATTGGTCCACGGTTTCTGGATATTTGGTCTCCTTATTTGTTGTTTTATTTCACTTTATTTGATGTTATAAAATATGGTGCTAAATTTCTAGCCCCAGTCATAAGATTGTATTCATAAAGTCCAGTTTTTAAAAATGTTACAGTGAGGGGCGCCTGGGGGGCTCAGTGGGTTAAAGCCTCTGTCTTCCGCTCAGGTCTTGATCCCAGGGTCCTGGGATCGAGCCCTGCATCAGGCTCTCTGCTCAGCAGGAAGCCTGCTTCCTCCTCTCTCTCTGCCTGCCTCTCTGTGACCTCCATCTGTCAAATAAATAAATAAAATATTAAAAAAAATGTTACAGTGAAAGTCAACTATAATGGGAAGCTAGTGGGCATAGTTAATAACTGATATTGGAAGGCAAAAACCTTTCCTCTGCCTTCTTGGGTCTGAATGGTGGAGGCTTGTGAACTAACTAGTGATAGAGAGATGAGCAGGAGGAAAGAGCGCTCAGGAATGAGCAACTCAACTCAGTTGCCAGAGGTAAAGTTTGGTTTACCAGCTAGGTTGTTTACTAGACTACTGAAGGTTGTAGGTATTTAGGGCTTCAAAGGACGGAACGTTTTAATGATGCTGGTTTATACAACTTGGTGTTTTTGGAATGCCCTAGAAGCCAAAGTCAGTCACTTCCCCGACTAGAGACCCTAGGTGGGGGGATGGGGGGTGCTGTGCAGCTTACTTTCATAAAGCTCTGCTTTAATCAGATAAAGGAAGTTTAGATAAGATTTCTTTCTGCATCTGCTACTGGGTTTTTTGTTTCTTCGCTGATTTTTTTTAAATTTATTTATAGCTTTATGATTTTCAGAGCATTTCCACATAGTTCATTTGTCTCACAGTATTTTTTAGGTACATGGGGCAAATATGATTCCCATGAATTTCACATGTAACATACTGAGATTAAGAGAGGTTGAGTATTAAAAAATAATTTAAAAAAAAGAGAGAGAGATTTAAGTATTTGTTCAGAGCCACACAAGTAATAATGGAGCCAAGATAAGAGGTTGAAGTATTTCACATATCTCACTACACCTTTGGGGTCCAGTTTCAATACTGACCAATTGAATAATGTCAATATATAAGTGCTTTCAAGGTGTCAAGATTTGAGTAACATTTTATTTGTTTTGTAGGAGAAGATGCTGTAAGTTGGTTCATCAGTGACAAAGACGCGGAGGTAAAAAAATTTTTTTTGAAGTTATAAATAATGAATAAATTCCTTTGATTTGAAGTTTCCTTTCACTTCAGTATGATAACTTAATAAACTTTAGAGATAGTAGGTGGTCTGAGTATGTTGTAAGAAAAAGTTTGATTTCAGTCTATGGTGATTGAATTTTTCAGAAGTGTGGTTCAACCTTGATTTTTGTCAGTCTGTTAATTACCATAATGATTTAGTCCCCTTTCCCTTCTGTTTCTTCTCTGCCATGGTGAGTCCTCTCAGCCCATATTGCCTGGTACCACTAAAGATCAACACCGGAAATAACTGCTTCTTCAGTGTAAGGAAATGGTTAGTCTATATTTAGGATGTGGCAGGTGTTTGTCTTTGTCAATTATTAGCCTTAATTGTGACAGATGGTTAGAAAAGAGAATAATTTTACAACTTGGTTTAAAAAAGAAAAAAGTTTTAAGAGATAATTAGATTGTGTCTACTTGGGGCCTACCTGGTTAATCCAGCAGAATAACAAGTAAAAGATGAAAAGCTTTTTCAAAAATGGAATTCTACCCAAAAAGATGAAAGCATGGTTGGCATATACATATTCCCTTTTAGGTATTCCATTTGATACATTTTGCTAATGTTCTTTTGCAAGACACTAGATTTTGGTTAGAATATGGGAGAACTAGAATTGGGTTACTGTAGGCAAAATGGATCTTAAAAGTACTCTACTGGAAGGAAATTATCTCATTGTCTCTTAGAAATTATAATCCGGTTTATAGGCAATAACCCTGGGCTGTTCAGAAGAGAGAATGGGTTCAGTTGTTATGTGACTTTATAACTTTGAAGACAAAAATCATTTTTTAAAAATGCCCTGGGTAAAAATTTAAGCAAGTTTCTCATTCAGAAAAATATGGTATACATTCAGATATAGAAATCAGTAATATCTTTGGCTCTGAATGCCATCAGAATGTCTAAATGATGCCTATCAGTACTCCTACTGAATCTGAACTCTAAGTAGAGAGGAATACAAAAGAAATGGAACCATACAGAGAAGTGTAAAAGGATGGGAGGAGAGACAGATAAGAAGTAGAGTTATCTTCATGGCAATCCCTTTTAAGTTTTTTTAACTTCTTTTAAGAACACGAAAGTTCCATGTTGCTGGGTTCTAAATTAAATAAACTATGGCTATTAATTCTTTCGAACAGAGTGGAATATATATTTTTTAATTATTGATTTTCTTTCCCCCTTAGGCCCAGATAGTTAATAATAGAGCATCTGGAAGATGGACCCACCGATACTATTCAGCCAACAAAAATGTTACCTGTAGAAATTGTGACAAGTGTGGCCATTTATCGAAAAACTGCCCCTTTCCACAAGTATGTGAAATACATAATGTTTCTTTCCTCATTGTTAAAAATCAGAATCTTAAGAGTAAACCCCTATAACCTTAGAATTCAAATCTTATATAATATATTTGTAGATTTCACATTACATTTTTCATGTAAGTCATGCCTGTAATAGTAGCAGAGAAAGAAGAATGAAGTTAGAGTCAGAAAAACCTGGAATCAGTTTAGCTTTCCATTGATAGTTGCACAACCTTAGGCAAACCTATGTGCCTCTGTTTTCTTGTCTATAAAATGAGGAGATTAAATCAAATGATTCCTGAGACCCTCTCACTTCCAAACCTCCTACTTTATGAGACAGCTTGTTTCATTGTGGGATAATTTTCATTGTTAGAAAGTTATCATTTTAAGCATTTTTAAATGTTTATTGGTGTAAATTATGTTAAACAGACAAATCAACCTTTGGAAGAACACCAAACTAAAGTTCTTAGATATTCCCTGACATAGTAAGCTCTCAAGAAACATTCCTTCCATTTACCTATACCTTCTTCCAAATGATTGTGTTTCAGACAAAAAGACATGTTTGAGACAGCTTTTAGGTTTCTTCTTTGTCTTTGGTCCTCCGTGCAAAGCAGCCTCTTTCAGTATCTGTTCCTCCTACTTCTTATCTTCCACATCCTCCTCATCCCACTTTCCCTCTTGGGCACAGTCCACTTTGTCGATGTTCCTATAAGACGAGGCATAAGAAGTAGATGCCCGTTGATGGTACACGCACAATAAGCCTTTTTGACAACCACAGAGTACAGATAGCTTGCATTCAAGCTCAGACTTCAGACATTTTGTTTGATTTTACAGTTATACTCAAGATTTGACCTTCACTGGGGTCTCAAATTGGAAATAAACTTTATGTAATTATACAGAAAAAGAAAAATTAATCTTCTATTTGAGACTTACCCATTTTGCTAAAGAGATTTTCTGTTTGCTGCCTAGAAAGTCCGCCCCTGCTGTCTCTGTTCCGAGAGAGGACACCTCCAGTATGCCTGCCCGGCCCGCTTTTGCTTAGGCTGTTCTTTGCCTATGTCTTCCACTCACAGATGTCTCGAAAGACCTTCCTGGAGAAAACGATGTGACCGATGTGATATGATAGGCCACTATGCTGATGTGAGTATCCTGTGTATAATTTGTCAGACTTTGGGGGCAGTGTGCCAATTTGTAACTACACTCAGCCTACCTAAAAGAATGTTTATTCTATACCATATGTAATGATAGGCATGTCCTTTTGGCTACTGATCATCTAATTTGTAACTACACTCAGCCTACCTAAAAGAATGTTTATTCTATACCATATGTAAATGATAGGCATGTCCTTTTGGCTACGGATCTAATAGGGATCCTACTGAATGGTTGGTTCATCAGGAGGCAGCATCAAGAAATGTTGTAAACCCATGCTTGCCTCCTTTGCTTGCCAAGTAAAGATTTGAAATAAAAGAGATATGTAATAAATAACACATAAAATTTATGTACCTATTCATGCATAGTTAGATGAAATATATATACACCTACTTAGCAGATGAATACAAAGGTCTGTATGAAGCCTGGCTTGACTATTGATGACTCTTGCTGATATAATAGTTTTAAGCAAGAAGGACAAAACTGCCAAGACTTTAGATTTGCTTATCTTAGTTCGTTTTTTTAGATTTAAAAAAACAGAAGTAATTTAGAAGACATTCAGTTACCTGTAGCATGTTAAATTTTAACACCTTGTTATGTTAGACATCATTTTGCATCATACGGAGTTTTAGTCAAAATTTTAAAGACCAGGGCGCCTGGGTGGTGCAGTTATTAAGCATCTGCCATCGGCTCAGGTTGTGATCCTGGAGTCCTGGGATCAAGCCCCACATTGGGCTCCCTGTTTGGCCGGAAGCCTACTTCTCCCTCTCCCACTCCCCTTGTGTTCCCTCACTCGCTGTCTCTCTCTGTCAAATAAATAAATAAAATCTTAAAAAAAATTTTTTTTTCAAAGACCAGAAGGGCTGTAGAAGTTATTTTTCTTTTAAAAAGTAAGAATCTTTTCCTTTTAATTTATACTTCCCAAAGACATGATACAAAGCATAAACATTTTCTAATTTTATTTGTATTGGAGTATACCTATAACCTTTTCCGTAAGAAAGTGATATGGCTTCTATTGAGATGAATTTCTAATTAAAAGATACTAAAATATGAATGTTTGGTATATATGTTTCTCATGTAAATATATCAACTGTTGATTATAATTTTTAAAGTGTCTATTTAAACAAATGAAAATAAGATCGTTATCCTATACATTGTTCTACAATTTAACTTTTTCTGCTTAATTCTTTATGATTGCATATCTCTGCATTAGCCCATAAAGATCTACCTGTCAAGGGGCTTTTATTCCGCTATATGGATATACCAGTTTACCTGACAATTTCCCTACCAATACATCTGGATTTATAGTTACAGCCCATTTTTTAAGCAAACAGTACTACAATAAATATCTTTATGTGTGTGCATATCTGTATAAGATTATTTCAGTAAGACAGATTCTAAGTGGGATTGTGTAATTAAAGGCTATATACATTTATATCTGGATAAATATTGTTCAGTTGCTCTTCTAAAAGGTGGTACCTGTTGGGGTACCTGACTGGCTCAGTCAGTAGAGCATGCAGCTCTTGATCTCGGGGTTGTAAGTTAAAACCCCACATTGGGTTTTAAATAAATAAAACCTATAAATAAATAAATAGTGCCATTATATCCACCTGCCAGATGTGTTTAAGAGTGCTCTCAACGGGGGCGCCTAGATGGCAGGGGCTCCCAGTTGGCTTCATTGGTTAAGCATCTGCCTTTGGCTCCGGTCATGGTCTTAGGGTCCTGGGATCAAGCCTGGTAGGGCTCCCTGCTCAACAGGAGTCTGCTTCTCTCTCTCCCTCTGCCCCTCCTTCTGCTCATGCTCTCTCTCTCATATACTCTCTTAAATAAATAAATAAAATCTTTTTTTTTTTTTACAGAAAAAGAGTGCCTTCAACCCATAATTGATCTTTTAAAATTTTGGCCAATCAGATAAGGAGAAAATGATATCTTATTGTTTTTTCTTGTATTTCCTGGCCTACTAATGACATTGAATGTGATTCTCAGGACTGGGTGTGAAAATAGTTATTTCTTTCCAAAGTAGCTTAAACTGGGGCTCCTAGCCTGGCTCAGTTGGTAGAACATGTGACTCTTGATCTTGGGGTTGTATGTTCAAGCCCCACGTTCGGTTTAGAGATAACTCAAAAAATATAAAAATATATAAAATCTTAAAAAAAAAAAAAGTAGTCTGGGGCATCAGGGTGGCTCAATCAGTTAAGCATCCAGCTCTTCAGTTTGGCTCAGGCATGATTGCTGGGTTGTGAAATCAAGCTCCACATCAGGCTCTGGGCTCAGCACTGAGTCTACTTGAGATTCTCTGCCTCTGCCCCTCCCCCTCACACTCATGTGCACGTACTCTCTCTCTTTCTCTCACTCTCTCTCAAATAAAATCTTTTTTTAAAAATTTTTTTAGAAGATTTTATTTATTTATTTGACAGACAGAACACAAGTAGGCAGAGAGCCAGGGAGAGGGAGAAACAGGCTCTCCGCTGAGCAGAGAGCCTGACATGGGGCCCGATCCCAGAACCCTGGGATCATGACCTGAGCCCAAGACAGCCGCTTAACCAACTGAGCCACCCAGGCGCCCCGATAAATTCTTTTTTTTTAAGTAGCTTAAACTTACTTTTTAATATGTACTGTCTTAAAAATCCTAAGTTGGCTTAGTTTTATACTACTGTTCTCTGCATTACATTGTCAATTGTAATTTTTTAGGCAGATTTTCTAGCTTGCCAGTTACATTTAATAGCATATTTCTTTATTCCTTTCTTCTGAAAAGCTCTTACAAATATGGTCTTATTTGCCTGTGATAACAGAAGGGTCTCAGACATTATCATGAGCAGTTGTTTTTTTTTTTTTTAAATAAGAAACTGTAGTACAGAACAATTAAGAATGATTTGTAAAAGGTTATATAAAATCAGCTGTGAATTAAATCTGTAGTCCATTCTGCTTAACTGCTTAATTTTGGCCTCGAATGTATGTTAACCTCTTTCTCTAAAATGGCCCTGAGGATTAATAACCCCAGTGAATGTAAGTTTTTAAGATAGGGTGAGGCTATGGCTGACCTCAGAGAAGGCAGCACCCTGTCCCCTAAATCTGCCAAGATCTAATTGTTGGGTTTTTTGTAATTACATGGTAAAGGTTCTGGATACTAACTGATCTTTTTCTAGCCTGCCCACCTTGTATAAGATTCCCTTGGAGCCCAATCAAACCTGGACTTCATTGACTCCATCTGAAGAAGCTTGTAGTCCTTCCACCATCCCAGAAGCGCCTCATGAGGATTCACTTAGAAGCAGAGTCATTCTGGCCTCAGGTTGCTGGAACTATTCATCTAGTCCCATACATGCTTTAAGTTTATCTTAAAACCTGGCTCTCCACAGAAAATAGTGTTTCCCCTGCAACCCTCTCAAATGCTTGCTCCTCGTTCTTTCTTGACCCACATTCCTGAATTAAGTTGATTAGGATTAAACTCTTTCTCACTCATTGTGGCTGCTTCTAAGTCATTACTTCTCCCTCATTATGTGGGTACTTTCGGCTTATTCAAGGCCCATACCTCTGACAATACTGTTCTCCCTTCTTTGTCATTTTCATCTTCCCACCTGCTGGAACTTGCTGCTCGTTCACACAAAGGATTTCTGAAGCCCTGGGTAATTATAGATGCCCTACCTTCTTATCAGTTAAAGAGATTAAGAAACTTCCATTTACTTTATACATCCTGCTACCACTGATGTCTGTAATGCTAGAGTACCAGTTATATGTGCAAAGAGAATGTGTTATAAAAACTGATGAGTCGGGGTGCCTGGGTGGCTCAGTGGGTTGGAGCCTCTGTCTTCGGCTCAGGTCGTGATCTCGGGGCCCTGGGATCGAGCCCCGCGTCTGGTTCTCTGCTTGGCAGGGAGCCTGCTTCCCTCCCACTCTCTGCCTGTCTCTCTGCCTGCTTGTGATCTCTCTCTGTCAAAGAAATAAATAAAATCTTAAAAAAAAAAATAAAAAAATAAAAAAAATAAAACATAAATAAAAACTGATGAGTCATATTCATATTTTTGGTATAATGAAAGGCTTCTCCTGAACTCTGCTTGGAAAATGCCTCATATGTTAACTACTGCATAAAAGTAATTTGGTTGAAATTCCAGAGTTTTACAATGTAAAGGTCAGAAGGATGGCTTGAGGCCTGCTGAAATTAACCTGTATCATTGATACCTTCCAAAGGAAGTGAATCTGCAGTGTGGAAGGAATCCCAATTCTAAGCCTGCCACAGATTCCTCTTGTCAACATTTTTTTAAAAAATATAAAGAAAAAAAATTTTTTTAAGTTACATTTATTTCAGAGAGAGTGCACACGTGGGAGGGAGAAGGAGAAAAGCGGACTTCCCGCTGAGCATGGAGCTGAGTACTGGCTCCATCTCACTCACAACCCCTGAGATCATGACCTGAGCCAAAATCAGGAGTCAGACAGACAACCAACTGAACCACCCAGGCACCCCTTAAATATACAGAAAATTCTTAAGTGTGTGAACACATCTTGCATATGTAATCCTATTCTGTAGGGTATATCTGACATTTCCAAAATGATACTAGCTATAGTTGACTTCTTACAGTGTTTCAAGCACCGTGCTAAATGCATTACTAACTAGGGAAGGGGTAGTACTTCGTTCACTGCTGAATCCTCAGCACATAATAGGTGTCCTGTAGATGTATCTGTGATGGTGTCCTTTATGTAATCCTTACAACTACCATATGATAGATGCTGTTTAATGTTCCAGTTTTACAAAGAAGAAAACTGAGGGGCGCCTGTGTGGCACAGTTGGTTACGCAGCCCGTTCATGGTTTCAGCTCAAGATGAGATGGAGCCTTGTGTCTGGCTCCATGCACAGCACGGAGTTTGCTTGAAATTCTCTCTTCCTTTCTCTCTGCCACTCCCACTCGTGCTCTCTCCCTCCCTCTCTCTCTCAAATAAGTAAGTAAACAAACAAATAATAAATAAATATTTTTTTTTTAAAGAAGAAGAAAGCTTAGACATTGTAAGGTTACGCTTTCTCCAATGTCTCAAAGTAAAGTGATGCTCTGTTTCATGAGTGTACCTGGAGGAAACTCACCTACTTACATTCTAGGAGTTGTCAGTTTAATTCCAGCTCAGAAGGTCTCTCAGGTTTCTGTCTTAAATCTGCAAATATTATATTTAGAATATCAGTATTTATAAAAAGAGATGGAAAAAATTTTCCAGATAAAAATAAATGATGGTTTAAGTTTTCTGCTGTAAAACAACCTCTGAGGATCAGCAGAGTGGCATACAATGTTGACTTTCAGCCAGGGAACCATATCTGTGGTACCAGAGAACTGTGCGTATGCAAAAAACAAGAGACTGTCTTGGCCTCAGCAGTCTTTACTGATTGTTGAGATTGTCACCCTTTTTCTTGGAAGCATGTCTGAGTTCATCAGCGTAAGGTATAATTGAAACCCAAACCTCCTAAATTTTCTTTCTTCAGCAATTTTTTCCCCAAATTCCCTGCTTAGTTCTCTTTCCCAATCCATGCTAGCAGTAATTCCTTTAGCCATCACGCACAAGAATCAAATACCATCCACTAGGAGAAAGCTCCGCACTTGAGTCACTCCTTTAAGTCAGATTTTTAAATGCAGTGGGAGAAAATAACTCATAGGACAGATTTCACTTGATTCACTTCTTTAAACCTTTGAAGCTGTGAAAGCATGCTCTCTTAAATATTAGCAATATACTAAATTTTAGCAACTCAAAAGTTTCTTTTAAAAATGAGAACTCCGTGGAGCGCCTGGGTGGCTCAGTGGGTTAAAGCCTCTGCCTTCAGCTCAGGTCATGATCCTAGGGTCCTGGGATCGAGCCCCACATTGGGCTCTCTGCTCAGCAGGGAGCCTGCTTCCCCCTCTCTCTCTGCCTGCCTCTCTGCCTACTTGTGATCCCTGTCAAATAAATAAATAAAATCTTAAAAAAAAAAAATGAGAACTCCGTATAAAACTGTGTAGGCTTTCACAGACATTAGTGGTCCATAAATGTTTCTTCAAGAAATATATACGTAAAATGGAAAACTAGTATCTGTTTAATTTTGGTTGTTTTTTAATAATAAGATTTTACTTCATTATTTATTGGGGTAGGGGGAGAGACAAGCAGATTCTGCACTGAGCATGGAGCCTGATGCTGGGCTCGATCCTACGACTCTGAGATCATGACTTGAGCCAAAATCAAGAGCCAGCCACCCAGTGAACTAAGTCGCCCAGACTCACTAATGTGATTTTTTTTTTAAAGATTTTATTTATTTGAGAGAGAGAGAGAGCACAAACGGGGAGAGCAGAGGGAGAAGCAGGCTCCCCACTCAGCAGGGAGCCTGACGTGGAGCTCCATCCCAGGAATTTGGGATCGTGACCTGAGCCAAAGGCAAACGCTTAACTGACTGAGCCACCCAGGTGCCCCCAATGTGATTTTTTTTTTCCAAAGGTTAGTTTAACCTTGGGGATTTCCAATAGGAAATATAAAATACCTCATGTAAGTATCTTATAGTTATCACTTCATACTTACGTATAGTGAACAGTTACTCAATATTGTTTTGTCCATTTAGTTATTTTTAAAAAGGGCATTTAATTTTATCTTTAGTCAACTCCAAGGAACACAGAATTGTATTCATATGCCTTTTGCCTCTTATCCTTCCTTAATCTTATTGAGATACTACTGGCCAGAAATAAGACTGGCTGAAACACAATTATTGAGCTCAGTAACTGAGCCAAGTTTTGAATTAAAGACTTCCTTTATTCAAATATTTTGTTTTGTGTAGAAGTGATTACTTCTACTCTTGTTCAAAAACATCTCCACTGTTGAATCACCCAAGTAAACTTTTCATATTTATCAAAAATTTGCAGGTTGCCTACTAAATGCCAGGCAATATTCCAAGTACTAAAGAAATAAAGATGAGTAAGACATGGTCCCTGCCTTCGAGTAGCTCAGAGTATAAGAAAGGAAGACATGTGAAAGAAAAGTGTGTAAGTGATGTGATGGGGACGCCTGAGTGGCTCAGTCGGTTAAGTATCTGCTTTCAGCTCAGGTCATAGATCCCAGAGTCTTGGGATCAAATCCCACATCGTGCTCCTTGCTCAGCGGGGAACATGCTTCTCCCTCTGTCTCTGTATGCCACTCCCCCTGCTTGTGCGCTCTTTCTTTCTGACAAAATAAATAAATAAAATCTTAAAAAAACAAAAACAAAAACAAAAAACTGATGTGATGGAAGGCATTCCAGGGTGGTAAAAATTAAATGAGAGAATATCAGAAGACTAAGCTTGGTGACTTGCAAGTAAAAGATATCTAGAAAGTATAAAAAATGACGCAGACTATAGGAGGGAGCTGAGAAACTGTGCCTATAATAACATGTCACCTGTCTCTGGAAATATTGTCTGTAAAGTGATGCCATAGGAACTCATGATCCACGCTTAGTGAGTTTTCCTGTAATCATATGGCTTAAAACAAATTACAAGGGTCAGTATTTTCTGAGCACTTGTTTGCTTGCCTTCCTGCTCTTACATTCAAAGATAGGGCAGATTGAGGAAGCAAATATATAGCCATTCCTGGACTATTTCTCCTTTCCAATTCTGCATCTCTTCCACGCATGGAGAGCCACTTTTCTATTGTATCATAATTTAATGCATTGCTTTAACCCTGGAAAGAATGATTCACAGCATAATCCAGAATCTGACCACTTCTCGTCATTTCTGCCACTACCCTAACATAAGCGTAGGTGAGCATCTACTGCCTGGATTGCTCTAATAGCTTCCTGAACTGGTTCCCTGCTTCCCTGCCCCTTTATATTCGGTTTTCAGTAGCTGGTTAGAGTCATCCTATTTATCTATCTATTTGTTTGTTTATTTATTTTTTAAAAGATTTTATTTATTTTATTTTTAGAAAGAGAGAATAGGAGGGGGAGGGACAAAGGGGAAGAGAGAGAAAGAGAGAGAATCTTAAGCAGGCTCCATGCCCAGTACAGAGCCCGCCTCAGGGCTCAATCTCACAAGCCGGAGATCATGACCTGACCCAAAACCAAGAGTTGTATGCTCAACTGACTGAGCCAACCAGGCACCCCTAAACGTTTTATTTTTAGGTAATCTCTACACCCAATGTGGGACTTGAATTTACAACCCCAAGATCAAGAGTTGCATGCTCTACTGACTTGGCCAGCCCCAGACTAATCCTTTTTAAGCATAACTCAAATTATATCAATCCCCTATCTAAAATCCTCAAATACGACTTTGCATCTCTCCCAGAGTAAAAGCTACAGTTCTTGGAATCACCAGCAAGGCCATATGTGATCCGGCTTCTTGACCACATCTCCTATAGTAATCCCTTGCTTACTCCACCTGGCCTCCTTGCTGTTCCTTAAAAGACCAAATATGTTCTTGCCTCTACCTGCTGTTCTCTCTGCTGGGTATCCAGGTATCCACAGTGATTCATCTTCTTCATGCCTTTACTCATATGTCTGTCCCCTTTTTAGAGAGGCTTTCCCTGACCACAGTAGTTAAAACAGCACCTTCAACATTCCCTCCCCTTCTTCCCTGCCTTGTTTTCTTCCATCATAACAGTTATATCATACACTCAATGTATTTTTTGTCTCCCCTAATTAGAATGTAAGCTCCATGTCTGTTTTCAGACATGTTCATTGCTGTATCTCCAGCTTCTAGTGGAGTACTCGCCTGTAGGATTATTGAATAAGCGAATTAGGGTCAATAGACCCTACTTACCCACCATCCAGCCATGCTTGTGAAAGTTGTCAGATCCTGCACATTGATATACAGGTTTGAAAATTCTCAGCTTGACTCATTAAGAGGTAGGGCTCTCTCAGTAATAGTTAAAATCAAGTTTCAACAGGTTTTCCAAAAGCTATAACCTATAGTATGCATAAAATAAAATGAAAATACCTAAGGCAAAGAAAATCCTTTTTCTTTTTCCCCCCCACTACCCTAAGTAGCCAGTTCTACTTTTTTTAGTATTTTCTTTAGTAATTTTGTTTAATATCTCCATTTTAAACCAGTATTTTATTTTATTTATTTATTTTAAAGATTTTATTTATTTATTTGATAGAGATTACAAGTAGTCAGAGAGGCAGGCAGAGAGAGAGAAGGAAGCAGGCTCCCTGCTGAGCAGAGAGCCCAATGTGGGGCTCGATCCCAGGACCCTGGGATCATGACCTGAGCCGAAGGCAGAGGCCTTAACCCACTGAACCACCCAGGCGCCCCTAAACCAGTATTTTAAACCAGTGTTGATGCAGTCCTGTGTTTTTGGTTTGTTAGCCATCAGCTTTCTTAGGGAAAATCTCATCTGTCACTTCGTGATGGAGTATACTGTATTATCTTTTTCCGTGCCTTGGAAAGACAAATTGAGGAAAGGAAAAATATAAAATTCTGATAACCTTCTACAATTCATAAAATCATGAACTAATTTTCCTGCCAAACTTAATTGAAGTCAAGCCAACAAGTATATCATTTTAATAGATTGATACGTATGTTCATAAAATATGTAGTTCTGCTGACAACTAAACATTACAACTTTTGAGAGTAAAGAAAAGAAAATATAACTTGGGCTAGAATAACTTATTTCTCTTGCTTTTTACCTCATTTTCATGTTGCGTAAACATAATATTAGAGCAAGGGTCATAACTAGGTTTGACTGATTTGCTTTAAAAAAAAGTATTGAATAGGCATATAAAATTCTTATTTACCTGAGAGACTAGAATGGCCCCAAGGAAGTTAAGTAGATTCTATGCTTGGAGGTCTCTTTTTTTTTTTTTTTTTAAAGATTTTTATTTATTTATTTGATGGACAGAGATCACAAGTAGGCAGAGAGGTAGGCAGAGAGAGAGAGAGGAGGAAGCAGGCTCCCTGCTGAGCAGAGAGCCTGATGCGGTGCTTGATCCCAGGACCCTGAGATCATGACCTGAGCTGAAAGCAGAGGCTTTAACCCACTGAGCCACCCAGGCGCCCCTGTGCTTGGAGGTCTCTTATCCTCTTGATTGGTATAGGCAAAACTCATGGTAATGTTAGTGAAAATTCATATGTGTTCATTGTTCAAGGAGTAAATCCTGGAATTAATAGTTAATAATTCATTGGAACTGTTCCCAAACCACCTAATAAATGAATATCTGAAACTTTTCATGGTTTTATATATATATAAACTTATGGAAATAACCTTAGAGGGTTATTTTAAAAGTTTTAACTGAAGGTACGTAATTTAGCATGGTTACAGTTTGAAGGAGAAACCAGTCCTTATTTTGAAATTGTACTAAATGTTATCCTTTCTAGTCATCTGTGACTAACCCGACAATTTCCCCCAGTCTCTGCAACTCTCCCTGTGACACCTGTTCCATTACCTAGTACTAGTCACTTCTAGTAGACCTAGCAGATTGAGAGCAGGTTTACAGTTTCTTTATACAAGTTGTAAAAATAAGTTTGTAGAGGATAGAGACAGTTCCCTTTCTCCAGACCCCTAACTTCTACCGAAAGAGGGGAAGGATTGTCCCCTTGTAGTCTCTCTATCAAAATTAACAGCCCTAAAAATTAAAGGGATAAATAAACTTTAGTTTTTCGTTGAGAATTTTATGGGACTTAGGTATGAACTTTTCAGAGCAGTCACATTAGGAATACTTGAGTCTTAGAGAAATAAAGCAGCAGACCACTGGGCATTTTGTTAAATTTCAAACTCATTATACCCCTCACTTTTTTTTTAAATTTTCAGTCCAAGTATAAAAGCCCATATAGACTTGGACTTGATTTTTACTATTGGAGCCAATAATAAGGGCAAATTCTGGGACATAGCTGTCTAAGCTATGAATTTGGGGAGTGAAATTAAGGAAATCAGATTCTCATTAGCACCTGGAATGCTAAAAATTTTATTTACTAAGCATTACAGACTAAGTTCAACTCCCCTGGATGTTATAAATCTCATAGTTTTTCTTTTTTTTTTTTAAGGTTTTATTTATTAGAGAGAGAGCACACATGGACTGGGGGTGGGTGGGGAGAAGGAGAGGGAGAAGCAGACTCCCCTCTGTTCGTGAAGCCTGACACAGGACTCAATACCAGGATGATAACCTGAGTCAAAACCAGACACTTAACCAAGTCAGTCACTCAGGTGACCTCATACAGTTTTCTGACTGAGTTCTAATAATCCCCCTCAAACTGTCCCTAGTGAAGGAAAATACAGCAACTGAGAATGATTTTCAACCTGTGAAAGTATTCAAAGACTTAATTATGGACATCTCTGCCAGTTCACTCATCTTAAAGATAACACTGTGTTCTTCAATTTATACTATTAAATTACTTAGGTATTCCACTTAAGAGCTACATACATACATTTCCTCTTGAAAATTTACAGATGTCTGTAGAATGATTTTATTTCAGTAAAAAACAAAATGAGGGGTGCCTGGCTGGCCCAGTTGGTGGAGCACATGATTCTTGATTGCAGGGTCGTGATTTTGAGCCCCATGTTGAGTGTAGAGATTACTTTAAAAAAAAAAAAAAAGAATGTTTTTTTTTTTTAATGAGCTGTGTATAATCTGTATTTGTGCTTTTATATATATATTTTATGAACAAAAATAAATGGGGTAGAAGAATGCATACCAAGCTAGTAGGCTGCTAACATTGGATTTCCTCAGCTGACTGGTAATGGATTGGTAAAGGGTTAGGAGACAGGATTAACTTTGCCTTTGTCTTTTTATTGTGTTGTTTTCTTTGTTTACAAATAGATTATGATTTCTGCAAGATTTCAGTTCAATAACAAGTGTGATCTTGCCTTGTTGTACAGCCTTCTAATGATTTTTGACTTGATCAAAAATATATATATATATAATATGCTATTTAAGAATTTTAAGAACTTGAGAAAATTCTATAATAAAATATTATGAGCTAATTGAACTTTTAGTTATATAATGTTAAAATAGTTATCTGTAGTCATAGATACTAAAGGGAAATTATATACCTTGAGAATACTGATCACTGTATTAGTGGAATTCCAGACATATAAGAATACTAGATGCAACTTTTAAATTAATTATCTCAAGAAGTGTTATTCTAAACTTTTATTATTTTTTCTTTAGCCAGTGATCTTTTATATAGGAATCAATAATGAAATAAACTATAGTATCTCACTTCTAAACCCTTCTTTCTTACCTACCTCACCAACCTCAGCACCTACCACTACTTCACCTGGTGGAGGGATGCTTATACATAACCTTTACCTCAGTAAATTTATAAAAATCTGGAACTACAGGAATGGTCTTTTAATTAGGAGATAACAGTTCTTAGTGGGGTAAACCATCTGTACTTTGCACATCTTTATAATTAAAACTCCTTCCCTGTTCCTCATAAACCAGACCTCTGAGAAAACTAAATTTTTCCATGAGTGAGTTTGTCAGAGATCTATACTGTCTGGCAGATACCACCTCAGTTCCCAAAACTAGCCAGGCTGACATAAGTCAGTCTCTCTCTCTCTCTCTCCTTTTTTTTTTTTACTTTTTTTTTTGGGGGGGGGGTGAGCTGATAGAAGGCATCTATGAAGAACTGATAGATTAAAAAAGGAATCAGAGATGACCCCAAATGATACAAAGAAATTATTATAAGAAATAGGAAAATTGAGAAAAATCTCAATTCATTTTTCATGTTGTGAATAGAGGGAAGGGATCCAAAGCAAAATGAACAAAAATTCCGATTAAGAGAACACGCACCCAGGGCCGCCTGGGTGGCTCAGTGGGTTAAGCCTCTGAGTTCAGCTCAGGTCATGGTCTCAGGATCCTGGGATCGAGCCCCACATTGGACTCTCTGCTCCATGGGGAGCCTGCTTCCCCTTCTCTGTCTGCCTGCCTCTCTGCCTACTTGTGATCTCTCTCTCTCTGTCAAATAAATAAATAAAATATTAAAAAAAAAAAAAGAACACGCACCCAATACGAGAGAGAAGAAAGTCCCACATCTAGACATACGCTAGTGAAATGTATGAATATGTCAAGCAAATGAAAATCACATAGACATCCAGACATGGAAAGAAAAAACCCACATTACACACACATACATGCACACACATGTACACACACAACATCAAGCTTGCATCAAACTTCTCCTGTGCAATACTAAATGCCAGAAGGCAGTAGAGAAATCCCTAGAGAGTAGAACATCCTGAGAAAAAGGATGACATGGCCAAGCTGTTGTTCATTTGTGAGTTTATTACGAAAGTTAGAATAAAATTAGCAGCAATGAACACTGAAACCAGGAAGGCGTAAAGTGCATATATGAATACTTCCTATTGATCTGTTTTCAAACTTACTAATTTTAGAAAAAATTCCTTTAAAAATGTAATTTGAAAGCTACAAGGTGAATCATGAATAATTCTAATAAAATGAAGCTTGTTTTAATTATAAGAAGAAAAATAAGCCATATAAATTTTAGATTACTAATTTAAAATGAGGCAAAAGAAACAATATAACAAATGATAGGAAAAAATGGAAACAGCTAGAATGCATAAAAAATACAAGTGTGAGGATAAAAATAGAACCAGACATATCAATTATCACAATAAATAAATGGATTAAATACTTTTATTAGAAAACAAAGACAGCAGTGCCAGAAACCATAAAGGAAAAGGGAGACTAGATTTAACTTTTTAAAAATGTCCATCCAAAAAGACCATTAATAAAATTTAAATGACAGATCACAACTTAGAAAAGATTTTTATAAAATGCATAATAGGATATCTGTAATATAGAAAAATCTCTTACAAATTAATAGGAAGAAAGAAAACTGTCTTCATAATAGTAATAATATTAGAGAAGTTGTGCTGGGTACAGAAGTACATTTGGATAACTTTCCTGGAATTCAGTGATGGATGTATGCAAAGATACATCTACAAGAATGTTTATCTCAGAATTGTTTATAATAGTAAAATTAGAAGCAACCCAAAAATTTAACATTCTAGCTCGTTTAAGTAACTTACAGTACATCCCATATAATGGAATACTTTTCAGCTATTTAAAAAATGATGTAACAGGTGCCTGGGTGATGCAGTTGGTTAACCATCAGACTCTTGGTTCTGGCCTAGGTCATGATCTTAGGGTCATTAGATCAAGCCCCACATCCAGCTCTGCACTTGGCACAGAGTCTGCTTGAAACTCTCTCTCCTTCTGCCCTTCCCTCTCTCTCTAAAATAAATAATAAAATAAATAAATCTTTTTTTTAAATTTAAAATATAAATGAATATTGAAATACAAAGTTATCAGTACATTAAGTGAAATTCATAAATTATAAAACAATATATAAAATATAATCCTGTTTCCATACAAATACACATATTTATATATGTATATAGATGCGCATGGAAAAAAATTTGGAATGAAGTATTCCAAAATGTTTGCTATAGTTATGTCAAGAATTAGAAGAGTGGTGCACCTGGGTGGCTCAGATGGTTAAGCATCTGCCTTCAGCTCAGGTCATGATCCCAGGGTCCTGGGATCAGCCCCACATTGGGCTCCCTGCTCAGTGGGGAATCTCTCTCTCTCAAATAAATAAACAAAAAAATCTTTAAAAAAAGAATCATAGAAGAGTTTTTTTTTTTATTTCTATTCTTTTTACGATTTTTATGTATTTATTTTAGAGAAAGAGTGACAGAGAGCGTAGTGGGGAGGGGCAGAGGGAGAGGGAGAGAGAGTCCCAAGAGGATTCTACCCTGAGCCGAGTGGGCTCAGGAGCATAGTCTCTTGACCCTGAGATCATAACCTGAGCCAAAACCAAGAGTTGGACACTCAACCAACTGTACCACCCGGGCGCCCCGCTATTCTTTATATTTTGATGGCGAGTATATATTCATTTTTATAATTCTTTAACTTGATATTTAATGTACAATATTCTGTTACTGCTTAAAACATTTTAGGAATAGTATTATCAGTAATCAATCTAGTTTATATTCATTCTTCTTTTTTAAGATTATATTTTTAAGTAATCTGTACACCCAACATGGGGCTCAAATTTATAACCCCGAGATCAGGAGTCATGTGCTCTACTCACTGAGCCAGCCAGGCATCCCATTCTTCTTTTTTTTAATAGTAAAATTAAATTTTTTTTTCCTTTTGGTGTTCAGTTATATGAATATGTATGGATTCATGTAAACTCCACCACAGTCAGGATACAGAACAGTTTCATCACCCCCAGAAAACTCCCTCATGCTATCTCTGTATAGTCACACCCTCCACTTATCCATAACTTCTGGCCATTAATTTGTTCTCCATTACTATAGTTTTGTTTTTAAAAGAGTATCATGTAAATGGAGTCACACCATTGTAAAATTTTAAGACTAGCTTCTTTCACTTACATGGTGTCTTGGAGATTCATCTGAGTTGTTCATGTGTCAGTAGTTTATTTTTTTGTAGTGTTCCATTTTATGAATGTATTACAGTTTGTTTATCCATTTATCCATTGAGGAACATTTGGGTTGTTTATAGTTTCTGACTATAACAAATAAGGCTGCTATGAATATTTGTTTATAGTCTTTTGCGTGAACATAGTTTTAATTTGGGGCAAATTTCCAGGTGGAGATTGCTGGTCCTATCTATGTATGTTTAACTTTATAAGAAACTGCCGTATTGTTTTCCAGAGTGACTGAACGATTTTGCGTTCCTACTAGCAAAGTGAGAAGTCCAGTTGCTCTGTCTCCTCATCAGCATTTGTTATTGTCAGTATTTTTTATTTTAGCCATTCTGATAGTTGTATAGTATCTGTCTTGTTTTCGTTTGCATTTTCCTAATGGCTAAAAATGGTGAGTATCCTCTCATGTGCTTATTTGCTATCCTTACATCCTTTTTGTTGAAGTGTCCAGATCCTTTCCTAGTTTTTAGTTACTGTGTTTATTTTCTGATTGTTGTGTTTTGAGAGTTTTTTCTGTATTTTGGATATAAGGGAGTTTTTTAGATGTGATTTCCATACATTTTCTCCCAATCTGTAGCTTTTTATTCTCTTGAGAGTCTTTAGCAGAGCAGAAGTTTTTAAATTTGGTGAAATCCGGTTTATCAATGTTTTTTCTTTTATGGATTGTGCTTTTGATACACTTTCTGAGAACTCTTTATCTAACTGCAGTTAACAAGGATTTTTCGTGTGTATTATCCCAAAACATTTATTGTTTTATGTTTCATATTCAGACCTGTGATCCACTTGGAGTTCATCTTTATATAATAAAGTGTGAGGTTGGTTCATTTTTTTTACACATGGATGATCAGTTGTTCATCACCATTTGTTGAAAAGACTATCCTTTCTCCAGTGAGTTGCTTTTATCTCTTTGTCAAAGATTAAATGGCCACATCTGTGGATTCATTTCTGGAGTCTGTTCTCTTGCATTGATTTAAGTGTCTATTCCCCTCACCAATATCACACTGTCTTGTAATATTATGGGTTTATAGTAAGTGTTAAAATCAGATAGTGTTATTTCTTAAACTTTGTTTTTATTTTATAAAATTACTTTAGCTATTCTAGTTCCTTTCCTTTTCCATGTAAGCTTTAGAGTAAGTCATATGTATCTACAAAAAAAATCTTGCTGGGACTTTGATTGGTATTGTGTTCAGTCTGTTGATCATTATGGAGAGAATTGACTCATATTTTGAGTCTTCAATCCATGAACATAGTACATGTCTCCATTTATTCAGATCTTTAGTTTCTCTTATCAGAGTTTTGTAGTTATTAGTGCATACATTTCCTGCATATTTAGATTTATACCTAACTACTTCATTTTTCTTGGAAGTGTGGCAAATGGTATCATTTTTTAAATTTTGTTTTTCAGTTGTTTATTGTTTGTATATAGAAGGAAGTTTGGAATAAAATATTCTGAAATGTTTGCAACAGCTACCTTAGTGGTAATAGTATAGGTGGCTTTTATTTTTTGTTTATCTGTATTTTCTGTCTTTATAATGAATATACATTACTTTTATAATATTTGATGTTATTCTTTAAAAAAATGTTTTTTGACTAAAGTTACTATAGTTATCAGCACAACTTTGGACCTAAAGGTGATTACATGTGTGCCTGACATATCCTGGATACTGTAAGATTCTTGGGAGAAAATGAAAAGGAAATTTCCCCAGGAGAATCCCATGAGAATTAGAGAAGTGGAACTGGAAATCAGGGAATAATTATAAATGAAAGGAGTTTAATGTAGTTGGTTAAGATGAATCAGGATCACTTTAGTAGTTTTAAACAATTTGTTCTACTACATATTTGTTATTTCTGATGGACTTTGTATAATTGGTTTATAAATAAAGTTCTAAACTCCCATTTTAAAATTATTTTACCTTTACTTTATCTCTTCTGAATCTAGTTTAAAACTTCTGGTACTTGGGTGGGTTAGGTGAGCCGGGTGGTGGGTATTAAGGAGGACATGTATTGCGTGGAACACTGAGTGTGGTGCATAAACAATGAATCTTGAAACACTGAAAAAATAAAATTAAATTTAAAAAAAAACAGGAAAAAAAAAAAAAACTTCCAGTACTTGCTAGTGGGCTTAGGAAAGCAATGTGGTATAGAAGGTATGAGAACTCATTCACAGTTATCTCAGAATGTCAGCACCAATACCAAGGAGACGGTGAAATCATCTGGAGTTTTAATTGTCCAGAGGATGTTTGGGGTTTTTTAAGAAACAGGGAGAAAGGGGCGCCTGGGTGGCTCAGTGGGTTAAGCCTCTGCCTTCGGCTCAGGTCACGATCCCAGAGTCTTGGGATCGAGCCCCGAGTGGGGCTCTCTGCTCAGCAGGGAGCCTGCTTCCTCCTCTCTCTCTGCCTGCCTCTCTGCCTATTTGTGATCTCTCTGTCAAATAAATAAATAAAATCTTAAAAAAAAAAAAAAAACCCAGAAATTTGAGTGTGCCAGAAACTATAAAAAGAGAGAGTTAAGATGCTAGAGAGCAGGAAATAAGACCTTTCTTCACTTGTGTACATGGATTATGTGTTCACTACTAAAGTAGCTGGATAGAGTCCCCAAATTGTTATTTTTTTAAAGATTTTATTTATTTATTTGACAGAGAGAGATAGCAAGAGAGGGAATACAAGCAGAGGGAGTGGGAAAGGGAGAAGCGGGCTTCCTGCTGGGCAGGGAGCCTGATGCATGACCCTGGGGTCTTGATCTGAGCTGAAGGCAGACGCTTAATGACTGAGCCACCAGGCGCCCCAGATTCCCCAAATTATAGGGCTCTGTCCCTCCAACTTTCTCCTTCCTGTCACTTTCTCAGCCTTCAGGTGGTAGCTATCTAGCTATTAAAAGAAAGTCAAGAGAGAAAGGCTAGTAAGGACACTGAGATTGTTGTTACTGTTTAAACCTTGTGGTTAAAAAGGAATTAAGTAAGCTTGAGTAAACTGAGGGAAGATAGAAACTTTGAGAGTGGCATGGAATACTTTAGTTTTTCACCAGTGATGAAGATATTTTGGTTTGTTTATTTCAAAATCTAACTATACAGTCTGAGACCAGATTTATCTGATCACATATTCTTTGCTTTTTTTTTTAAGATTTATTTATTTATTTGACAGAGAGAGAGAGATTACAAATAGGCAGAGAGGCGGGCAGAGGGAGAGAGGGAGGCAGGCCACCTGCTGAGCAGAGAGCCCGATGTGGGGCTCTATCCCAGGACCCTGAGACCATGACATGAGCCAAAGGCAGAGGCTTAACCCACTGAGCCACCTAGGCGCCCTCTTTGCTATATATTTTTGTTTAAGACTTTATTTTTTTGTCTGAGGGAGAGAGAGTGAGCGAGCACAAACAGTGATAGCAGCAGGCAGAGAGAGAAGCAGGAGCTCCCACGGAGCATGGAGTCTGATGTGGGACTTGATCCCAAGACCCTGGGATCATGACCTGAGCTGAAGGTAGATGCTTAACAGACTGAGCCACCTAGACATCCCCTTTGCTATGTATTTTTGAATGACAAAGAGCATTACTGAGTGAGTGTGCCTCAGTTAAATGCAAAAGTAGGTACATTGCACATGGTGCAGTAACTGCTCATCAATGTTTCTGGATTCTTTTTTTTCTACAAACAAGCTGGCTACAAGCGGCTGTATCCCAACAAAATCTGTATTTTTCACTTGCCCTTTTCTTTTGGATCCTTTTTTTCTCACTGTCATTATCTATATCTACAGCTCACTTAAATGGTGAGTTTTTACATTCTCTTAGGTTTGGTCACATCTGAGAGTTGACTGTTTTGCAATAAATTTCACTTATTTCAGCTACCTTATTGATGCCATTTCCTCATGATCAGTTTTTGCATCAGAAGAGTGGAGAGTGCCAAATTGTCATCATCATAGGAATAATTAATACAGTTGAGTGTTTGCCATACATCAGGCATTGTTCTAAGGACTTTATACTTAACCAGCTCTTTAACCATCATAACAGCCCTTTGAAGACATACTGTTATCCCATTTTATTAGTGAGAAAAGAGAAATAGAGATGTGTAACTTGGCCAAGCTAGTAAATAGTGGAGCCAGGATTTGAATCCAGCCATTTTGGCTCTAGAGTCATTGATTTTAGCCTCTATGTTATTGTGTTTCATTTTACTGGTTCTTGTATTGTTTGTCTTTAGCTAACAATCAGCAGGCATACTACAAACATTGTCAACTATTTGTAAAATTAACTTAGGTTACAGTGGTCTAAAATCACAATCAAGATGTGTCTAGAAATACTTGTGATTCTCTGATGTGAAAAAAAAATTTTAATGAAAATATGGGTGCTTGAGGTAACCCAATGTATTGTCTATATGATTTGTTTTATTTTTTAGCTGATTATTTTGACATAATTTCCTATAAATAAGAACTGTTATATTTTCCAGTAAAACTGAAATGTAATCTATTATGGACAAACTTTATGCTGTCATAACTGCATGTAAGTTAGGAAAATATCAAAGAGAAATATCTTTGAGCAAAAAATTAGGCTTGTCAGTTTCCCTGATTACAGAGGATTAAGAGTATAGGGATTGATTAAAATTTGACCTTGGATGGAAAGATGATTTTATGAATTCTGGTTCATTTTGTCAGCTTAGAGATAGAGACCAATGCATGGCTTTCCATACCAATGGATGAAAAAAAATTCATGTAGATTCTCTACACACTGCCACATATATCTGTTATATGTTTACAACTCCTTTTTATCATGAATGACGAATTCTTACACAATAGAACTGTAATAAGCACTATTAAAACAGTAACTTAGCTTGCATTTTGATTTTATATTTCCATAATTTCAGACCTTAGAGTGATCTTTATGGGATTCCGTTTGAAGGCTATGCCCAAGATGTTCTCTTCAAAGTACTTCTTAAAGGAGAAATTTTATCTCACATATATTCAGAGTATATGTATAATAAGATATGTATTTTGTGTGTCTGAGTAGTATATATACACCATGACTACTAAACTGTCTGGAAATCAAATGACTTGATGCAATTATTTGAGGAGCCTGCTGATGAGGTTTCAGAGTAGGAACATTCTTTTTAATGAAGGTACCTAAAATTACATTACTGTGCAGATGGAAAAGTCAAGATGGTGGCCGTGTCCAGAGACTGGAATGCTTTTCCTGTATCTTTTCGTTCAACAAATTTTAAATTAAATTTTCCTCTTTATTCTCTTTTATTTATGTGATTCACCATCATTGAATATTGCTTGTTTTATTAAATCTTTTGTTTTGCTGCAGTGACTTGAGGGGGCCAGCCCCTAACAACAGAGGCTTTGACAAAGCACCAGAGGATTCTGTTAAAAAGTTGTGTTTCGTAATTGTAGTTGTCGTGTCAGAGCCTAACTGACTTGGAGCTGAAGGATTTTTGTGAGATGAGTAGCTGTGCCAGCAGGGACCCAAGTCTCCTGGGCTGGCCGCGCTCTCATTAAGATTTGCCGCTAGCAGTGGCGGTGTTCAGCATGTATGTGACGTGCATTCTGTTATTGTATGCTTGGCTTGTCAGCCTGCAGCTTTCTGACACTCACTTATGTCACTCTTTATTCAGAGAGGAAGAAGCTTTTGATAATTTGACAAGACAAGCTCTTAAACGATCTAGGTCATGGCCTTCACTGTCTGTGATTGTGAACATATTTCCTGAAAGCCCTGTCACTCATCACAGCTACATTTTCTCCCGGGGAGCCACAGGCCTGTCCTGGTCTCTTGTCAGCTCATACATTTTGGTTATTCATATACCAAATACAGTACTGGGGGTTTTTTTCTTCCCTTTTGCAAATGCTAGCATGTTAGTAAGGCTAATCCTTTCTCCTGTGCTGTGTTCCCAGCAGGGCTGCGTTCAAGGGCTCTCTCTAGTACAAGGCAGACAACTGGCCAAGGGGAGCTGAGGAGGAGGAAAGGCCGCTTAGTGCTGTTTTTGTGTTTGTTCATTGTTGTGGAAATATGAGAACTGGTGGCAAGGGCCTTGTCTATTGAGCACTTGAGTCTTGGTCTGCTGTCAGGGGCTGTTTAAGATTGAGTGTTTTATTTTCTTTGATGTTCACATTTGAGAATAGGGAAGTGGGAATTAAACAACAGATGCACTAAGCCGTTGTTCTCGTAAAACAATAATTAGCACCTGATAAAATTCAATATGGGCTGAAATGCACAATATAAACTCTCAATTCATCTGGTGTGGCAAACTGTGTTGATTCATCTTTGAATTTTATGAATAATAACACTCAGTTATTCATGTATGGTTTGTTATACAAAATACAATAGAGGGGAAAACTAGTTGGGCAAAAGTTGGCAAACAATGTAGCACATTGCTAAAACAGATGTACAAGTGCACTTTGTGTGTTTTCACTTGTGAGACTTGAGGAGGTTCTCTGGGTTGCTATCCATCTAAGTGCCAGTAAGGTGAGATCACCAGGACAACCAACAGATGCAGTTGTATTTTAATAGTTTGTTACATTTTCATTTTAGGTGAGGTCCACAGCAAGGCTAATCATTCATTTCAAATACTTTAAAGTAAATTTTTTCATAAGTTCCCATTGTAGTGGTAAGCCCCTTGCTTTAGAAATTACTGTATTTTGTCTGAATTTTCTATGCAATAGATGCATAAATATGGATACTACAACATTCTGTTTGTTAAAAAGAAAAAACATGTGCAATGACTAAGGAATGGTGAGAAGTAGAAGCCACAAGCAAAAAAATTAATACTTAAAAAGTTTATTAACAATAATCCTGACTATTGTATGCCATATACTTAGACTTAAAGATGTGAGATTTCTATTGGCACCTATTATGAGGTGAAAACAATTTCTTCCTTTTAAGCTTACATAGACATATATTAGATAGAAATTAGTAAAGTGAAACTGTCAGTGGGAATGTTGTGTAAAAGTACTTACATGAGATAAGATAGGATTTTTTAAAATTGTAATACTATTGTCTAATAAGAGAAAAGTTTCATGTCTCTCCCTATTAATTTTCTATATCAGGCATCATCTTCATGTATAGAGCAATCAGATGATTGTTCAAAAACCAAGTAATTCTTTCTTTTATTACTAAATTGCTGCAACACAAGAAAAGGTCACATGGTAGAGTGGCATTCTGCCAGTGTATGACAACTCAGTGATTGCGATTTTTCAACCGTATTATTCTGAGGACATTGTGGTAATCAAGAACTATCCATAACTAATGTATAAATAACTGCTTGCTTATCTCTACAGTAATCCAACTCAAATTATATATACACAGCAAAAAGCTTATGATAGAAGGTAGGAAATGAATATTTAAAGGTATATTTACATTAGATCTTTGTGTGTAAATATGTTTATTAAAACAAATATATATGTATAAAAATATGCTTTGTTGAGAACCTTTGTAGCCTACAAGTTTGTGGCCATTACTTGGTACCTAACATAATCTTTGCCTTCTGAAGCTACTTTTTACTTCTTAAAAATAGTTTCCTTTTGATCAGTGTTGGTCATCCAGAAATCATTGTATACAAGTGGCTTTTTTTAGTTAGACACTTTAGTTTGCATAGATATGACATTTCAATTGGAAAGCTGACCACTTAATAGTCTAATTTACACACCTTTAGACGTAGGATAGTTAAGCTTCAAATACATAAGGGATAAAATCTTCAGCATAGTTAGAATTAGCTACTCTTTTTTTGTCTAATCAGTTATGATGATATAATCAGTAGAGGTTTTCCCACTCAAAAATTATTTTCTGTTATTACCATACCCATATCTTTAGATTGTATGAATTACCTTTGTTAGCTTTGTCACTGCCTTGAAAAATAAATGAAAGAGGAATGACAAATCAGGTAAAGAATTGTTTCAAAGTGTATGTCAAGGATAATAAAGGTTTAAAAAAGATTCAGCTCATTCCAGTTTTAGGCATGTGTGTGTGTACATACACATATGTATGTATACATACATTTTAAAACAAAAGCTATACATTCACATTTACTTTCAGAACTACCATTTGCTTAGCTTGGTTTAATATATTTTAGTTACTGCTATAATATAATTATAAAAAATACTTTCTGTCATCAACTGTTCTTTTCCTCAGAAGATGGCAGATCAATAAAACATAAGAACTTGGTTAGAAGTGTTTCCCTAACAGAGTCCTAATTTAAGTATAAGAAAAGAAGATTTGTTATTTGTATCCACAAGGAATTATCTCCTGTTTTTTGTTTGTTTGTTTATTTTTGCTGCTGTTGTTTGTTACTTGTGTTTGTTTGTTACTTTTCTAGCTTCAGTAAATCCATATTTTACAAAATAACTGAGATTTTTTTAAAGTTATTTGCCTATAAATGTACAGATAGAGAAGGCAACTTTTAAGGGAAAAGACGTGGACTTCAGATTCTTGAAGCGTTTTTTGTTTTGTTTTAATTCTCTTTTTACTCTATTTCACAGAGTATTGAAGGTTAGCAGCAAGTGATTTGGTAAAGGATGGCAACAGACATCAGAAATATATAACCACAGTGAAGTCTTCTTTAAAGCTATTAAATTGTTGTTTTTTTTTTTTTTATCATACTAGCAAGGTTCAAAATGTTCTTTCTAAAAGGTGTACTTGGTGAGTCTTATTGATTTTGACCACTGCTGTTCATTTATCAGTTTAACTGAGTTATGGCTCTTAATCACATCTTAGTGCCCCAAAACTTCTAACCTGAAAAGAAAAAAAGAGAGAGAAAACTTTGTTACTGGCTTTCTGACAATGGCAGGGAGTGTGTTAAACCAGTGTAAAATTCAATTAAACTGTCTAGCCAGGTTTTTGAAGCTGAAATGCAGACCCTTTCTGTTAAGCTTCTTATTTTCCTGTGACCGACACCGGTGGATGCTGGGTTATGCCAAAACCAACAGGCTGTAAAGTACCTTGTTTCATGCTCCCAGCTGATCAATATTTTTATTTTCCAGGCTTGCCCAGAAATCTGGAGGCAGTATCACCTAACGGTGAGTAGAAACACCTTTTTTATTTTCCTCAAGACCTAGCCTATTTATCCTTCTCTGAACTGCTGACCATAAAATATAGACAAGCATCTTCTACTGGAAGATAATAAACATCTGAAGAGTTTTTGCACTGAGAAAGCAATAACATACTTTTCCTCTTCTCCCCTGCCCACCAGTCTGTTCTCTATCTTCCTGTTCTGAAAAGATTTTGATTGTTTTTTTATTACTCACGTCATTTAATGATTACATCATGGTATCTCAGTCTTCCTGGACTACATTCATTAAATTAAAGGGGGAGAAGTATGCTAGGAGCCATAAAAAAATAATAGTAATCAAATATCTTTAAACTGTTATATTATCTACAGTCCATAAGCACACAGTCCATAATATCTTCCATAATCATTTTTCTGGCTTTATTGAAATTTTTGCACATTTTTTAATGAAACTAAAAAAAGCTCAATGTATCTTTCATATAGAACAATTCAACTGTCATATCCTTAAGTTCCTCTTAACTTATTCAGAGTATATAAACATCTGCTTAATATCATTCAGGTTATTCAATTATCTGGATTCCTCTTATTCTGAATTTAGGCTAAGTAGAAGTAGAAAACATAATTTACTATGGAATCGGTTGACTAGTGCTCAGTGTTACGAAGTTGGTTTTTAATATTCAACTTAAATAATTTCAGTAATTCGCCATAGCCCTGGTAGTCATTTTTTCATATAATAAATGTGCTATACTGAGTAAGACAATAATAAAAATTGTTCTTATAGTTATACAGTTATAACAGTGTTATAAAAGCTGTTCCTTAAGGTTAACATATCAAAAAGGTTTTGGTTATAGGAATTCAGGTGGCAAAAATAAAAAGGACAAAGTTTGACAAAAACATGCCCTCTTACTGCTCTCCTCTTGTAGAAATAAAAAGTAAACCGTGACTCAAACTACCAATATGTCTATCACAGGCCCAGGACACAAGGAATAATATATGTTTTCATGAGGAATATGTTTTCATATTCTGTTATCACTGTTAAATCTGTGTAAAGATTCTCAGTGGAAAGCTATGGTTCCTCAACTATCCTTCAGTCCCAAATTGGGTTTTGTTAAAATATTTAGTGTTATACCAGAACACACACGTACATGCCCCTGTGTATGTTAAGACACATATCTTACAGATATAACCCATATGGATATATCATGTTTATACTTACGTAGCAGATTTTTTGGTCCTCACATGCTGGGGTGAAATCATTATAGCCTAAACTTGATTGAAATCCAATCATATATTTTTCAACATCATAGTCACTTTATATAACTACATAGCAGTTTTCTTCATCAGTATTTTTATTAATAGCCTAATGATTTGGCAATTTCATTTCTTTTCCCTTTTCCCCTAAGTTAGGGAATTCCAGCCTTGAAAACTTGAAGTGCTCTAAAGACACTCTTTTCATTACTTACACCTATATTCTTTTATATAACTATCATAGAAGGATAGAAATCGGTGTTTAGTATAACAGAATTATTTGAAGGTTTGTTTGATATTATAGCTTTTGAAAAACATTTTAAAAAGAATAGGTGGGAAAAAACAAATGAAAACAGAATGAATTTGCCTCTGGGGGAGTTACAATATATTCTGTTTATAAGTATAACAAAATCATTTTGAAAATCCATTTTTCTCACTCTGGAGTTCTGATTAATTTTTCAAAATAATACTGCAGGTAACTATCATGATTTCTAATTGTCAAGTTTAAATTAATACTTAGTAATTCAGAATTAGTTTACTATGCAAATATAAATGGTAAACTAGTACAGTTACAACGTGTGTCTACATATCAGTCCATCTAAAATAAAATCAGTATATAATTATGTATATGCAAATCCAAATATTTGTAATTAAGCAGTATTTAATCTTGAATAAAAGCAAGATGCATGGTGAGTTTCATCATCTTCAGCCCTTTTACTAGGCGATGGACTGCCATCTATTGACTTATAGTAGCCCTCACATGTGAATGTGCCATCACTCTGCAATGACCAAGCAATGAAACCTAGGTTGGAAGTGCCACTGTATATTGCTTTAAACCAGTCTTCTTAAAACTCTGGAAATTTCCGCACTTAATCATTGATTAATTTTCTTTAACTCGAAAAGTGTCCATTTTTTACCCCAAATGAACTGTGCTTTTGGGGGAATAAGTTGATTAGTGTATATCCAGTTTGGAAATGCGTACATTGAGAATTTTTCAGTTGCTTTTATCTGCTTTTTATCAGTAAGACTAGAAGGACATTTACACAGCTTAAAGTTTGGCAACTACAATTTAAGGTCTATTTAGGAATTGCTTTCTTTCTTTAAAAAAAAAAAGTCTGTAGATTAAATAGAGCATTATTTCTCATTATTTCTCATATACATAAGAAAGATGGTGAAGTTGATTGGTATAAGTGGACTTGTAAAACGTTCCAAATCAAAAATTTCTTAAGACACATTCTAAAGTAAGAAGAAAATTAAAGAAGGGGAATGTTCATTGTTTTCAGCAGTTAAGTGAGATTAAAAATAAAGTCTTCTTAACAGCTTGTATCTGAATATGACCTAAAATAGAACAGCTTCTTAACCAAACTTGACTGGACTTCATTAAAAATAACTAAGACCATCATTCTAAAGGGTACATGCCAATAAAACTCTGATAAAAAGATACTTCAGGTATATATACATAGATACATATGCATATTATGTATGCATGTTAGAACAACTAATTTAGCTATGTCATTTTTCTTCGTATATTTTAATGACTATAAACTTATGCCATATAATTCAATGACTTTAGATAATCACTTTGAAGCCCTGCATGGGAAAAAGAAAAATATATTATTTTTACTTAGCAATTAAGTAATTTCCCCAAATAGTTTATGTACTTACTCCTCCAGAAACGTTTGTAAAGTTTTTTAAATCTTCAATACTATACCACTGTTCTTGTATTTTAATTTCTGTTATATTTTCGGATTTTGGTAGCCTGACTTTGAATATTCTTTTTCATCTTTCAGATAACTCATTCTAGATAAAATTTTCCCTCTTTAACTATTCAAGAAGGAAAGTCCCTTCCCCCATTCCCTGTCATTTCTAGTCTCATTTATATTAAAAATCCTAGGCCAAAATGGCCACCAACAGAGTTTTACAACCAACAGAATTTTTAACTAGTAAAGGCTATAATTTGACATGCTTTGGACATTTTGTTAATCTTGTTTTTAATCTACTTACTTTAAAAAAAGTAACTAGGAGTTTGCTATTTGGGGGCTGTGTGTGTTAAGAATCAAAAAGGACAATACATCTTTTATGTTTAATTTTGCGCCTGGATTTCTTTGTGTGCTTTGTTAAAATATGTTACAACCTACTATCTTTATAGCTAACAATTTAAATAGAAAGCAAATGTAACCTTTTTGGAAGAATTATCTTTTAAATGTTTCTTTTTATATGGTGTTTGCAATGCCTAGAATTCACACTTAAAAAGTAAAATACTTGCTGTCAGGGAAATGGGGAGGAGTAGGATTTCTTTGCCTTCCTGTCTAGCCTAGTAAAAAGCTGGTGACTGGAATTCAATAGTAATCCATAATGTTTTACCTGAGCTAGTTGAATGCCAGACTGTATCTTATGGACCATAATTAACAGTTTCGTTTCGTTTTGCTCCTCGGTTTTTCTTTGCTTACCTGGGAACATCAATTTAGAAATGTGTTTTCTGGGTTTTCACAGTATGGAAATGAGGGTTTTACACTAAAGGAGAATGTTACTCTAAAGCATCCTATGACATGCCACACAAAAGGTAACCCTAAATGGGAACAGATTTAAATTGAACTCTAGAGCTATGCTCTGTAGTCCAAAAGGGAGGAATAACAAAGTGGAATTTGGTTGTGAGGCAAAAGGTATCCAAAAGTTTTTATGCTGGAATTGTGATGTAAGATAGGATGGGTAACAATTTTCTAACTGCCTAACCCTGTAGTGGATTTTTAAAAAATAACTTAAATGAAAAATTAAGTTTCCAAAAGTCAGCCCAAGCCAGAATCTTTTCTTTTTTGGGGGAGAAGCGGGTGGAGAACACCTCATTCTCTCTTAATTGAATATGTATTGGGAATCCTAAATCTTTTTTTCTGAGAGCTCTTTAGCTACATAAGCAGAACTGCAAAACCCATAAGAACCCATCCACAGTAGATATGATATGTCCTTTTCGGGTGTGTTTAAGAAAATAGGACTAGTTACATACTGTATTTGAAAGTGTTCTATAACTCAGAATAGAGTGAGAACTAGGCCTCATTCTATTTTGGAACATTTAAATCAACTTTTTTGGAGGTACCTTATCTTGAGGCCTAGCATACAGATTATCATACACAAATTCATCTCAGAAGCTCTTATTTTGGTAGTTCAGTTCACTTTGCAGACTTCCTCAAGAACCAGGAATACTCTTGTTTCAACTGTAGGGATTCTTCCCCCCTCAGGATCTGGTATTGCTGTTTCAATGTTTTGATGGGTTAAAAGTTGCTATTGAGATTTTATATCTCTGTCAATTTTCAGAAATTTAGTTTTCACATTAAATATGCCCTTACTGCTGAAATACTACTGAGGTGAGTGTAATCATGCTGTGATGATTCAGAAGGCACTCAGCTATTTTGTAGTACCTTAAGGCTGTCTTCCCATTGTAGTACTACAAAGTAAATCGGAAAAATGCTTTATGTTTCAAGTTACTTGGTGTCTGACTAAAAACAATTTCTGAATGAGCACTGATGACTATTTTCTGTTACTCCATGTATAACAGAGATAGAAAAGACATTTGGACAGTGACTAAAACTTTAAAATATTTTTTGGATGGAAAATTTATGTGAATCCTTATATATATATATTTAAATACTCACCTTGTTCTTAAAGTGTTTAATGTCAACATTTTGCTAGCAATTTCTACTTCAATCTCACCATGTTTAGAATTTAGTATAAAATGTACTTACTACATTTACAGAGTAGGTCAACTGAGTTTTCTTTTCTTTCTTTTTTTTCTTTTTTTTTTTAATAAATCTTTATTTCACTGGCATGTTGGACCTACCATGTAGAACTTATCATTGGAAGCAATTGGAAAATGCAATTTCAGGGCAAATGAAACCTGGAATTATCAATCTCAATAAATGAGATTCATTTAAAAATAAATACAGTTTGCCAAATCATCAAAAAGCCATTTTCTAAAGCTTCTGTGAAAGGAAGAGGAAAAAGTGAACATTGTGAATTATAAATGCACATGTTATTTTTCCCTTCACAGTGTTCCTTAGAAATTTAGACATTGTATGTATACAAACTTATTAATGAATGGGAGTAGAATAAAATTTAGATTTGTATATAATTTATTATTTATTTATTGACACACATAGGAGAGCCTTCATATATTCTTCTTTTCTAAGAAGTACTGAGCTATCATCGCCTTCAGAGAGAATTTCCAACTTTTTGACTTTCAGTATTTTAATGCGAAAATTAATTTGTTTTGAATGAGAAATCAACATGGCATATTTTGAGTAGATTTTTTCTTGTGTTAAGATATTTAATATCAAGTGCTTTATGACATTAAGTCTCTTATAAATTTAAGTATTTCAGATAATCAAGCAATGAAAATTATGCAGCAGTCGCACAATTTATAAAAGATTCATTATAAATGTTTTGACCTGGGTGCAGCTGTGTTTTTCCCATCTTCTAAATATCTGAAGATGTGTCTTAGTCACCGATCATCGTGTCATTTTTTAGGTAGCACATGTTGTTTAGTAATAAACTAATTGAACCTAAAGCTCTACTATAAACAGTTAACTTTTTTTATTTGACAAAAAAAGTCCCTGTGCCTTTTTGTCTGCCCCTTAGTAGCTGGGGACAAATACCATTGCATTTAGGACTTCCATATTTACTATAGGAGCTTCAGGTTTTACTTCTGTTTTAAAAATTTAAGAGAATTCTTATTGTGGACTTTCTTTTTTTTTCTGTTGGCAAAGATTTCTCCTGAGGTTGATAGAAGGATGCAAATTAATTTGAACTTTTCAGTGCCCTTTCATTTTCCCTAGGTATAGTCACCTTTACTTACAAAGGAATTATAGTTAGTCATTATAGGGGCAATTTCTTCTTAATACTTGCATTCTGTGGCAATTAAATTTTATTTCTAAGTATTTGTAACTTTAATATATAACACTTTTAAAGTCTTTTCTTCTCCTTAAGAAACACATACATTCTTCACATAATTGCAAATAAAACTACGTTGTTGTTGTTGTTGTTTTTTTTACTTAAAACTCTACACTTTGAAATAGGGCTCCCATTATAACAAAAATCAATATAAATGGGTAGCCTGAGAATATTCAAAATCCAGTTTAACACTTCATGGTGTTATGTAATAAATTATATAATAAATTATAGTTTAAAAATCTGAAATGTTGAATGATGCCTATTCTTTGTCATGTTAACCAGGCATAAAGAGAATAGAAGTATTATGTAGAATAATTTTAGCATATTTAAGTGGTTATCTTTCATATGTATTTTGAACAGGTGATTCATGCCATTCCTTAAATAAATATATTCCAACTGATTGAACTTGTCATAATCTTCTCTGGACATTTTAATGCAAGAGTAAAAGTAGATAAAGTATACTGGACCAATGATACTTGTATTAAACATCCCTTTTTAGTAGTCATGCATGTAAATGACATGGTAGATTACAGTAATTCCTAACAAGTCTTAAGTATTTAGGAATCACTTAGTTACTCAGAGTCATGATCAACCATAACCTTTAAGGGTTTTGGTCAGTCATTTGAATAATCTGCAGGGAAAGACTCCTAAAAGAACCCCTTGACTTGTTGACATGAACAATCTCTCTGAACTAGTGTTATATTTTCTGTTATGGTGTAAACTGTATTAGTAATCTTAAATTGAATTAAGTTTAAGATTTTAAAAGCAAAATCTCTTAAAGGACTAAAAGTTAATGAATTATTAATAAAATCAATCAGATTTTAGACTTGAAGTTCATTTGCCATTTGATTACCCACATACAAGAAAGTCATGAGAGTTATGTTTTTGTACATTTGAAATTATTTTCTTTCAACTACTTTGAACTCAGCAATGGTCATCCAAAACTACTATCCTTGGGTTTTTTTGAAATATCAAAAATATTATATGAGGAAAAATGCTACGTATTTAGAGACCATTTAACAACAACAACAAAAAATTTAATACCCTTGGAATTAAAATAGACCTTTGCCTTATCTGGTGTACCAATACACCAATGTAGATCACATTTCAAAACAAGAGTTCCTCTATGGGAATGTTCAGAAATCCATATCAGCTTTGTAAAAAGAATTGATGTGTATGAATCAGTTGGTAATAAAGGTACCACATTATTTTCATCCCTTTTTTCAAAATTCATATAAAGTCAAATCTATTAGATTAATTATAAAGTCATCTTTATAACTTTGTAATGTATCCATGTCTATAAATACTGATATTATGTAAATATTGTTTACATGTATTTGTGGATTACCCCACATTTCTTTTCAGTTAGAGTAACTAAATTTTGGATTGTTCATTAGCTTTGTTTATACAATAAAACCTCAGTTTGTCTTTCTTGGATCTCTCCTGTTTCCTTTACTTATAGTTATACCTCCTCATATAATTATAGTTATGCCTCCTCATTTTACTGAAGTCCTTAAAAAACATGCTATAAAATTGATTTAAAGGGGCAGACTTATTTCTGAGAAAATTACTAGGGAATGCTGTTCTTATTATAATAGAGAAAGGAATGCCAGCTTTGGGATCAGACATTGGCTTATATTCTGGCTCTTTAATATACTTAGATGGTCAAACCTAGTTAAAATATTTGACTTCTAAGATCCTTGGTTTCTTCATCTGAAAAATGGGGATAGTGCTTTCTCGTTTTAAGTATGCAATGAGATAATAAATGTAAAGTACTTGGCACAATACCTAGCACATAGCTCATATTCAACACTGTGTGAGCTCCAATAAAGCAAGCCCATACACACCTCACACTTATAGAGATGGCCTCTTGACTAATACCCCCAACTCAGATTACCAGATTATTATAATGTCTTTTGAAAAGACTGTTAATTTGCCTAAAATGAGGAGATTCATAATGACCTCTTTACTTTCTGTCTTCTAAAAATGTTTCCTTCTTATAGTTACTGAAATCAAAATACTCACAAACACTGTCTTCTGTTAACAAAAGTATTTACCTCACTTTTCATTTACTTACTATTTATCTGTCTATTCTAGAAATGTAGGTAACTTTTAAATACAGCAAATTTAAATTATTTTCTTTATTTGATTTGCGTAAAAATCATAAAGACATTTAAGAAGTAGATCACAAAAATATTTAGGTTACTTCTTCTCCTAATGCAAATGACTATATAACATATGTACCATATAAAGATACAATGATATCATTTTGAAAATATATACGTAATGTAATTAATATGTTATAAACATTCAGTTCTTAAGTGGTAACTTCAGTATCATCTGAATATAGTTATCAGGAGCAAATGAAATTACATAAATCTTGAGAATAATGTGAAACTGAACAATTCTCTCACACACACAACACACACACCAATTATAATACTTTCTGCTAGGGGTAGAGGGTTTATGTTAATCAGATGAGGAAGGAAACGAAATAGCGTATCAATTTTTTTGTACTTCAGATGAAACTGCTTCATGCCTTCACATGACTGATGCCAGAAACCAGCTTGATTTCACAGCAAGATGCTGAGGTGTAAGAGCTTGGTCACTCTTACAGACTTCTGCTTGTATCCTCTTATATGTCCAGCAAAAAAGGCAACACAAAATTAAGCATTTTCTCAGTGCCTGTGATTTGTATTCTTTGAAAGAGCATTCCTATTCCATATTGGTTCTTTATTTTAAGAAAAGCAGGAGCTAGGATAAGGCGTATTGTAAAAGCAAAAAAAAAAAAAGCATTACTCTCCCCTCTTTAGACAGGCCCTTAGAGCTGTGGAATTCCCTGCCTTTGTGACTGTTGGTTAAGACCATTTCAGGCGAATAAGCACACTTGCATGGGGCGGGGGGTATGCTGTGTGTTGTAAGTCATGTGGAGTTACGGTAAAAATGAAAATCTTGGTGTTTATTTGAATCCTCTGTGTTTTAGCTAATAAATAGAACAGAGCCACAGCTCTGTTATTCTATAGTTTTTCACTGATGGTTTCTATACAGTTGTATGCAAAATATTTAAGCAAATTTGAGCATGTTAAGTACTTCATACAGTTGGAAGACGTATATTAATGTGGCTTCTCTGTTTTATAGTCCACCCAAATAAACATTCAGATAAAATATCCACGGATTCACACATGTACGTATTCTTTTCGGTCCCTTCCCCCCACATCCTGCCTTCACTCCCTCCTTATCCCTCCACCCTGCTTCAAAGCTTGTGGTCCTTTTCCATCCATGTACTAAAAGGTTCTTTGTAAACCAGGCCATTTGTCCATCATTGTTTGGGGTCCAAACAGTGGTAAGATACCCTGTCACCGATCCCGCGTGCTATGAATGGCAGCTCCTCTCCGGACAATTGGCGGAGGGGCCGAGAAATATTCCTGAGAGGATTATTTAACCTTTCAATTTAGAGGGCACAAAGCCTGGCTGATTAATGAACTTTCTGATGGGCGCTGATAAGCGGATCTATTTCTTTATTTCCCCTAAAAGTGATTCCTTCTCCTGTCCATATTACTATAATCTTAAACATAAAATGTGGCAAATAGATTAAAAAACAGCACTAAAGAGTTTATCTGGCTGGCAAACTGAAGGAAATAAATTAAAATTGGTAATGACAGCAGTGGCTCAGCCTCATATGTGGTTTTTAAATGCACTGTGTATTTTGAAGAGACTTATTCTCCAGCGCGCCTGGTAATGACTGCTTTTGGTGCACAGTCTGGGGCTGGCTTCTGTTATCCCCACCCCAAACCCCCCCCCTCCAAAAAATGAGTTGTGTTATCTGGATGGCTGCAGACACATACGCATCCCCCTTTCTCACTGCATGGGCAGACAAGGTCGATAGCATTACAAGGTATTTGTGGCAGTGCTTGTTTCAGTTTTCAGAGCTGCCAGTTTCCAGGCGGATTTGAATTACAAAAGAAGAAGCTGGCATGAAAATTGAAAGGTTTTATCGGCTGGTCTGAAGCCTCATAGCACATTGCTTATTTATGCAGTCCATTTGCACCAGGAAATATAAAAAGGAAATACATTTTTAAAATAAGGCCATAAAGACCCAGATATGTTTAAGATGGCAAATAAAATATAGATACCTATAATATCTTTCCAGGAAACGATTTTCACTTAATGTTGCACATTACTTCAGAAGAGCATTTATGTTGCTGTCATAAATTTGTGCGTTTGTGTCACTATGTAGGTAGTCTCTGGGGATTAAGAAGGAAGCCTTTGCTAACTTACTTTAAAATTAAAATAGACGGAGGGATAGCTCTGCAGTTTGAGAGCTACGTTGGAAATATTTAAATAGGGTGGTAAATTAAACTTAAACTAACATTTTTGCATTCCATGTAAAATTAGCTATGGCCCAGTGAATAAATGCCACTACCTTTGGAGAAAATTGGGATGCTTTTTAAGCCATGAAGATTTGGAGCATTCAGGGAGTGAATTACTGTGATCCTTACTGTCTTGCATATGTTCATTGTTCTCTGCTTACTGAGGTTTTCTTTTTTTGTTGGTGGGTTTTTTGGGGGGGCAGGGATGGAGGGTGGGATCTCATTTACAAAAAGAAAAGTCATAAATTAATAAGCTTAATAGCTTCTTTAATGAAACCTGTGCTTCATTTATTTTAGTCTTCAAATATATCATTTTTGAGATTTTTTTGCCCAATGCTTAATGTTGTGAATATATAATCTTTTCACTGTTGGGAGTTATACCAACAGTTTACCTCTCTTCATATTACTTTAGAGTAATCTCAACTTAATAAAAAAGATACACTCATGCAGCCCCTTATACTCTTGGTTACATAAAATGAAGATATACGCATACAAACACACAGTACCAAAAGACCTTGAATAATTAATGGTCTTATCACTGGTCATTTGCAACCTTCAACCCATTGGTTTGTAAAACTTATGAGTATCCAAAAAAGGGATTAAGGAGGAAGTTAGGTGTGTGTAGGAAATATCAAATCAATAAAGCAACACTTTTTATTCTGCTGTAGTTCAAATGAACACTGTTTTAGAATCCATTTTCCAATAAAGCAAATTACTCTCAGCTAAACTATGAGAGATGCAATTTTTTTGCAATTTTCGTTTTCACCAGTGTCTGGTACCTTTCTCATGTTTTCATGACCTGGACTAATTATTTCATGTAGTTTTTTTTTTACCAGAGAAAATATCAAAAGCATACTCGTCTGCTGCATGCTAATGATGTGCTGTACATTTTTTCATGAATTTTCATAAGGATTTTTTTCTACGTAGCATGTGTGGCTTAATGATGTAATCACCCGATAGACTAGAAAATGCTCCAAAGGAGACGTTCCGGTCTGTTGTGTACATAATACATGTTTCAAAAATCTGCCTAATTAAGGAATTACCCAATGGATTGGGGGTCTGTTGGGTACATGACATAGTTTTTTAACACATAAAAGATACAGGTATATCATCATATATGGTGCTTTCAATGGCATTTTTGGAATGGGAATTAGTAGCAATGTCTTCTAGAATAGAGTTGAATTCTTTTTTTTTTTTTTCCCACTGAAAAAAATGAAAGCTTAAAAAACTTTATGAAGAAAGCTTTGTTTTAAAATAATTTCAAAGCCATTAGTTTGGAGAGAAAATTCCTCCCAGTATTCCAGAAATAATACTATGACTGTTGGCCAGAATGGTGCAAATGGAAGACTGTCCAAAACCATGGTTTGAACAGACCTGGTGTCCAGGTCCACAGGTATGAGGACCTGCCACAGAAAAACCCGGGCAAGGGAGGACAGGACTATGGCCTTTGGATCTTCGGGCATATCTTGGTATCTTGGAATCATCATTTTTGCCTTGTCATAGACTCAGCTTTAGTTCAGTTCACTGCAGAGCTGTTTGCCTAACTTTTAAATTTCTTCCTCTCTTTCCTTTAGGCCCCAGATTTGATTTTTCTTAAATCTGGACCAGTTACATTTTGTTGGTATTTATATTGTAAACAATACTAAAGGAAAGGAAGGGCATTCATTCTCCTCCACCACCACCACCCCCCCCCCCCGTGTACCTTTTGTAAAATGGAATGAAATACTTAAAAATCCCATCTGATCTCTCGAGTAGGCAGTAAAAATAATATCTTTAAAGAGGAAAAAATACGTATTTTGCTTATTTATTTATTTTAATATGTATTTTAAATTGAAACTTTTTCTGTTCCAATGTTAAATTCATGCCGTTAGTTACTTCAACCAATGGACTTTCACCATGATGACAAGCTTTTGGTTTGGGGTAACATTTTCTTGAGAAATCCTGTTTGATACTTGGGTTGGAATTTTTAAATACATAAATGTTGGGGGGGAGGCTTGTGCTATTAGTGAGTTTACTGAAAGAATAAATTGATTTGGAAATATTTTGAAAGAATAAGGTCCTTCTCAAGCATGAAAAGCATATTGATTTAAGAGGTGTATGAACAAATACGACTTGTTCAGAAAGACTGGTGCTAAGCTCAGTACTAAATGTTACATTTGGTCATGAATACATTCCCTCCCTTGCCTTTTAATATATGTTCATATAACAAATTGGATTAATAAAAACATATAGTCTAGTCTTTAAGCATATGTGTGATTATAAAAATAAGTCCATTTTGCATTCACAAGAGTAGAAAATTGCCTTTAATTAGTGAAATTGATTGCTTATCCTATATAGTAATGAGCTTCAACTAGATGCAGACCCTCATTGGATCAAAGTCAGTTTAGATAAGGGCAGCTCAAGGTCACAGAGGGAGATGCCCAGCAGGTTCATTTGCATAAAAAATTACTGTTAGAAATAGGACACTGAGGCAGCTCTGGCGTTTTGATCTCTTGGCCTTTGTCATGGAGATTCCTAGTTGTGAAGGGAGTAAGGCCAGTGTCCCAGATAATGATTAACTGTTTTAATGGCATTCATTCATTCATTCCGCACTAACTACTCATGCAGAAAAAAGGGTTATGTAAAATGACATTAGAAGAAAATCATTTGTAATCGTTGCATCGGGCTGCACTTTGAGGAGACATTAGGAGTAAATCCGTGGCGTGGTAGGCTTATGCTTTATCTTCTGATATTTACTGAGTTTACTGATGCATGAAAAGCTTTCAGCAAGAATAGCAGATGGGATGGACCTTTCATAGGTAATGCTATCTACCAGGTTATTACTTCTATATATTGATAGTAAAGTAATCTCCAAGATATCACCCTACAAATATAGATTATTTAAATGTCTGTAACAAAAAAAAAAAAAAAAAAAAGCTGTTTTCATAAATAGTTCACTTGGTAACCCATTGGGTCAAAGTCTCTAGATAAATTTTTAACTTAAAAAAAAAGTTCTAAAAGACTACATTCATTCCCTATTTAACTTTTTGTCCACAGCACAGACTGTATGACAGAACCCTGAACTTAGAGCTAGCTAATCAGTGACATACTCTGCTTTAAATTGGACCTTTACTGTTAATTAAAAATAAAGACATGCTCCAAGGCAGAAGTATTGAGTCACAAATTTATATTTCTAACATTTTAAATAGCTGTAAGATTTTTGTTAGATCATAGTATGAAGACTTGTCCACTGGAAATCATTATTGAGTTTTCAGTACTGTATTCTAATACAGAAATGTTCTCTAATTAGGTAAGATCTAGGCTGATTTCATTCCTATTAAGTCCTAGTACATGATAGTTTATTAAAATGAGAGTATGTAGATAGCGTTTGTCATGTCATTTACTAATTAATTATTGTGAAACAGTTTAGAATTTCATAGCACAATATAAATACTGTTGCTATTTTTATTAGTAATAATGGAAGTTTTTAACTGGTGACATTATTCAGATGAATGAACATCCAAATGTTTGCACTACATCCAGTGGCATAAATGAACAGTGGGGCTAAATTTGAAGCTCTTTGAATGAAATTACTATCAAAATAAAATAAGGGTCACCACGAAGCATGCTTTCAGAATCTTGATTAAGAAGGATCTTTTTACGCCTGGGTGGCTCAGTGGGTTAAAGCCTCTGCCTTCGGCTCAGGTCATGATCCCAGGGTCCTGGGATCGAGCCCCGCGTCGGGCTCTCTGCTCAGCCAGGAGCCTGCTTCCCTTCCCCTCTCTTTGCCTACTTGTGATCTCTGTCTGTCAAATACATAAATTAAAAAAAAACTTAAAAAAAAAAAAAAGAAGGATCTCTTTATCCCTGGTACTGTAAAAAAGAATCCCTGTTCTATTTTATTACTAATTTCTTCCTGATTTTGCCAGAGTATATACCACACTCTCAATGTGAAGTAGGGGAGACACTTAGGAAGCTATATTAATTTATGAGACTTTTTAATATGTCAAAGCATAATTTTATAGGTTATCCTCTAATGATATAAAGAAATTGATATTATTTCCCAAAGCATCCAAATTATTAACAATAACTAAAATGTATTGGATGCTTACTATGGGCCATGTGCTTTATATGTGCATTACCTCATTATTAATTTATTAATATTTTGTGAATTCTTACTATATGCCTGGCCCTTTTTGGGGTCTGGGGTATAGCAGTGAACAAAAACCAGACAGAAATCCCTGCCCTCACAGGGCTTGCTTCCTCCTTGCCTCAAAATGCAAGTGGAAAGACAGACAAACAAGCAAAATATATTATATGAGATGTGAAAAGTGACATGGAGTTTTGTTTTGTTTTTAAGCAGTGAAGCAGGGTACCAAGCACCAGCTGGATGTAACTGTCAGTCTTTTAAAAAAGTGATCAGGAAAGCCTTACTAATGTGACCTTTGAGCCACGATTTGAAGGAGGTGAAGGAGTGCACCATGTTTTTCTGGGCAAAAAGTGATACCGGCAGATGGAACAACATTAGGACTACCTGTAATTTCCTCAAACTTAGGCAATAAAATAATTCAGAGGAATTCCGTAAAACTTTTGCTCTGCATCCTAATCCATGGCAGAGATTTTCAGTATTCAGATTTACTTTAAACACATCTATTGGCCACATAACTCATTTCCACTCTATGAAATTTTAGAATCTTTAACATCTACTCATTCACCACCTATTTATTGAGCACTTTATATGTTCTAGCTTAGGCATTGGCAGACTTTTTCTGTAGCAGGCCAGATAGTAAATAGTTTAGCTTGGCAAGGCCATATGGTCTCTGTCATAACTCTACTCTTACGGCGTGAAAAGTTGCCATAGATAACTGGGTGGTAGGTAGTTCTGTTTTAAACTCTTTGAGGAAACTGCATACTGTTTTCCACATGGTTGCAGCAGTTTGCATTCTCACCAGCAGTGCAAGAGGGTTCCCTTTTCTCAGCATCCTCGCCAACACTTGTTTCTTGTGTTTTTCATTCTAGCCACTCTGAAAGGTGTGAAGTATTATCTCATTGTGGTTTTGATTTGCATTTCCCTGATGATAAGGGATGTTGAGCATCTTTTCCTGTGTCTGTTGGCCTTCTGGATGTCTTCTTTGGTGAAATGTCTGATAAACACTGGGTGATATATGGAATTGTTGAATTACTATATTATATGTGGGAAACTAACATAACACTCTATGTTAACTATACTAGTATTAAAATAATACAAGAAAAGTAGCCCTAGATAATCTGTAAACAGATGTGCCTGACTGTGTTCCAGTAAAACTTTATTTTCAGACACTGAATTTTGAATTTCATAGAATTTTCATGTCTTGCAAAATATCCTTTTTTTTCCTTTTCTTTCTTTCTTTTTTTTTTTTTCCATTTAAATGTAAGAGCCATTCTTGCCTGTGGGTTCTGCAAAAACAGGCAGCAAGCTGGTTTTGGCCTGTCAGCCATAGTTTGCCAACACTTACTCTAGATTCTTGACATAAGGATGCACAGTGGACTAAACAAAGATATCATACCTTATATACCTTACATTCTAGCAAGGGGGAAGCAGATAATAAACATGAGAAATATGTGAGAAGGTGAGATAGGGAAAGGAGGATCAGGAGTACTGTGGCCTTTATTCTGAGAGTATGTGATGGGAACGAGCCACTGGAGAGTTGTACAATAGTGTGGCTTTCCTGTGTTCTGTATTCTTAAGGAGAAGCCAGTAGTGCCAGGGGGATACATACCATTGGCTCTCCTGTGAGGAAATCCCTATTTGCATCTGTACCAATCAAGGCAAAGTTCCAGTGTTTGGATATCCCTCTTAATTTGGTCCTTATTGGCTCCCCCTTGTCATTACTGCCTGATTTCATCTCATCCTTTTACATAGGATTTGAGCCAGTGGAGTTTCTTATTCCAGTGGAATAAACATAGTGAGCATATTTTCCTTCTCCTCAATGAACCTGGATATCTTATCTCAGGGGTAAATTGCTATCTCTTCGCGTGCAAACACCCCCCCCACACACACACACAAACAGAAAAATTTATAAACATAACTTTTTTGAGAACATTTATTATTTGGGGGGTGGATAATTCTGTTTATCATCAGTTTTTCATTTACCAGCTAGTTACTGAGCACCTTCAATTAGCCTTAGACTAGATTTTCATGCCACTCAGAATCTAGTGCCTTCCACTCTGATTGTTAAAGCCCTAAGTGATCTAGTCCTTCTCCATCTCTAGCACCTCCTCTTCTCCCACTCTTCCTTCACCTACTACACGTGTGAATTTACAGATATTTTTCAGATACTCGAATTTGGTAAACTTACGCCCACCTCAGGGGTTTGCATCCCCTGTCCCTCATGCCTTAGGCCTAGAATGCTGTCCCCATTCATTGTATACTTTGGGGGGATGGAGGTGGGGCTGGTCACAAAAAATGACCCTCCCAGTGAGAGTTTCTCTAAAATTCAATCTTAAGTCACCACCAGCAACTCTCAATCATATAACTCTGTTTTCATTGCCTGTGTGCCATTTATTACTATCTGATATTGTGTGTGTGTGTGTGTGTGTGTGTTTTGTCGGTTTATCTGTCTTCCACCACGGGAGATGTGAGCAGTGATCTTTTTGTCTCACTTCTCGATTACCTGATCTGTTCTAAGATATCTAGCATGTATTTAGGCACTCAGTAATTATTTATTTAGTAAATCAGTGAAAGAATGCATGTATATGCTCATGCCATGTGCCCAGCACTCTGGTAAATATCACTGATGGGGGCGCCTGGGTGGCTCAGTGGGTTAAAGCCTCTGCCTTCGGTTCAGGTCATGATCCCAGGGTCATGAGATCGAGCCCCGCATTGGGCTCTCTGCTCAGCAGAGAGCCTGCTTCCTCCTCTCTCTCTGCCTGCTTCTCTGCCTATTTGTGATCTCCGTCTGTCAAATAAATAAATAAATAAATAAAAATATTTTTTAAAAAATCACTGATGGAGGCATCCTTGAACTTGTTCTGCTGTACTTGTCCCCTTCCTTTCCCCCATACCCAAACTAGTCTCTTGAAAGTCATCAGTGTACCGTTCTCCATTTCTTTCTACTTCTAATAAACCCTTACAATCTGGTTTGCACTTCTACCCCTCAAATAAACTGTTCACGACAGTTTCCAGTTGCCAGCTACTTCCCAATCGCTAATCCAGTGGATTTCATAGTCTTTATCTTATTTAATCCACCAGTAGCTTTTGACGTCTTCCTTCACACATTGTGTTGTGCCTTCACATCCATGACATATCTCTGGGTTTTATTTCTTTCTCTTAAACCACGTATCTTATAGTTGCAATTTTGTGTCACATCAGGTAACACAAAGATGGAAAAATAATTTCTGCTTAACAATTTCATAGTTGCAATTTTGTGTCACATCAGGTAACACAAAGATGGAAAAATAATTTCTGCTTAACAATTTCATGTCTTCCTGGCATTCTATACCTGAACAAATGTGTGAACCACTGCAGTAAGTGAGTGGTACATTGCTTATGTGCATCCCTATCAAATCTGTGCTTGACGACCTTCAGCTTGTCTTCATTCATGAACCACATTTTTTTATTGGGGAACATAAGACCTTTTGCTCTGTTTTTTTATTATATCCCAATTGATAAGAGCTGAGGTTGTGAATTCTATTTTGTGTAACCTATATAGTCATTTTCAGTAGAAAAGAGCTTCTGGGTTACTGTTATCCTCCAGTTTTCCATTTTGGAAATAGAAACTGAAAGTAAAGTTGTTTGAAAACAGTTTTTATAACCTATAGATAATTTTCTGGTGTCAAGAAAGTAAAACCTCCACAGACCACCTGTTTGCCACCTTAAACAATAGTAACAAAATTAGTTGGCAGAACAGCACTCTTCGTTATTGAAGAATGTGAGCAGGGTATGCCTGGCTGGCTCAGTCTGGGGAGTCTGCAGTTCTTGACCTTGGGGTCATGAGTTCAAGCCCTGTGTTGGATATACTGTTGACCTAAAAAAGATAGAAAGAAAGAGAGAAAGGGAAAAAGACAGAAAGAGAAAGAGAAAAGAAAGAAACTTACCCAAGTTTATACCCCATCCTTAGCTTTCTTCCAATATCCAAAAAGAGTGGAGTGGGAGGGCAATTAGGTTTTTCTCCTTCTGTTTAAGGCCCCCGCTGCCTCAGGGGTTTTGCTCTGTTTTCTCCCTTTTCTCTTATTTCCACCTCCTCCATCTCTACTAGCTTTCAGATCTCTCTCTCTCTCTCTCTCATTCTAATAGCAGACTCCACCAAACCCCCTCCCTAGGTCTTGCTCAGTCTTCTTCTGCCCCTTGTTATTCAGCTTCTCGAAATAATATATACCTGTTGTCTTATTTTCTCAACCTCTGTTCAGTTTTTTAAAATATTTCCTACTGGGATGCCTGGGTGGTTCAGTTGGTTAAGCATCTACCTTTGGCTTAGGTCATGATCCCAGAGTCCTGAGATCAAGTTCCACATCTGGCTCCTTGCTCAGTGGGGAGCCTGCTGCTCCCTCTGCTTGTGTTCTCTCTCTCTCTTTCTAATAAATAAATAAAACCTCTAAAAAAAATTTCTTATTGTTAAATGTAACATACATATTAAAAAGTGCATAAAACATATACAGTTTAGTAAATGAGTTACATAACACACACACAAGTTCTAGAACACCATTGTGTTCAAGAAATAGAAAATTGTGGCTACCCAAAAAGCCTTTGTGAGTTGTTTTCTCCCCGCTGGGTGTAACCACCGTCCTGGCTTCTATGGGTTATCATTTCTCGTTCTTCCTTACGGTTTTGTCACCTTTTTATTCACTGCTTCACTCTTCAATCTGTTTGCCTTCTACTCTTTTTTGTCTTTCCACTAGTTCCAAGATTCTCACACTAAGGTTATCAATGAGAGATTGACAAATCTAACAGATGTTTCTCAGTTCTGATCTCACTAAGCCTCTCCTATATTTGACACTAAAGCTCAGTTCATCCTTTTTGAAGCTACTCTCTAAGGTCTTTGACTGTATTCTACCATGGTTCTGCCTCCTTCAAACTTTCCTCCTCTATCCCTTTCTCAGGCTCCTTTGTCTGCGCCTTAAGTGTTGTTGTTCCCGGGTTCCATCCTGCGTCACTGCTGCACATACTGGGTATGGCGATGATGTCCACTCAGATCATCTTAGTCTCCACTACTATCCAGATCTCTTCCAGATAGACCTGGAAGCTCACACTTGTTCCTTAGGCTTTAATCTCACGTAGACACCTGCCTGGTAGACATCTCTACCAAAATACACAACATCCAAGTTAGACTTCATTATCTTTCCCTCTAATTTGGCTCTTTTTTTCCCTGCCTTTTCTGAAACAAGTGTTGGTACTACTGCTAATTCACCCAACTTGGAAACCCGAAAAGTATTCCATTTTCTCCTTTCCTTCATTCCGTGTCTTTCCAGTGTTCAAGTGATACTGATTTTATCACCTCATGTATTTGCCAAATCTGTTCCCTTTTTCCTATCTTGTCCTTTACTCTTAACGACTTTAGGTCCTCATCACATCACTGGCTTTCCTTACAGCCACCTTTCTCACTGCATCCAACCTTCTCCTCTCGTACTCACTACCACTACTCCCCTCTGCCCCTGCACAGCTCCAAGCCCAAATGGTTTTCTGAAATAAAATTCTGCTTGGCTCCTACATTTAAAACTAACTTAAAATGGAAAAGCCCAGATAAACCCCAAGATCCTTAAGATAATTTATAAGACCCTCCCTTCTTTGCCCTGCTTTCTCCAGCCTCCTTTGTCAAGTTCACCTGGATGTGCGTGTTGTACGTTGTCAGCATGTATGCTCCTTCTCAGTTTCATGCCATTGTTCATCCTGTCCCTTCTACCTAAGACTTTCCATTTGACTTCTACTTAATCCTTTGAGAGTAGATTTAAGTTTGACACTTCGAAGAAAACTTTCCCTGACTTCTTCCACCCCATCCGATGGTGGGTCCCCCTTGCCACTCCATTCATACCTTGTACATGTTTCTGTCACTGTGTTTATTACATCATTCTGTCATTATTTATTTATATGTCTGTCATGTTCTACTCGCCTATTGTGCTTCTCTGAGAGACCTGATACCAAGCACAGTCCTGGGCACAGCGCCGAGTGGAATGAGGAGTGAAGGAGAGGAAAGAACACACTGATTTGAAGTCTAAAAGAATGTCATGCTACACACTTTAACACAGACAACCATCTGGACATAAGGTCCTCACACAAAACTCTAGGAGGCTGTCTCTCTAAGGAGTCTCTTACCGAAAAGGAGCTCTTCGGGAAAGAATCAGGTTTCAATTTTCTTCTAACATGTAATAAACCCTCGCAAATACTCATGTTGCAGACCAAACCTGGACCACCCAAAAAGCCGAAGACCCCTTCTGGACAATCAGCCTTAGTGTATTGCTACAACTGTGGGCAAGAAGGCCATTATGGACACGTAAGTTTGAGTAGTGTTGGGGCATAAAGCATTCTGTTGTGCTGGGAGTGGTTGCCAAAAGATGAAATGAATGTAATTCTAAATGCTTACTTTTTTAATAAACTAACATCCTGAAGTAAGATTTTGTATATTTTCAGCCGACTGACTTCTCCCATCCTTGCCAGAGTAAGGGATCTGTCAGAGCAAATTCTTCTAATTATTTTAAATATACAGGAACACGTTAGGCTAAAACAAATACAGAAGCCATAAAATCAATCAGACAGATAGAAGTCATCAGCAGAATGGTTACAGTTCTCATGAGTTCTTATGTTTGCTCTGACATTGACACAGCCAAATCCTGATTTTAGATTTTCTGTGTAGTTCTCCAGTATCTCCAGTTTTCACACACAATACCCTTAAATCTTCATCATGCACATGTAAACCCCGACACTGGTGAAAAGACAGAGGGGCTGCATCATTGACTAGCCTGCATGCCCCACAAACGTCCAAATTCCCTATCCAAACTGCAAGTTCCCAGCCCCAACTGAAAGGGCCAAATTATGTGTGTTTCAGGTACGGGGGTGTCAGAGCAGAAGAAACTGGTTGCCATGGGATGGGAGGGAGTCTCCTAGCCAGTTGTCTCACTAAGTATGAAGCAGCAGCAGCTCATCTCAGAGACAGGCTGCAGTAAGAATCGCCTCAGAGTTCTCCTGCATTCTGGGAATCCTGTGGCAGAGGAACAAAGGCGGTGGCACAAAAAGTAGAAAATCTGTATGGAGAAAGACATCCCTAGTCTCCGGGTGGGCTCCTAGCAGCCTAGAAACCAAAATAAACTAAAATCAGATCCAATCTGATGACATGAGGTGGAAAGCATTCAGTGGGGAGAGTCCTCAAAATGGGTAGGGCTCTGAGCAGTAGGATGGGGGAGGACTGCCCTTTGTGACTTGAATTCTGACCATGCAGACCCTGGGGCTGGAGCTCAATAGCCTAGGGAAAGACAGAACGGCTGGGAGAAGAAAAGACCGGGGCACAGTTCACAGGCAGATGAAGTTTTTCTTCTGTGTTAGGGCAGCAGGACCGGGGGTGAAAGGATAGAATAGGAAAGTAGGGTGAAGGTCTGATCCTCAGTTCCAGTTTTTGCTCTGCTACTGACTTAACCGTGTGACTTGAACAACCAACATTTTCTCCCTGGTCCTTAGTTTCTTTATCTACAAAGCAAAGAAGTTGTACAGGGAGATTTCTCAGTACTGACACGGGGATCCTGTTTCCAGTGTGAACAAATCCATAGTACGGTGATAACGATGGAGAGACCGTGCAGTGTACTTCCTTCATTTCCATAGAACTCACACGGAAAGCCTTATTAGAGAGCACTTCTTACAAAATTATCATCTCTAGATCTTTTCCTGCTTTGTGCATTCCTCCTCATTGCCAAAACTCGGATGTTGCCAACACTGTTTAGGAAACCTCTCTGCATAAGCATTCCACTGCCACACAGATCACATAGGTGTACAGTTCATGCTTGCTGACCTCTTTAAAGCAAAGGAGTGTGATTTTAGCATTTATGTTTGTTCAATTAAAGAAAAACAATTACAGTTGGACACATACTGGTTACTAGTCACTCCTGTTAATGTAGATAGGAAATATATTAAAAACATTTGGAATTTATCCCTGAAATCTAGATTTAGATAGTTTCTAATTTACAATAAAGCAAATTTGGCCGCCTCGTCGCTGCCATAGATGAAGAACTCTAGATTATTCACACTAATGAAGAAGATCAGTGGTGTGGCTAATCCAGAACAGTAGATAAATTATATAGCCAACTATCAATTGTCTGTGCTAATGGAGGGGATCAGCGATGTGGATAATCAAAATATAATTTACATTTAGCTTTGGAAAATATTTATGGTACTGTATAGCTCCGTATAGTCACACCAGTCTAGACCATAGAGGATCCAAATAGGAGACTGTGCAGATGATTAAAGATGTCTGAGGACCCCTCCCCTTCGGTTTCAGAAATACAGCTCTACAGATGTTACCGAAGAGCCTCTTCATGTGGGAGATATTCTGAGGTGAATGTGTCACCACCCTGCCCTGACTCCACTTACTGTCTAGTTGGGGAGGCAGGGACTGTCCCAGGCATCTCTGCGTCAGGCAGACTACCATAGGAAACAGTAGGAACCGTGCAGAGAGCCTATTCCAGGAGCGTGTGAAAGTATGAGTGGGCGCTGGGAGTGTATCAGACCTTTAGTACCTTTTCGTAATTTTAATTTGCTCTTAATATTTTATGGTTAGAGTCTCTCTTAGTCCATTTAGGCTGCTATAAACAAACTGCCATAGATTGGGTGGTTTATAAACAACAGAAATTTGTCTTGGAGTTCTGGAGGCTGGGAAGCCCAAGATCATGGCTCCAGCAGAATTGATGTCTGGTGAGGGCTGCCTTCCTCATAGATGACACTTTCTTGTCGTGTCCTCACAGGGGTGGGACGGGCTAGGGAGCTCTTGGCAGAAGGGGCCCTGTTTTATAAGAACAATTAATCCCATTCATGACCACCTTCATGACCTAATCACTGCCCAAAGGCTCTACCTCCTAACACTGTCACCTTGGGGGTTAAATTTTGGTTGGGGGTGAAGGGAAGGGTACAAACATTCAGACTATAACAGAATCTTAGACCCTAGTCTTGCATGGGTGTCCTTTCTTCTGGGAACTTGGAGCCACCATGGATAGTGATTTATAAAAGTAATTCTTTATGTCACCATACAGGTTTGCCTTATAACTTGCAGGATCCAAAAAAGCCCCCAGAGATCCAGAAAGTCAGCAACACAGTATCTCTAAAGGTAGTTGGAAGAAGGAAATAATAAAGACCCTAAATTATTAAAATAGAAAACAAAATTAATAACATCAACAAAACCAAAAGTTGGTTCTTTGAAAATATTTTCTTTTCAAAAGAAAAAAGACTTCTAGAAAAACTACTCAAAGGAAAAGAAACGGTACAAATAGTGAATAAAAATTGTAAATAGCTTAAACTTGTTTTATTATAAGAGAATACTATACAAACTTTATAAAGTTCAAAATTAAGTCTGAAAATACAGATAAAATAAGCAATTCTACAAAAAAAGTACTGATTAACCAAAATGACTGAAGAAATTACATGGACCAATACCACTAAAAAAATTAAATTAGTAATCAGAATTCTCTCCCCTGAAATATATCAGACCCAGAGAGTTTTACAGTCAAGTTTTACCAAACCTTTATTCAGAAACAGATAATCCAAGAGAACATCACCCAGTTTATTCTGTAAAGCTATTATAAACTAAAGTTCCTTCAAAATTTTTATAGAATGATACTGTTTTTATGAAGTCTGCACACTTCAAACTTACACCATTATTTATTGTTTATTAGTTGTAAGAGTAAAATATATGAGAATGGCAGGCAGCAACTTTAAGACAGTGGCAGTTTCTGGAAAGGGAAAGAGGAATGAGGCATGGGAAAGAGGATTTCAGTTGTATTATTAATGCTTCACTCCTTGGGACAAAAATTGAGGTAAGTTAATGTAAAATGTTATGATTTGATAAAGCCTAATAGTAGGTACAGATTTCCATTACTTTATACTAAAGTATGTATTTTGAATGATTCATAATTTTTTAAACTCTGCAAATTATATTCCTAGGTGTGTGGCTACCAGCTTGGTCAGATGTCTTAGAATTATAAGTCAAATATATTATGCCAAAGTTACAATAAGTCAACTAAATGTTACATGTTTCACATATTTTCTTCCTAAGGGGTATTCTAATTTTCTTCCATACCTAACTAAGAAGAATTAAACATTTATAAAATACATTTTAAGCAGGATGGCAGAGGACAGAAATGGGGAAGTTCCAAAGGGAAGCCTGTATCAGAGAAAAGAAAATTTGGTTCCAGACATACCAAGTGAAAATATATCAACAGATCATGATAAATAAAGCCTAGTATATTAGATGTGGCTCAGGCCAAGAATGTGATTTGGGAAATAGCAGCAGTGGAAAAGCCAGAGTCATGAGAGTGGGAAGCCGACTTAGGGTAATGAGTGAGAGGCGTGATCTCATCTTGAATGGAGGGAGTTAGAGAAGATTCCTTTGGGGTGTTTCAGAATTACCTAGGAGCAGTTTCAAGCTAGATATAACCCGCCACCGCCATCCTGCTCCTCACCGTAAGAACCACTGCCCTTGTTAGCAGTGAGTGTTGGGTTAGAAGAAGCCTGCAGACCATTTGTGTGAAGGGAAAAGAGCAAAGGGCTAAGAATGTACACCCATATTTAGGGTGTAAATGTGAAAGGAGAAGCACTTGATGGAAGGCTGTTTGTTGGGAGAGACAGACAAGCAAAGGTCTGAAGCAACGTGAGGCCAAATAAAATAAACCCGCTAACAGAGGAACAAGGCAAGTGCAGTGGAGATTCAGTCCCTGTTGCTGTTGACTCCGACTGGGGGCGGGGTTTGGCTGGGAAGGTTGAGAAAAGATAAGGATTTCATGGGTAGAGAAGGAAAGAAAATCCAAGCCTCAAAGAAGCAAGTAAGCGCGGTTGGGTGTGTTTGGGTGTGATTGGGTGTGATTTTCCCAGGGTCCCAGTTAAGACCGCACCCTTAGCCAAGTATCCCTGGTGTGGGGCTTATCTCTAACTACAGTGGTCCGTAATCTTGCAGAAATGTGGTCTGAGCAGTGCCCTGGTAACATCATAATCTCAAATTTGGTAGTTTGAAATAATAATTTCAAACAACTTGCAGGAATGTACAGAAAGACGAATGTTTAACCAGACCTTTCCAACGTCTCCGTTCATCTACTACTATGATGACAAATATGAAATTCGGGAGAGAGAACAGAGAATAAAACGAAAAGTGAAAGGTATGTTACTGACTTTTTGTGAGATCCACCTTCGCAGTAGTTCCTAAATACCTTCTTCTTCCTTGTCTTTCCCTGCTAAGGGGGTCATTGGTTAACACAGAAAAGGATTTTAAATAATTGCCAGAAAAACCAGAACTTTCTTGATCTCCAGAAATCAGGCACCCACCTCAGAAACTGTGTTATGTTCTATTCACAGTAAGCATTTTTCTCACATAATAACCAAAATGTCCAGAACATACTTCCAGCCATGTAGGTATTCAGAGTTTGTAAAGGCTCCTTTGAGATTTTTCTGTTTGGCAAGTAATTATTTTTTCCCTTTGTATATCCCTAGTATTTTTCATGAAAAGAAAAGCTTTCTCTGCTAGGTAGGTGATTCCTGGTGATCCCTGGAGCTTCTCCAAAGAAGTCTGTTCTTACCGGCCATGATTACGGCAGAGCTTCCTGTCCACAGCCACCCTCTGGGGTTCTTTTTTTTTTTTTTTTTACCATCGCTAACATAAAGTTCTTCTGTTTTATAATTTGAGCCTACTCTTTCGACTTTTTTCTTGCCGTATCCTTCACGATGGTTTACCGAGTTACTTTTGTTGCTTTCAGGACGAAACAGTTCTATATTTTTCAAGTTCACCCATATGTTGTTAACTCTTTGCAACTTTTTGTTATTCTTTTCCCAACTTTCTTTGAGTTTGGGTCTTCTTCAAAAGGAACTACTTCTCGACTCCTGCATATTTTAGATAGGACATATGAACTTTATCTCAACTGTAGAGAGAGAAATTATAGTACATGAAGATATTGATTAGGGAACTAAATAAAAAATTTAAAAGAAATGCACCAAAATGTCACTTCTGAATTAAAAGATTGTGGCTTCTTTTTTATTTTTTATGTATTTTTCTGTATTTCCCAGGTTTTCTGTAATGAGTCTTATAACTTTTATAATGCTAGAAAAACCATTTGTTTTCCCTTTTAACTGGTTAGATTGACAACTCTGTGGCTACTTTGAGGTTCTCAGTGGTCTACTGGAATTTTTTTTTTTAAAGATTATTTATTTTTTTATTTGACAGAGAGAGAAATCACAAGTAGGCAGAGAGGCAGGCAGATAGGAAGGGAGAAGCAGCCTCCCCGCTGAGCAGAGAGCCCGATGTGGGGCTCGATTCCAGGACCCTGGGATCATGACCCGAGCCGAAGGCAGAGGCTTAACCCACTGAGCCACCCAGGTGCCCCACTACTGGAATTTTTATTTTATGATAAAGTTTATAATTAATTACCTTTGCTCTATAACCTAGAATTCATTATTTTTTGGTCCCCTAAATATTTGTATTTCCACCTGTTTTTTTTATTGGCCACTTTAACCTTTCAAGGTCTTGTTGGCATGCTCATTTTCATCCCTCACTGGAACCTTATCTCCCACTTACCAATTAGAATCACAACCATCAAACACTTAGAGTAAGGGTGCCAAGTCCCAGCAAAATTCAACATCAGGTCCGGGTCCAAAACCTCTAAGATAGCCGTGAGTGTGTACTCTCCAAGCCAGTGATGTCCACTCTGGAGGAAAAATCTCCTGTGCGGTGTGGCATCCACTTCTAAGTCCTGTGGCCAGACTTTATCTTCAGAGGGAATTGAAATGTCATATGAGTCTGTCAAAAGACCATTTTATACATCTTGTTTCACTTTATCATCAAGGGCTGCTTTATCACTGTGAGAACTTGAATTGGTCAGACCTGAGTTTTCTTCACAAAGCTAAGATGTTTACTGCTCTTACTAGTCTTCATCTCCATTGTTCAACCTAATTCAGCTATATGGAACAGAATAAATATCGTTGGATTTCTGGATATTTTCCATCTTTAGCAATCAGATGCAAAACTAGAACCATGCAGTTTTTGGTGAGTGGTTTTACCTTAGTAACGGCTATTTAGAATGTCATATCATGAACAATGCATTATCTGGTTTCCCTCTCTGCTGAGTTATTTACATACCTGTGACAGCTGTGCATGGACTGTCTGGTTGCTGAAAATGCAGAAATACTTTTCTGTTTTCCAGAACTCCAGAAGAATGGGGATTTCCCTAGGCAGTTCAAGAGACCGCACATGGAAGTGGCAGATACACGGTCCCACCATAACAGGAGAAAGAGCCATGCCTCCCGTAAAAATAACAGGTGGCCTCAAGAAAAGAAGGAAACTCAAAAAGAAGCGAGCAGGAGCAATAAAGAGCATGAGAAACACAGGAAGGCTGACAGGTGTCATGCAGCAGATGAGGACTTCCCCAGGGGCCCCAAACTCCACTCTTCTTCTGGCTCTTTCAAAACCCAGAAGGCTCCCAAGTCCTTCCACCACTCATCACATTCCCACAAGCCAAGAGAAGACAAGCCGCCCAGAGAGGGCAAGCGGAACAAGCATAAGAAAAAGGAGAGCTACTTGGAGGCCGATGGCAATGATAATTTATTTCTCATTAAGCAGAGGAAAAAAAAGTCTAAGCTGTGAGACAGCTTCTGATTCAGCTTTCTGGTGTTTGTCTGGTCTTCATGCCTAGAACATCCCGGCAAGATCTTTACTATCTGTGATTAAATAAAGTGAATCTTTTGGTTTTGTCTGTCATCTCCGCCATACCTGGAGCTGCTGAACAAAGACCATGGAGATCTCCAGTCTCTGTATCCAACAGGTTATTAGATGTAGGGAAAATAAACAAACAGATATACTCAGATTTCCCCTGTTCCCGTCCATCATTTTTACTCAGAATCCTAAGGATAAGAAGAAACAATCTTTTCAAGAAAAAAAAAAATTTTTTTTTTCTGAAAAAATAAAAGCTCATCAAATATAATCCATCTGCAGTGGGAGTATGAAAATTAAATCCTTGCAGGAAGACAAATTAATTCCAGTGTGAAAAATTCATCAATCTTTTTCAGTATTACTTTTTTCTTTTTTAATGTCGGGAAGGGTAAAAGCTATAAAATCTCAATCCAGCTGTTCTCGCTCTTGAGGCTGGTGTCAGAATCTTCCAATGGTCAGAATGTGAGGCTGAAAGATCAAGGATCAAGGTGTCATCATTGAAGCCCCAAAGAGGCGGAGAATTGGTCTATAGCAAAATACCAGCGCCGATGGCATGAGATAGATTTCCTGGGACAAGTGAAAAAGAGTCATAAAAAATTGTAACGTCATCACAGTGCAACAGTTCTCACCATTTTTACAGCCACACTTCAAGGAGACTGTCACTCAGATGTATAGAGATGGCTACTACTGCCCAACTTAAAACACTGTTTTATTTTCACGGGTTTTTTTAACTACCACAAGGCTATACAGAAATTTTTGTACCTGTGAATTTTTTGTACTTATCGAAGCCTAATGTTAGAATTGGAAAAATAAAATGTCTGAAATAGAGTAAATGAGCTTGTCTGTTATGTAACAAGGCAGTGTGAGTTTGGGTGACAAAGGGCATGGTTGGGTTAGACAAGGGACAAGTTATACAGGCTCCACGTACCGGGCTCCCAAGACCCTTGTTGGCCAAGCACTAGCTGTATGCCAGAAGAAAATGAGATGGAGTCAGTTAACCAGGGCAGTTCTATAATGTCAGGTTCTTATATTTGTGTTCTACTCTCTGTGAAGTACATGAATTGCTGTGTATCTGGTAGGATCCGCCCTCTTACCTTCTGCAGGGAAAGGGAGAATGTCTCCCCCTAAAATAGCTTCAGCGTCAACTGAAGTCCTCAGCCCACCACCCTCCCTGTGGCTGCCCTGCTCTCAACTAAGTCTAAGTTGTTCTTTGTGTGTTGCTTCATGGCTTCCTAACCTCAGCTGGGCTTGTTTTGACCCTCAGGTAAGTGGCCAGAGTCTTTTACAACCCTGCTAAAAGTGACAGCCATGAGAAATGGCTTCACACAGTGATAAATTTGAAATAATTCATGGTAGTCCTCATTAAGACCTGGGACAGGCATGGCTTATTATTGGTGTGGTGTGACTGTCATTGCTTCCACTACAAAGGCATCTCCTTTCAGGGCAGAGGGGATTCCTTACGTTCTTTCATACATGGCAGATTGTTTGGAGAAAAGAAGAAAAAAGGCTCTTTTTTTTTTTTTTTTTAAATTCACTTCTGCACATTAGCCTATACCACCCCCCATTTATTTTTTTTATTTTTTATTAGACAAGCATTTTGCTCTAGGATATAATTTACCCTTCAGGTCCATGCATTTTTTTTTTTTATTGAAGATTTTATTTATTTATTTGACAGAGATCACAGGTAGTCAGAGAGGCAGGCAGAGAGAGGAGGAAGCAGGCTCCCTGCTAAGCAGAGAGCCCGACGTGGGGCTCGATCCCAGGACCCTGAGATCATGACCTGAGCCGAAAGGCAGAGGCTTCGACCCACTGAGCCACCTAGGTGCCCCAGGTCCATGCATTTTTATGCAGACAGGAAGGCAGCTGAGCTGGTTCTCCTTGTGGGCATTGGGGTCGTAGGAAAGAGCAGAAGCAGGAGGTTCTGCTCCCATTTCCTCTTTGTTGCCTTGGCACCTGAGTCTTTCACCAAGTGTTTGGTTAAAGTCATTCTATCAGGGACTCACACACTAATTTTCCATATGAAAATGGGGAGTTAAAAATATATTAGAGATTCCACAGTTAAGCAGATAATATTTTACTTGGATAAATACAATTGAGAAGAAGCAGATGTCCCAAACAATAAGAATCTGTTCAGTTGCTAAGTTTGAGCAGGTTAAACATCTTTGGCCTCTGGCCCCACTTAGATTACAGGGAACCTAAGTGAGTCCTTCCCTGGGCAATAGCTTGCTTCATGTGAGGCATTCTTAGAATCAAATGGAGAGAAACTGCCTCCTGTTCTCTCAATAGAAAGTCTTGTTTTCATGGTCCACGCTATTTGCAGTCCCTATTATTCGATCTTTATTTTTGTTATACGGGGGTTACGTGTTCATTTGAAGGGAAGAAAATTTTAAAAATCATACCGATTCTTACACCCAAAGATAGGTTGGAATTCTTAGTGTCTATCCTTCCTGACTTTTTTCTATACGTATATACGTTGTTTTGTAACCTGTTTTTTCACTTAATGCATTGTAAAAATCTTTTTTCCAATCCCGTGTGTGTCGACATCATTATTTGTAATGGCTCCATGATATCCTGCTGTATGGCTGCACCATAACTTACTTAACCAGCTTCCTGTTGTTGAACATTTTGATTGTTTCTAATTTTCATTATCTTAAAAAATTCTATGCACATCGTATCTTCTCTGATTATTCTGTTGTGATAAAATAGAATTTGTGGGTCAAAAAAAATATGCATGTAGGGGCGCCTGGGTGGCTCAGTGGGTTAAAGCCTCTGCCTTCAGCTCGGGTCATGATCCCAGGGTCCTGGGATTGAGCCCCGCATCGGGCTCTCTGCTCAGCAGGGAGCCTGCTTCTCCCTCTCTCTCTGCCTGCCTCTCTGCCTACTTGTGATCTCTGTCTGTCAAATAAATAAATAAAATCTTAAAAAAAAATATGCATGTATTTCATGCACCTTTTAACATATATTGCCAAATTCCATTCCCAAAAAGTCGGAATCCTCCCCAGTCATTTATGCATTCCTGGTAGTGTGTGAGAGAGTTTGTCTTCCCACTCCCACAATAATGGGATATTGTCGTTCCTTTTTCTCTTGGCCTCTCTGATGGGCAGTGAAACACTATTTGTTAGTGCTACAGTGAAAAGAGTGGTGTGTGCTGTGTGTAAAGAGGCAAGATTAACTGTATATCAATCTGTTGATAAAAGATATGGAGAGAAGCTTCTCATAGGAAACAACCAAAAAGTACTCTGCCAACAAAAGATTACATACAAAATAAGAGATTTTCATTCCTGCATCGCTGTCTTGATCCCCTGATAGTACCATTTTTGGTTTTCACAATTTAGAAGGTACTACTGGCAACTTGTGACTAGAGGCCAGGGGTGCTGCTAAGCATCCTGTGTTACGCAGGACAGCTCTTCACAACAAAGAAATACCAGCCCCAGATGTCTCATCCCAGAAGTAATTCTGCCAGCGAGAAGGGGAGCACAGGTGTCCTACTACATCTGAAAGTAAGAGCCAATGTATACTTCTCTTACAAGGCTTATTCTGTCATCAAACTGTGCTGATATTTGAGGGTTTGGTGGGACATGTCCCATTCATCTAAAATAAGGAGACCAGCTCCATGGCATGAAGGGCTACAGAACTTCTGGACCACTTTGTGGAAGGACCGGGCCACTGGAGACTCAACCAGCTGAGGGGAGTTACTTACTGGTCTAACTGGGAAGCAAAAGCACTAGGGCATCAAAAAGGGTATAAGCTCCATTGCGATAAATAATCGTGGTGTGAGAACTATGGAAGTCAGCTGGTGGGGAAGGAAGGAGTTGGAGATTATCTAGTGGGACATTCAATTGGTCAAGAACGTCAGGTTGTAGGAATCATCACTAGGACCCAGGCCCAGCGTAAGCCCTTAGGTTTTATACATGGGGTTAACATTCAGAAAAGTATCATTTGTTGGAAGACATGCTCTATTACGCATGCCTTGCAAGGAATCACTTTGCCTGATGAAGCTGTGTTTCACTGTTGTTCTTTTCAGAGAGAACAACTTAAGTTGCTGGTGCCTTTAATGCATATGTGATGTATACAGTGGACATTGTACACACCCGTCCTAACAGCTTTGGAAATAAATCACTTTTTTTTTTTTTAAGATTTTATTTATTTGACAGAGACAGTGAGAGAAGGAACACAAGCGGGGGGAGTGGGAGAGGGAGAAGCAGGCTTCCCACAAAGCAGGGAGCCCAATGTGGGGCTGATCCCAGGACCCTGAGACCATGACCGGAGCTGTGCCCCAGAAATAAGTCACTTCTTAAACCGATATTAGGAAGTGTTTCCAGTTAAACCCAGTAAGGGAGTGGGGAAGTGAGGCAGGAAAAAGAAGGAATCCAAGCCTTATCAAGTCAAGTCCTGCCCCCCCCCCAATCTTTCCCCCAAAACCACCCTCCCCACCAGGAGCACTGAAATCTAAAGGAGCACTAGAGACAGTGTAGGCCACACCTCAAGCTGTCCTATCAAGGGCAAAGAAGCAGAAGTGTCTGTCTCTGTGTGTGTGTGTGTGTGTGATTTTTGTTTGGTTTTAAATCAGTCATTTGAGAGCTGTCCTCAGGAGCTTTTCTCATAATCTACAGTGACCCTGGCTCTCTCTGCACCCAGGCAAAGTGGGTTTGGCAGCTCGCAGGCAGCCTTTGGCAGAAATGCAGGGATGTGAACAACCCTAATCTCAGAACAGTCCTTCCCACAAAAGGATGTCCACCAAAATAATTTTTTGAAAGACTTTATTTGAGAAAGAGAGCACAAGTGGGGTAGAGGGTCAGAGGGAGAGGGAGAAGCAGACTCCCTGCTGAGCAGGGAGCCCAATGTGGGCTCCATCCCAGGACCTTGAAATCACGACCTAGGCTGAAGGTAGACACTTAACCAACTGAGCCACTCAGGCACCCTATATTCACCAAAATAGTTTCTTAAGTTACTTTTGAATGGAGAAAAATACGACCTTATATATATTATATGTACCCATTTTCTCAATAAGTTTATGAGCTTGAGATACCCATATATGACTGTGCAGCATAAAAGAGTTCAGAAGACCAAATATATTGCATTTGTCAGTGTCATCAAAAGCAGTTTCAGGAATTACTACTTCCAGCCAAGATTATAGGGACCAGATTTACCCTCCATCCTGAAACCAGGTAAAAAAAATATATGAAGTAGTTTTCAAGACACTGAATGTCATGGTGCCTGGGTGGCTCAGTTGTTAAGCAGCTGCCTTTTCAGCTCAGGTCATGATCCCAGGGTGCTGGGATGGAACCCAGCATCAGGCTCCCTGCTCAGCGGGAAGCCTGCTTCTCTCTCTCCCACTCCCTCTGCTTGTGTTCCCTCTCTCACTGTGTCTCTCTGCCAAAAAATAAAGAAAATCTTAAAAAAAAAAAAAAAAAGACACTGAAAGCCAGACAAGGAAGGACAGTGAACATTGAGAGATGCCCAATAAGCGAGGTGCACTGTATGTTTGCCCCACCTGACTGCTGAGGGGTTTCCCATTGTGGAGCAAGAAGGGCAAACCAAGGAATAGCCTGGTGGTCCCCCGAGGTAAGGAAACAGAACTTGGAGTCTGGAAAAGCCAAAGTGCCTTGACTGCAGCTCTGATTACCAGAGAGGAAAGAGCTGCACAGAGAGAACCCAGAGATCTGCAGAGGATCCCTCTCAAGTCTTTGGGCTGAGTACTGGTTAGTGCACATGTGTGAGGAAAACAACCAAAAGGATTAGAGGAAACTTTCTGGAGCTCATAATGGGCTACAAATTAATTTCTCTTCTCACCAGTCAGAGTGGAAAATCATGGTTGGTGTGGCATTGACCACAATACTGAGAAGAGTCTTTGTCTCGCTTATGGGGGAAATTCGCCCCGGTCTCAACTCCTCTGTGGTTCTGCCTAACTCACTTAAAAGCAAGATTTGAACAAATCAGACTGTTTCCAATAACAACCGATTCCAAGAATACAGCTCAAGAATATTTATAGAAATAAAAATATACAGTACTCAATAATTTAAAATTCATGGTGGAATATGTGGAAAATGCAGATCAATCTAGTAACAGCAGATCCCTGGTTGCCTGGGAGGTGGAGATGCTTGGGAAGGATTGGAAGTAAAGATCACAACGGGGCACAAGGAAACTTGGGGGTTAGTGAGTATGTTCATTATCTTGATTATGACGGTTTCATAAGTGTGTACATAGGTCAAAGCAAGAACTAGTTTCATTCATAATCTACTGGGAACATTTTAATATTTTTTTCACTGAATTGGAAATAGTCTGAAATAACTGGGCAAGGCCGACGGTCAGTAATCCACAGACCATCTTGTTTTGTTTCCTGCTTTGCTCCTGGAGGGCTAAGAAGAAGACTGTGATCACAAGGCAAGTGTCCAACTGTAGAGGCCTGGAGGAAGGTGGTAGTTCTCACATTAGGAACCATGGCCCACAGGCTTGTCTAACTTCCTGGCCTAACATTCAAAGCCTTTCAAGCTTCATTTTCTGCAGACTTCACTCCTTTTCTTTTTCCTCTATTCCCTCCACCCTTCCAGTCCCATTGGATGGATGACCTGGCCCTGGACAGGTCATATTTTACCTATTTTGTTGATTCTGCATAGAATATCCCATTCCACTTTTATGACTACCTCAGACAACATTAATCCTCCTCTCTTTGGTATTCCTATTGCTTCCCAAATTATTATTCAATAAATGTTTGCTGTTGACCTTTTCTGTTCCTGGTACTATTCTTGCTTGAGGTTGACTTGATAGAAATCCCAAGGCTCGGGCTGACAAGCAATTAAAGAGACAAACACAAAATGAAGATTGTCCTACAGGTAAGGAGTACTGGGATGGATATGTATTGGCCTTCTGGGAAACGTCCAGAGTCTCTTCTGCCCAGGATCTCTGATCTCTTCTGCCCAGGATCTTCAATGAGTCTTCAGAGCAGAATAAAAATTTTCTGGTTAACAGAAGGGGGAAGAGCCCTTCAAGGAGAAGGAACCATGTCAATAGAGGCATGGAGCTCCGAAAGAGCAAGGATGCACCCCTATTAGTTTCTTGGGGTTATGGTAATAAATCACCACAAACTAGGTAGCCTAAAGCCATATAGAATTTGTTCTCTCACACTTCTGGAAACCAGAAGTCCAAAATCAGGATAGCAGTAGGGTTGGTTCCTTTTTGTGTGTGTGTGTGAGATTTTACTTATTTGAGAGAGCACAAGCTGGGGGAGAAAGAAGCAGGGCTCCCCACTGAGCAGGGACCCTGATGTGGGGCTTGATCCTGGGGCCCTGAGGTCATGACCTGAGCCACCCGGGCACCCTGAGGGTTAGTTCCTTCTTAATGCTCTGGGGGAGAATCTATTCCATGCCTCTTTCTTACCTGCTGGTGGCAATTGGAATTCCTTGGCTTGTAGACCTTTAACTCCAGTCTCTGCCTCCACTTTCTTGCACCCTCTTGGTCTCTGGGTGTGTCAGCTTCAGGGCTCACCCTAAGTCCAAGACGATATTATCCCAAGATCCTTAATTATGTGTACAGAGACTTCATCTCCAAGTAAAGTTTGCATCCATAGGTGCCAGGGTAAACACTTAGATACATCTTTTTGGGGAACATTATCCAAACCATTGCACACACCAAGAACTGTAAGAAAAATTGTTTCTACCAAGCTGTACCTTGTTTTTATTTCTTGAGGGTTTTTTTTTTTTTGGATGGGGGGTGGATACATTATTTCATCTATTATTTTTCTGTCTGATTTTCCATTCTAACTTATACTTTCCGTAAGACTATTTTAGTTATTCATAATATCTCATCTTGCATTATCCTGATACCTCAATTCCTTTGTGAAATACGGGCAAATAAACATGAACTGAAAAAGCATCTATCAGATTTGGGGGGATGTGGCTCCTTGGAATATGCAAATGAGCCACCAGGAAGAGGAGAGAATGTATGCCTCTTTTTAAATCCTTGCCTAGGAAAGGTTGACAAGACAGAGGATTCTGGCTGCAGTTGGGTTGCTGTTGACATGAAGGTGCTGAAAGAGAAGGGGATGTTGGAAAACTCAAGAAAACTTGAATTGATGGCAAAGAGAGAAGGGATGGGTCCAGAGGGCTGAGCAAGAGGATTTGGAAGCAGGTAAACAGAGAACAAGGTGAGGAAATGGTATCCTCGATGTCTTCTTTTGACAGAGAATAAGGAAATAGAGGAAAAGGGAGTGGGGAGGTTGGAAGGACCACCAAAGGGAAAGGGAAATGGGGAGGTCCCTGAGGGTCACTGCAGTGGTGCTGGGGGCCCAGGGCAGGTTGAAGACCAGGAGTCTCCCATTCACATGAGGAATGGTTCTCTCTAGAAATGCCCAGCTGCCCAAGTGAGGGGAGGAGGTGGGTATACACTCAAAGGAAGGATTTCCTGTGGAAAAATCAGACCATCACTTCCTTCTTTCTGAGTTACCTACTTCACTTCAAATATCAGTTTGATCATAGACTAATGACTAGTCCTTTTACATTTCCACGTATACCCCCCTTCCTGTCTGGCTGCCAAATATAACTCAGCCTCTTATACATGACAAACTAGTGTAAACACATTGCTAGTGAGATACTATCATAAGGAAATGTGAAATTTTTACTGCTGATAACATGTGACCTCTCTGGGCCTCAGTTTCCTCATTACAGAATTAGAACAGTGGGATCAGCCTGGATGAGTTCTAGTACTTCCTGCTCTGATATTCTGTGGTCTAATGGTCATTAGTAGCCCTTGGCTTGATGACCAAGAGTTCAGAACTGCCTCCCTATGGACAGCCCTTGGTCTAAGAGCAGCACACGTCCCAGCCTGCCTGATTGTGCCCCTTGTATCCACGCTAGCAACTCATGGCCCTTGCAATGAGCTTACCCTGTCTTCCATGACCCAGCCTCCGAGGACCTTCTTGCTTTGTGCCCATCTTTCTAGCTGCTCTCACAGGAGTCTTCTGACTGATTCCTCATGGCCCCACAAAGCCACTCGATAGTTATAGTTGGTGATATGTAACACTTGGGATCATTTTTAGGAAAAGTTTGGTATCCTAATCCCTTGATAAGAAACATAATTCCTCCATTAGACACTGTTTCAATGGGAAACCCCATTTCAGCAGGATTCATACCCCTCACAGCCCCTTTTTGAGCACATCGCTGGCCTTAAGTGCTCAGAACTGGCTATTCTGTAGAAACTTCTGGAGGCAATTCTCCGTATTTAGCTTACCTGTGATTAAGAGTTCAGTCCCCGAAGTCACAAGTAAGGAAAAGAAGTCACATAAGAAAACAGGAGCCACAGTTCTCACAGCAGAATCGGATGAGAGCCCATAAAGAGCCCAGAATTTCCACCATGTCCTGGTCGGGTGTGGCCCACTGGACCTCCACTGAACTACGACCATCCACTTCTGCAAACACTTCTTGGACATCTCACCTGAGCCAGGTGACATCAAGGCCTCCCCCCCACCCCGGAGGAGCTTTCTCTAGTGGGTGAGACAGATGCACACCCCATTTAGCTCTACAACGAATATTAAAGGATAGCTGCTATGTGCCAGGCACTGCACTGAAGCCAAGATCCAGCGATGGTCCAGACAGATAGGATGCCTGCCCTCGTGGGACTCCCAGCCCACAGAGAAAACAGATGTTGTGCAAGTGATTGAGTTCCTGATGTGGAGGAGAGCCTCACGTTACCTGTTGAGAAAATCAAGAGCTTCAAGAGCTAAAGGCCATCTCATCTGGATCCTTTCTCACAGGGCCCAGCATGGGAACTGCTACAGTTAGATTCAGTCAATGCATTTAATTCACTAGTCCCCAACCCCGTTCTGTACATAGTGTTACCAAGACAGGGATGACTAAAGCTTCAGTTCACTGGACTAGAAGGTTTCACTTCTAAATGAAGAGGTCCACAGTGGCTCTGTCTAGAAGGTGGCTTCAAGGCTGGACAGGCCGAGGAGCTCACGTTGCAGGCTTTGGAATTACAGAGCTTCCTGGTGGTGCTCCGTCAAGCCTCAGACACACAAAACAAGACTAAACTTTCTAAATTGTCAGTGGGAGGTCTGTCATTCAAATGGAAGCTAAGAGCAAAGAAAATGGAAGTCCACGGACAATGCTGGCACAGAAACCACCCTCATCTTTCAAAAAACAGCCCATGTATACTTCCTTAGAGAAGTTCAGTCCAGGAAAACGAATTTTTTTCCCTAATCAAGGTTCACTGCTTTAGAGAGAAAGCCAGTGGGTTTTAGTACTCTCATCTGTCCTACCTCATCATATGTGTTTCTGCCCTCAGAGAGCTTCCATTCTGAGTGGGAGCAAGAAGCCTTGAAATGGATGGCAGTACCTCAAGTTAGAGGCCTAGACATGGGTCTTTGCAAGAAGAAGAGGTCACTTCCAGTGATAGCGGCAGTGGGAACCCAGGAGAACTTCACAAAGGAGGTGGCATCGGAATATGCCCCTGGACCATAGGGAAGACCTTGAGATATAGGATAAGGGGAAATTCATTTCAGGAGAAAGCCAGGAATGGGCAACAGGCTGGCCATAGGAAAATCTAGAGCACACTTATGGACGACATGAAGGTTGGAGGGAGGTTAAGTTGGAGCAGGATCCCTAGAGGCTCTGAATTTCAGGCTGAGGAGTGCGGTTCCTCTGTATTTCATTTTCCTCATCTATAAAGTGGAGCCCATATCCTCTCTCCTGCAAGAATTAAAGCATCAAATCTATATATGAACCCTGTATATTACTTGCAGAATGTCTGACACATAGAAACAACTCACAAAGAGCCGCTGATACCATGGCAGTGGTAGCAATGGGGAACCATCATGGATTTTGAGTAGGGAGATGGATGGCACACTTGGGAATGGGTTTTAGATTCACACAGCCCTGCACTGATGAGCACTTTTATAATATTAGTCCTCTTCTACCTTGCGTTTCTCCTAAGGATTGAGTGTCCTTTATCTGCCTTTGCCCAGGGAGGTGGTAGGCAGTTGTACCAGTCCAGCTTCTCCAAAGAAACAAAACCAATAAGATAGGCATAGAGAGAGAGAGAGAGAGAGAGAGAGATTTATGTAAGCTCACACAGCTGTGGGCGCTGGCAAGTCCAAAATCCATAAGGCAGATCAACAGGCCATCTTTCTATCTTATAGTTTTGATTAAAATTCCTTCTTCAGGAAATGTCAGTCCTTGCCCTTAAAGCCTTCACCTATTTGGATGAGGCCCACCTGCATTTGGAGGATAAGCTCCTTAACTAAGAATCCATTTCTTGTAGATGTTAATGACATCTACAAAACACCTTCCTAGCAGCATCTAGACTGGTCCTTGATTAAACAATGGGGCACCATGGCCTAGCCAAGTTGACACATAAAATTAACCATCACAGTGGTCTTTATCTCAAATAGGAAAACCAAAGCAGAGAATGGCAAACTGAGGCAGAAATTGGACAAAATCCTAACCCCTAAAACATGGCACCAGGCCTGCCAAGTGAGTTTGGAACCTTGGTAATTTCTTTTTTAAAGATTTTATTTATTTATTTGACAGACGGAGATCACAAGCAGGCAGAGAAGCAGGCAGAGAGAGAGGAGGAAGCAGGCTCTCTGCTGAGCAGAGAGCCCGATGCGGGGCTCTATCCCAGGACTCTCGGATCGTGACCTGAGTGGAAGGCAGAGGCTTTAACCCACTGAACCACCTGGGCGCCCCGGAACCTTGGTAATTTTATTTTATTCCTGCTTCCTACATAAAATTCCCCACAGAGCAAAACCAAGCGGAACATCTCTGGGGTATATTGCCCTGAACACCAAGGCCACTGGAGAATCACTTTGGCTTGGTGCCAAAAAGCCGTTCCTGACTGAAGTTTCCATCAGTGGGACAGGCTGCCTGGGAGGCAGCGGGCTTGCAGTCCCTGGAGGTGAGTGACCACAGCTTGGAGGAAATTCAGGTGCCTGTTGAGAGTAGGGCCAAGGGCCAGGAGGAAGCTGCCCAGAGGGTCTCTGCGTTCTGGTCACCCCCTTCATACTAGAAATGCTGCTGACAATGAGCAGCACTCTCAGAATGGTCCCTGCTTCTTCCTCCTCCCTGCGCCCCTCCGCCACCCCCAAGTGAAGCATCAGAGGTTGGGGCAGAATGCAGAACCCTGAAATGGAAACCATCTGGGTGCCTTTCTCACCCTTCCTCCACCAGCCCCGTCCACACAACCAGCCTTGCCTGGGTAACCTTTCTGGGAGGGGAGCTTGTCAGACTTGCCTCTGTCTCAGCCTCTGCTCACACTCCACCTCATCCTCTACACCCACCCAAGCAGAGCCCCGGGGTCCCAGGGGATCTACCATCAGCCTGGACAAGTCATGGGTCACCAACCACCTCTCTTCTGTGCCTACACCCACTAATCATTTCTTCCTGGTGATTTGCATGGCAACCCTCCTGCACTTGGCTGCTCAGGGGAGTTTTCTGGCTTCATTGCCTCAATTAACATCGGTCTCCTGGGCCACTCTGGATTCCCCTGCCACCCCACCACAGACCTAGCCTCTGAAACCTGCCTGTCTGGGCTCTAGAGGGGTCCTTGTCTCTTCACGAGCCTCCCCTTCCCATCAGCAAGCCAGGTTTATGCACATAGGACCCTCCTGCCAGGGATAGGGAGACGCCGTGGAAGGAATCTTGATGTTCTGGTGGGCATCAGAGCTGCAAAGGCCCTAAAAGATAGTCTAGCACACTCTAGGCCACCCTACTTCATTCCCTTCTTACATTAAGCCCCAAGCAAAGAACAGGCTTGCCCAAGGTCATATCTCAAGTCAGGGAAAGAGCCAGGCCTAAACCCTGGGGCCCTCTTCCTCCATCCCCTCTATCTCCCTCTGCTATACTTTGTCAACAAAAAACAGCTTCTCAGCAAACTTCAAGTTAGGAGTGAGTGGAAAAGATGTTCAGTGTTCAAAATTTGAGTCTTGACAGCTTTGTTCCCTCCAGAACCCCTCTGTTCAGTGGGCTGTTGTTTATAGGAAGCTCTGAGCATAGCCATGAGCTGGGCAGTACCCTGGGAGCCAAAGAGCTGGAGGGAGAAGAGACATCCCTCCTGGCCAGGTGCTCTTGGGCACGGTGGGCTGGGTACCTCCAAAATAGCACGTCCCTCACAGAGTCACCACAAGGAGCCAGGGAGCCAATGAACACAAAGATACAGGAACCAGACCTGAGGATGGGAAGAAAACTGGGATGAATGTAGGAAGCAGTAGCACTTCATGGAATGGGAGGAGACACCTGCAAGCCCTCAGGTTCCTGGGCCCTCGAGGGCCAACACAAGTCCCAACACTCGCTGTAAAATATTGTCTCAGGGTTCCCACCACAAAAAAACTCTCAAGATCGGAGAGTCGCCGTTCTACAACTTAGAGGACCTTCAGAAATTATCAAGTCTAGAACCCTTCGTGGTACATATGGGAAAACTGATGCCCCAACAGCCTCAAATCCCATAGTGAGTTAGGGGCATAGCCAGGACTGGCACCCAGGTGCCTGCCTCCCAGTGTGGGACTCCCCATGAGCTGGGAATGGGGTGTGGGGGCAGGGTTTGGAGGAGGCATGAAGCATGGTTGGGGGTTGAGCCTTTTGGAGTCCTAGGGCCGGCAAGGCACAAACACCACAGAGGAAAGCTGGGGTGTGTAACATCAGACTGAGGCACAGTGGAGAAACCGGTGTGGCTGTGATGGGGAAAGGAGGACTGTGAAAGTGAAATCTGCCATTTGTGAGGGGAAACTGAAATGTGGTCTCCAAGCCATGCAAATGACCTGTGGCCTTCAGTCCTGCACCTGCACGGCTCACAACATACACAACACAGTGATCAGATGGGGCTTGAGTTCCCACGGTTTGCGCTCCAGAGAAGAGGAGCAGGGAGGCCTCCCTGGCTCTGGGAGGGATGTGTGGGGATGCCCAAGTTCCCTCTGTAGGGTCTGCTGAGCTGAGAGCGGGCGTCCTTTGCACCTGGCTGAGGTGACCCTGCCAGGGACCACCCCTGCTAGGGACACACGCTGGGTTGTCTGCAATCAGCTCCAAATTCACTATCCTGCTTATCTCCTGCCACTCCCCCTTTTGTTCTTAGCCCCCCACACCCAGAAACCCTCACATTTTTCCCTCCTGTGAGAATTTGCTCATCCTGAGAGCTCCTCCAGCACGAGTACTGTGTCGAGTTTACCCTTATATCCTAGAAGCCACGCCCTTTGCTTGGCCCCATGGAGACCAGGGATGGCAAATGTCAGGCATGCCTGCTGCCGCCCTCCCAGTCAGAGCTCTGGGCAGACATGGCTAATCAGCCACGATTACGTTCCCCTTGGCATCTCAGAAGGCCTCACTCCTCAATACAGGCCCTGCCTGGGCAGCCAAGATGTGCTCTCTTGACGATGCTGGTGACCATCCCTGTGATGGGGCAATACAGGCATGGCTCGGAGCTCAGCTAGGGGCTACTGGCCCCTCAGAGATTTGGCTCCAACCCCTGGTCTGTGCTTTCTGTGGCTGCTGAGACATGTCAAAGCCGACTTTCTCTTGCTGCCCTCATGCTGCCTCGGCCGTACTCCCCAAAACAATGCAGGCTGGGAATGCAGAGCCTTTCTCAGCCCACGTGTGCACACACACGTACATATTCACCCACAAATACATTCACATGCTCGCACATGTATACACATTTGCAATACACACACTCACACACTCGTGTGTATACACACACCCATACGTGTTCCCACGTGTGTGCATGTTTACACACCCACTCACCTATGCACACATCACACACACAAACACGCTCACATTAAACACTTTGTGAGTTTCATACTCGTGTGTATACACACAACCATACGTGCTCCCACGTGTGTGCATGTTTACACACCCACTCGCCTATGCACACATCACACACAAACATGCTCGCATTAAACACTTCGTGAGTTTCTGGAAGCTCAGAGAAGATTGGGGGCCACAGGGAGATGTTCCATTACACAGAGCGTATCTTCTGGCTGTCCTTGTGGCTCCCTCTACCCACTCTCTCTGTCTCCTCCCCATCTCTTCCCTCCATTCCTCTAGCACTGCCCCACCCCAGTGTCAAATTTTTGTCCCTTTGTCTGGACAGCCATTCTGCCACCTGCCCCGGAGATGGAGACAGTCCATAGCTGTCCCTGCAAATCTCAACTCACCAAATAGAGTCTTTCCCCGAGAGCAGTTTCAATGACCTGTTTCTCCATCATGTTTCAAATATTGTTACACATAAGCGGATGGCTGTGACAAAGGACGTTTGTCTACAGCTCTCCATTTCCCATCCTAAACTAACACAGTTCAATGGTAAACACCGTTTTTTGGTCTCTACTCAGTGCCTGGGCTCTTTGCTGGGTGTTGCAGATACAGAGACGGTGCGGTTCCCAAAAGCACACCCAGCCTAATGGCAAAAGCAGACACATAAAGTGAGGAGTGAAAGATATGATTAATGTCATCCCTGGAGGCAAAGGAACAGTTTCCCAGCCATGATAGGAAGGGTGACCAAATGCCAGGCGAACAAGACTGGGGAGGTCATCTCAGCAGGAGGCACAGCACGGGTAAGGGCAGAGGGAGGGAGCTCAGGTGGTGCTGGCGCTGGGTGGAGGACTGTGGGCACAGAAGCAGTGTGGGGAGAGAGAGCAGAGGCCACGCTGTGCCAAGGCGCAGGGGCTGGGCTGTGACTGCCTCCTGACGACGATGGGGCCCCTGGGCCACTTATGAAGGTCACAGTTTGAAGGGGAGCCAGATCGCAGACTTCTTCCCTTGGTCCGGCTGAGCTGTGTGCCTCTCTCCATTTATTCAGGATCAGAGTCTCCTGCAAACACACTCAGAGGCACCCAGGTTCTGACTGCAGTCACCGTAGATTAGTTTGACCTGTACTTGAACTTCATCTCAATGGAATCATACAGTAGGAGCTCCTTTTACCTCTGCTTCTTTAGCTCGGCCTGTCTGTGAGATTCACCCAGGGGTAGAATCTTGTCGAGCTTTGTTTCAAACATTGAGAGTTGGGGCACTAAACTTGGAGGAGACCAAACCTAACACAACAGTTTCCTAATCACCCCACCGCAGAAGCCAGGCTCTCATGAAAATTAGCTTTTATCCTCTTCCTTCAAAAGCTTACACAGAACATAAGCCTCAAGGACCACAATGTATAGCGCTGCCCCCACCCACATTGAGCAGCAAGGGTCTCACTCCAGTCCCCGACTTAAGAGACTCTATTAAACCCAGGGTGGATTTTCTATGCCCAGTGGTTTTCCATTTCATCTTTTAATTTCTACTTTAAGGACTTAATTTTAACAAAGGAGCCAAATTACCACCACACTTTAAAATGAACTTGTTTAGGGGACTTAAAAACAGGCTTTAGAATATGGAGCTTTAATTAACTTTGGAAAATGGTACTGAAACAGCCCCTGTGCCCCATCTCATGCTTTGCAAAGGCAAGAACGGGAGGCCTTGGCCAACCCCTGGAACTACCTTTAATGTTCCCCATGCCCAGGTTGCAAGGTCATTAGAATCTGTAGGGCTGGGAACCAGACACCATGATCGTTTTCTAAGCTCTCAGGCGATTCCAATGGGAAGTGCATCAGAGGCTGAGAATCTCTGATTAACAACTGTCAGCAGTGGCTGGCATGAGAGACTGGAAGAGAGGGAAACAGGATGCAGCTGAGAGACCAAGGTCTTCACATTCAACCTTCAGCTTTGGAAGGAACCATGGGGGCCATCAGCCAAGCCAGGTGACACCAAGGGCCATTTCTAGCCTCTACAGAAGAGTTCTGTTAATGGGCTGAAATGTTCTCCAAAAGTCATACAGTGGAGTCTTATCCCCCTTGCCCCAGTGCCTCAGAAGGGGGCTATTCAGGGACAGGGTCTTTCAAGAGATAATTACAGTAAAATGAGGCTGTTGGGATGGGCTTAATCTAATCTGACCGGTGTCCTTGTGAAAAAAGGAAATGGGACCAAAAGATACCAGAGGACACAAACACAGAGGGACAACCCTGGGAAGAGGCGGCCAGAGGACAACCATCCGCAAGCCAAGGAGAGAGGCCTCAGAGAAATCCTGCCAGCGCCTCGATCTTGCACTTCCAGCCTCCAGAACTGTGAGAAAATGCATTTCTGTTGTTTAAGCCCCCCCAGTTTCTGGTATCATGTTATGGCAGAGCTAGTAAACTCATACAAGTTCCATTTCAGCTCTTTGGCCATATGTGAAAATTCTCACAAGGTTCACTCCCTCCTCCCACCCAGTATCTCCACAAACCAGAAATGCCTTTAAAGAATTATCTATTATGTCCATGGAATATTCTTTAGAGGCTGTGGATATTGGAGATGGTCAACTGTGGAACACTAGAGAAGTAAATGATAGCAATCGGTTCAACTGAGCATGAAGAAGCACTTATGTTGTCAAGATTTCTAAAGTTGCACATTCAGCATGACCTCACACCTGTGCAGAAATGCACTGATCTTGATCAAGAACCCCATCCAGAGATCTCCTGACCCCACCCCAGGATTCAAGGCATGTGTCTACTTTCTCTGATCTCCAGATCCCAAGTTACCCACAGATAACCAGCCCCTCTCCAACACACACAGACCCACAAAGGATCTTCTAGCTTCCCAGTTATGGCTCAACCTACCCAACCGTATCCCAGACTCATGAAGTATTTTAAAATGTGGTGTAGAAAGGTTGGAAGTTAATATGATACATACACAGGCAGTTGGTACCTGGTTTGTGGAGCTGGGAGGGGTTGGGGCAGGAGGCTTGGTTCGGACTTAAGTTGGAAGCATGGAATCAGGGAAGGCTTTGCCTGAGAGGCAGCTCTTAAACTAGGGCTCAAAGGTGAAGGCAGAATGAATGGGGGAGAAAGAACATCTCATGCATGTTCGTTCAAAGGCTCCGAGGCAGGCCAGTGGAGGATGCATCCAGGTGGAGAAAGTGGAGGGCCCTGACCGGGGCTGGGGTGTAGAGTGTGGTGGGACAAGACACAAGGGCCGGGATGGGGCCTCCGGGCTGCATAGGGAGTTGTAGTGATTTCCTTAAGGTTCCTAGCACAGTAGGTCAAGGGCAGCCTGTGTTGTCCATGATCTCAGAGAAAGGTTGGGTAGCCTTGCCAGCTGTGGGATGTAGGGGAGAGCAGGTGGGATGGAGGTGGCCCTCAAGTTCACATGAGATAGGAGGTCCCAAGTCACTGTACTTTGGGATACAGATGGATAGGCCAGGCACAGGCTAGACTATACTGTGTGTGTGTGTGTAGGGAAGGTGAATACTAATAGGGAGCTTAACCTTCAGGAACTAAAGAACATAGACACAGTGTCCTGGGGTGGGGGGAGAGTGAGGGGATTTCAGGACAAGGTCTTTGTTTGTGGCCTTGAACTCAGGCCAGCTCAGAGGTTCTTAGCTGATCTGTTTTCCCTTTGTTTTTATAAGACCAGACTGGGAAGGACTCTTAGAGATTCCCCTCCTCCTTCTGCTTTATTTTGTTTCATAATGACTGCTCATTGTCCCCACCCCACACTCACCCCAATTTATAGAGGGCAACACGGAGGCCCAGAGAAGGGAAAAGAGCTGAAGAGGAAGGGGAATGTGGGAGGGTTAAGTGATGGAACCCAAGCAGGTAAGGGGTCTGGCAGGTGTCCAAACTTGACGTGGGGCCAGCAGACCCACTCCGGCTCACCTCACAGCAGGCTGGACTGGGAGGCCCTCAGAAGGCCCCCTGCTGCTGCTGCCTGGAGAAGCCCCTGAGCCAGTCATTGCAGGAGTGTGACCAGGGTAAAACCCAGAAACACGCCTGGTGTATTCACAGCAATCAGCAGCAGTTCCTGCTGAATTTCTGTGGGGTATTTTGGTTGGGCTTTTTTTTTTTTTTTTCAATTATCCAGATTAGTGTTCAGTGGATTCCTGTGTTTAAAGAGCTCCCACTTAATAAGAGCAGCTGTCAAAATGGAAGTGGGCATATGTCGGGTTTGCCCACTAGCTGGAGTGCTTAATGGGCAGAAGCCAATGGGGCTCCCCCAAACCCCACCCTCCACCTTCCCATGAACTAATTCCTCCTTACTGTGTAAACAACAGAGCTTGGTAAATACAACTCTCTCTTTCACGTGTAAGTACAAGATCTGCTTTCATGATGATCTGGGACCCCAACAACCAGCCGTCTTCTCTCAGCGGAGCCACACCCTAGTTCCTGATGCTGAAGGGACTGGATAGGCAAGTTTGAGACCACTGGGGTGGGGTGGGGGCTTTGGAAGGAAGACAGGGAACAAAGATGTGCATGAATCAAGACGTGAGTCTGTTCAGCCGCTCAGGCATCATTTGCTCAGGGTCTCCAACCTAGAGAGATGCCCCATAGAGCAGACATCCTCATCGTCCACCTCCAGACCTTTACCTCTGCCACTCCCTCTCCCCTGGCATCCCTTTCTCCCACCTCCCTATCCATCAGTGTCCTACCATGCACTGCAGCCAGCTCAGCCACGCCATGGCCAGGCGAGAGTGCAGCACAGCCCTTTTAGGATTGTTGCACAAATTCCACAGTCCCAGCCACCATCAGGCCCATCTCCTTCTTGCACCAGCCACACGGCCACTGCGGTCCCCCAGCGCTTTGCACATTTGTATGCTTGGCCTCAGAACAGTAAGCCTTGAAGTTGCAGAATGAAATGCATTCTAAGATCCATTTTCTTGAATGAAAATAGAACAGCCGTGTATATAGATAGGCATGTGGATATTTAGGAATGTGGGCATATACATAGAGGAGTATGTCTTTTTGGAGATTCATAGAAAAAAAATTGAAGGATACATATCAAACCATTCCTCTTGCTTATCTCTAGACAGTGGGTTTGCTGTCATATCAAGTATTGTTTGAATGTATTTTGAGCATGTATTATCCTTTGAAGCTTTTAACTGATGTTTCTGACAAAGAGAAATTTCCTGCGTTTGCATTTGTCATCCTCCTGGCTGGACCTGCCTCTGTCCCCCAGTGTCAGACACAGCATGAAGTGGACAAGCATTTTCAGGTGAAGGCCACGCAGTAAAAGGGTCAGCCCTGGCCATCCCTCCATGAGGCAAGGATGCCAGGCTGTTCACTGCTGCATTGCCTGGAAGGGCACTAGGGGGTTCTCACTAAATATTTGTGAATGAATGAATGAATGAATGAATGAACACCCAATCTGAGTGATCACAGAGTCTGAATTTATGGATCTGAATTAATTTTTTAGTGCATTAACATTAGGAATCTAAGGAGACCCTGAATCAGAGGGTACCAACTGAACAGGACTTAGAAATGTGTTATCACTAGGTTTTGTTTTTTTTTCTTTACAGATTTATTTATTTATTTATTTGTCAGAGAAAGAGAGAGAGAGCACGCACAGGAAGACAGAATGGCAGGCAGAGGCAGAAGGAGAAGCAGGCTTCCTGCTGAGCAAGGAGCCCGATGTGGGACTCGATCCCAGGCGCTGTGATCATGACCTGAGCCAAAGGCAGCCGCTTAACCAACTGAGCCACCCAGGCGTCCCTTTTTTTTTTTTTTTCATTATGAAGTAGCAGAACTAGTATTTCAGAAGTTTGAAAAATAGATAAAAGAAGAAAAAAAGTATAATCGCACCACCCTAATGGAACCAATATGTATTTTCTGCAGTACCTTCAGAGTATGGGAGTGTTGTGCCCATCTATTTTTTTTAAGATTTATTTATTTATTTTAGGGAAGGAAAGAATGTGTGGGAGTGGGAGAGGACAGAGGGAGAAGGAGAGAGAGAATCTCAAGCAGACTATCCACTGAGCATGAAGCCCCACATGACCCTGAGATCATGACTTGAGCCGATAGCAAGAGTCGGATGCTTAACCAGGTACTCCAGTCGGATGCCACCCAGGTACTCCATGTGCCCATCTATCTTTTTTCTTTTTTTAAGGTTTTATTTATTTATTTGACAGACAGAGATCACAAGTAGGCAGAGAGGCAGACAGAGAGAGGAGGAAGCAGGCTCCTTGCCGAGCAGAGACCCCAATGCGGGGCTCAATCCCAGGGCTCACGACCTGAGCCAAAGGCAGAGGCTTTAACCCACTGAGCCACCCAGGCGCCCCGTGCCCATCTATCTTATCTACATGTTACATAGTGGACTGCTCACACAATTTTGCATTGTTTTTTTTTTTAAACTTACTGTTATACTCTAAGAATTCTTTTTAATCTATTATAAAGTCCCCAAACTATTATTTTATGAGTGGAATCAACTCCATTAAGGGGACATATATAATTTATTTAGCCAATCATCTGTTGTTATTATTATATTACATATATTATATTATATCATATATAATAATATAATTTATATTGAGCATTATAAGGTCCTTTTTGTATTATAGCACTGTATTAATTTTTTTTCATTACTAGCTCTTGCCTACTGTCTTCATAATTTTACTCCAGGGTACCATTCAGAGATTCTTGGGCACCACAAATCTGTGTCCCCAGAAGCAGAGGAGAGATGAACAATGTCAAATCTCTTAGCTGGGTAGTAAACTTCGTTACCAGTGGGCACAAGATAAGGAGCTTGTACTAGAGATTAAAGCAGCACACTGTTATCTTCACTGAGAAAGTCTTGCTATGAAAAAAAAAAAGTGTATGTTGTTTATTATTATCATCTTGGTGAATTTGTGTGGTGGGGTTTTGGAAGAGAAAACCAGTCCATCCATGAACCTGGTGCTGTGCCAGGGCCTTCCCCTGTAGCAACATACAGAGGACGCCCTGCCTCACAGCTGCTCCTGTGCCTGTGAGCATTTGCTTTGTGTTCTTCCAGGGTGCAAGGGTCTTTGCAGGTTATAGACCTCCCATGCACTGCCGTTTACAAGTAGGAACAGCCAAGGCTGCCCCGAGAAGGGAGGAGAGCCAGGGCAACTCAATTATCAGGGGCCATGATAACAATTGTCCTGGGGACAGATCTCATAAGACCCTTAGAGTATTGTTAAATGCAGCACTTTTACGAGTGAATGCCAATTATTCTCAAAACTCAAAAAAGAGGAATAAGACCATCAGGCAAAGGAAGGATTCAGGGGATTTTAAGCTGAAAAGTGACATGGTCAGGTTTTCATGTTTGAAGGAGCAAACTACTCCATGGAGAGTAGAGGGGATGAGACCAAAGTTGAGTTTAGTGGGAAGGTTAAGACTAGAACAACAGCCTCTGTCCTCCTCCTTCCACACTCCTTGTGGGAGGAGCATATGCCCCAAGCCCTGGACTTTGAACTTGGTCTTGTGATTTACTTTCGTCAATAGAATGGGGCAGAAGTGACTAGATACCAGTTCTGAGCCTTGACCTTAACAATCCTCACATGTTCTGCTTGCTCTCTTGTGCATCTGCCATCCCCCAGAGAAGGACGTGTCCAGCTAGTCTGCTGATCCTGGAGGATGACAGACCCGTGGAGCAGAGCTGCCGCCACTGCTTGCAGCCCCACAAGTGAGCCCATCTAAGGTCAGTAGAGCTTCGAGGCCACGTGAAGGCACTGCCTGCTGTTGTAGGCTGCTGAGATGCTGTGATGGCTCGCTAGAAAGCATTTCTTCGGGAATAGAGAGCTGCTACAGAGGCAATGGAAAGAAGTAAGCAAAACCAAGAAGTATTCAGAAAGCAGGTGGTGTTAGTGGTCACCTGGGTGGAACTGACTGTGACTCAGGGTAACTGACGCAGTGTCAGAGGACTCGGAGTTGAAGGTGCAGGGCCTGGGATGGAGAGCACAGAAAGAGGAGGACAGGAAGTGACGTCCTACATCAGACTTACACCCGTGGCTTTCTCTCCTTTCCTCTGATTTCCTCTTTTTCCTTGTTTCCCAAGGAGACCAGGGCCTGTGTCTGTCAGGATGAGTCCTTGGGGGGCTGAACTACTGGGCAGGGTGACACGCATCCCTGCCATCCTTAGTGCCCCCGTGGCCTCTGGCTCTGTGAGAACATCTCCTCCATTCCAGACCCCTTAGGACAAACCCTGATTTGGACAGGGCGTTGAACCAGACTTCCCGGCCATGGGGGCTACACAGGAAAGACCCTGCTGACTTCCCAGGGCTTCCTGCAGAGAAAGAAGTCTATTCTCATTACTTTCATTTACTTAAAATACTTGCTTTGCAGCAGTGAAACTGCCCAAAATATTCACTTCTTTATTTCCAACTAGACAAACTGAACTCAATTTGCATTGGATAATTATTTTCAATTAAGTGATAACAATCCTGTTTCATGCAAAAATAACCTGTTCCAAAGGCCAAATAGTTTATCCCATCTAAGAAACGAAGAGGCAGGGACAGGAGGAGGCCTTTAGTGTCCTCCGCATGCGGGTGGAGGGATGGATGCCCCAGCCAAGCCCCTCATGGGTCACCTCTGCCCGGAGGGTCAAGTGAGATTGGTAGCCTGTTCTGTCCTTGGACGCCCCTTGTCCTGCATCTCCTCTCTTCGGCTTTGAACTAACAAGGGGGCACCTCCGAAGAGCTGCCAGGTGCTGGAAGAGGCAGCTAGTATAGAGAAAGGCCCAGGCCAGCATCAGGAGACCGGAGTTCTGATCTGGCTATGTATCCCTGGGCGGCTCACCCCCACTCTGGGCCTCCGGATCCCACTCTGTAAGGGAGCAGTGAGGTTAGTTGTACAAGGCTGCTTCAGCTCAGAGGCTGTTCTGTGATTCTGTCCCCGTCATCCAGAGCTACCTAGCTCTAAAGCCAGGTTTTTATAGGGGAACCAGTACAGCAGCCAAGGCCCTCTTTCTGGGAGCTCTGTGTGCTGCTGGGGTGGAGGTTCACCGCCGTGAGATGGAAGAAGCTCGGGCTGAGTTCTGAAGCCTCATTCAGGAGCAGCTTGTGCAAGCCTGCTCGTGTGTTCAGGAGCAAACAGCGCCTGGCCAGGGCCTTTTTAGAGCTGGATCACTGACTCTTAAAAGACTGCAGGGATGGGAAACATCCTGAGGTGTTGTCTTTGGGCAAATTCTCCCACGCCTGTGGCAACGGAGTGCTCATTCCTGGCCCACAACCCTTTGCCACGTCAGCTCTCTTAGGAAGCTCCCCACCTCCCCAGGACAGATGCGCCTCAGGCCCTTCTGAGTTGTGTCTATTGCTGACCTCAATCACTGCCCAGTCAGGCATTCAAATCAAGTTTAAAGCAGCCAGACAGCACAGCCCAGCTAGGCCCATCCCCCATACTTCCCGATACCAGATATTTCAAACTCCTCCGGGGAAACCCTCTATCCACTGATGGAGCTGCTGAGGAAGTCTCCCACCAATGCCTTTTCCTTCTCCCTGAGGCTCCATTTTCATTACAAGTCTAAAGGAGGGTGCATTTATACTTGTGTGTTGAGAAAGCTTCGTGAAGACACTCCTTTAAATCCATGAAATGGTAATCATACATGAACTTGATGAGATTTACCAAACAACAACAGCAACAGCATGCACAGCCCAGAAACCTCTTCCCCAAGCCAAGGTGGATCAGCTGCGGCCACCATGGAGCTCCAGCTCTGGGCAAGTGACAGCAGACCCCTTGGGCTCCCTCTGGTCTTCTGTCCCACAGCGTCTTCCCCAGGGGACCTCCAGGAGGCCTGGGGAACAATTTGGGAGAAAGACAAAGATGGCAAATCAGCATGTGTGGGGCTGACTGTTTTTACACAACACTCGGCCCCAAAGAAGAAGATCAGTGTTTGCGCTGGGTGGGGAGAGAGAGGTGGATCAGATTTCTGATATATCAACTGATGTGAATGATTTATTCAATAATATTTATTTACATGGGAAGATGTTTGGGCATATATTGCTCAGTGAAAATCAAAATCACAATGCATATAGTCCTATTCTTGGGGAAAAAAAGAAAAACTACCTTCCTGCCCATTTTCCTCTTGTTACTTACAGTTTTAAAAAATGAGGATTGGAGTGGTCCAAACAAAAAACTGATGTGAATTTTTGTTCCCAATACTTCAAATATTTGATGCTTCAGGAGCAGGTGATACAAGAAACTTAACAACCAAACCAAACCAAACCAAACCAAAAAACCAACAACATTGTGTTTTATGATTCGAAACCCAAAGCTCTAGTGTGTGAAATTCACCACCTACCCCAAAATCCTGAAACTCTGGAGGCCTCCCGGCATCAGTTATGTTCCATCAGCCCTAGATCTGAAGGCTGCTGCCCAGAAGGGAGCCAGTTTTTCTGCACCTTCCCCCAGCTCCTAAGACTAGTAGAATCCTCCAGGCTGGAGACGAAGAGGAATGGAGGGGAAGCAAGAGGCTGGTGGGGCTTCTGAGAAGGGTCCTTGTGTCTCGCCCCTCAGCCAGGGCTTGACCTAGAGGTGGGAGGCTCATGGCCCCATGAGCTGGGGGTTCTGAGAGCAGAGAGGCCCTGCTCCTCAGCTGGGGTGGCAGCCAAAGCACTGGGCTGAGGTGACTGCATGGAATGTTTGAGCAAACCCCTCCACCCCAGGACAGCCTTAGAGGCTGAGCAGGGGAGCCAAAGGACCACAGTGTGTCCAAGAGGGGGCTCAGCTGTCCTCCTGCCTTTCCAGCCATGGCCAGCACTCCTCAGAGCTCCATCAGGCTGGCTGTTGGATGGCCCGGGGTGTGGAAGCTGGACAGCAAGCCTCTGTGTGGGGCGCTTTTCTGTATTCACTGGTGCGTAACTGTCCTACAGCCCTAGGAACGAAGTGTTCTCATCACTTCCAGATGAGGAAACCACAGCTCCGAGTAGCACAGAGTGCAGTTCAGGGTGTGGTCTGATTTCTGTGGGTTTCCACTGACTTCAGCACCCCCATTCTGTTCTCTACTCAGTGGGTACAAAAAGAGCTGAGTTGGCAGTGCCATAGCATTTGCCTTTGGCAGGGCGCAGGGCGGCAAAGCCAGGCCAGGGGAGGGAAAGAAGAAACCACCAGAGCCATCCTATCTCTTAAGTACAGTTTTCTGTATTCAAATGAGATGGCACATTCTCCATGAATAAAATTACAGTTCCCAAAGGGATCACGCCCAATTTAAATGTATAAGAGGCCATTAACAGGCCAGGCCGGCTATTAGAATTTAGCTCATGTCATTTGTGCTGTGGTTCTGCTGTGATGCCAGGGGCCTGGGGGTATTGGGGGCATGAGCCACGCAAGGCCAAGCTGCCTTGAGGACCCCCAGTGTCTAAAGTCTGGGTCCTCAGGGGGGCTGGGTGCTGAGGACCAGGGTGTGGAGGTCGCGGGGGATCCAAGGAGCTCTGATGTCCACTCCTGAGAGTTAGAAAGCTTTCTTCTGTCCCTCTCAGAACTGGCCCCAGCCCCCTGTGACCCAGCTGACTGACCTTGACAAACCCTGCTGGTTCTTAAAGCAGACCTTGACTGGAGTACAGCAAACAAGGGGTCCCGAGGATCAGCAGCTGAGGAAGGGAGGGGAGACAGCAGGAGTGCACAGAGGGAAAGTCAAGCTGCAGGCAGGTTTAACAACTTGGGGGCTCCTAGGCTAAAATGGACTGTATCAAGGTGTCCCCAGTTTCAGGGAGCTGAGCTGACAGGACTTTGGCAGCTCACATAGGTCAGTCCCCAGATCTGGGCAGCCCTGGGAAGGGGGATGGCCTTGGGCTGGGCGAGTCCCTCCTGCCATGAACGCGCACTATCTCTTTGAGTTCCCTCTTTCAATTCTTTGCGTTATATATCCAGGCATGGGATTGCTGGACCATATGGGAATTCTAGGTTTACGTTTTTGAGAAGGCCCCACACTGTTTCCCACTGCTGCTGCCCCATTTTTGTCGGACAACTCTGACCATGACAAAACTCTTTTAGGTTGTGCCGGACTTTGCCTCCCCATGACTTCCTCCCTGGCTCTGGCTTTGCCTCCAGAGTCACATGTCCTTCATCTGCCCACTGGGCCCTGGTTGGCCCTGCTGGGCTGTCTGTGCTCTGGGCAGGTCTCCCCCAGTTCCCATACCCCCAAGGTTGGCTCTCCCTGCACACATACTCCCAGGGCTCAACTCTAAGTGCCCCCTGCACAGAAGCACATTTTCTCTTGAGAAGCATCCCCATGTTGGAGGCTCCAGTCTACCCTGTTGAGGGGAGATGCAGTCTCAGAGTTGGGAATGAGCCGTCCATAGCTCCTGACTTAGCCCACCCCACCTTCTAGCTGTTTCTCTTCCTATCACCTACCAACTTTCTCCCCCTCACTCCCCTCCAGCCACACCAGCCTCTAAGCTCAGAGCCCACCTCATTCCTGCCACCTAGGTCTCTGCTCAAACATCATCTTCACGGGAAGACCTTTGCTGACCTCCTGGAATGATGAGCCTCCCCATGGACCCTGTCACCTCACCCTGCTCAACTTCCTTCACCGAGCTCACCACCGTCCTCCAGCACATAAGTCCACCAGGCTGGGCCCTGGCTCATTCACGGCTGCATCATGGTGCCTGCAATGGTGCCTGGCACAGGGGAGATACCCAATGGCAGCTGTGGCATGAATGGATAATGCCAGGAACCAGTGTCACCCTGCCCACAGGCCCTGCTCTCTGCTTCTGGCCTGGGAGTCTGAGCCCTGTGTGTGGCCCTGGACAAGGCCCCTCCTCTTGGGGACTTACTTCCCTTCTACTCTAGGGCATGACCTTGACCAAATCGCCCCTGATCTCTCTCCCTGCTTTTCTGAGGCTCCTAAGTGCATCACCCCTGCTAACAAAGAAAATGATCTGTGAACAGAGGTACAAATGTATCCTTCTAAAAAATTCTGAAGACATTTTACCCATTTGAAGAGGTAACATAGATTTAAGTTTGTTTATTTATTTATTTATTTATTTATTCTAGTAATCTCTACACCCAGTGTGGGGCTTGAACTCACGACCCAGAGATCAAGAGTTGCACGCTCTTCTGACTGAGCCAGCCAGGGACCCTGAAGAGGTAATGTAAATTTAAAATTTAATAATTTTACTCTGCTCTGTCATTTTCCTAGATGAGATGGAAAGTTCCTCCAATACTCAAAAATCTTTTAAATGTCTGACTTCAGTTTCTGAAGAGACTAAGGCTATCTCTTCATCATTCCGGAAGGTTCCTGATTTCACTGTCCTGACGCATTTTCACCTTATTCAGGCCATCCCAGCGGGATAGTGAGTGTGTGATGGGAGGGTCATGGCATCAGCAAGAGCAACAATCACAAAACATAGAATAGAACAAAAGTATACTTCAGTGGTGGCAAGGTGGTAGCTCCTCTGGTGGACCTCTCAAGGCAGCTGTGCTCAATGTTAAACCCGCGTGTGTTCTCACCTGCTGTGCTTTCAGTGCCCATGGGAACTGGGCTGTGGTGGTCTTTCTACTGCAAAACAGCGAAGCCAGTCCAGGCCCAGGGCTGTGGACTGAAAGGGCAACAGGGATGCTGCCCAGCATTCATTCAGGTGCTCAGCCTGCAGGAGTCTGGGGCCCAGGGTGGGACAAGTGAGGAACGTGCTCTAATGGCTGGGGGAACACAGAGTCTGCCCTGGGAGGGAGCACCTCCTTCATCTCTGATCCTTGAATGTCCCCTGGTCCACGACCTTGCTGGAGGCTGAGTGCCCAGTAGGAGGAATACTGGACACAACTTAGTAGTTGTCAGTCCACGTTCTGTCTTTGCCACCATGTGTGAACAAGGCACACCTTGACTCTTGCCCTCACTTTCCCCATTGATAAACCAAGAGAGTTAGAAATCATCTTTTCCAAATTTCTCTGTGTACGATTTTTCCTTTCTTCCTGGCCTTGCAACCCCTGGAGTGGGGGGAAGCCAAAATCCCCAGGGTCATGTCATATGGTGACCCTGTCCTCATTGAGCTCAACATTTGGATAAAGAGGTGAATGTGGGTGTGAATACTACATGGTGGGAGGGAGACTTGTGTGGCCCAAGGAAGTGTTCTGGAAGCTCAGAATGGAGGGTCTTCTCCAGCTGAGGAGGCCAGAGGGACTCGCTGGAGGAGGCAGGACTAGAGCTGAGCCTGTAAGCTTTGGAGGATGTGCACAGGCTGAGACAGAAGGGAAGAGAATTTCTGCAGAGGCAGATGGGGTGGGAGACTCAGCATCCCTTAGCCAGGCAAGCGAATGGTTCAGGGGGAAAAACAAATGAAGTTCCTGGTGCCCCAGTACTCTGCAGTGGGGAAGACAGTTTGTTTGCTCATCTGTGGCTTCAAAGCATGAAGAAAGGATTTTTTGGCCCCGTGTCAATAGCGGTCTTTGGCTACGATAGGGGCTTGTTCTGATAGTGGCACGAATGATAGGGTAGAATCCTCCAAAAAAGAAGTTGAGGGGCCCATTGCCACCTCCAACATGAGAGCCTTGAGTGGGACCAGCCGGCACTTTATTTTATGAAAAGGCATTTTTCATAAGGAATGTAAGACCATGATAGGAAATTTGAAAAAGAGAAAAGAGGAAAAATAAAATTACCCCCATACATCCCTTAATACCACCCCTGAGATACTGGGTGTGTTTCCATTTAGAATTTTCCAGAAGTGTGGGTGGGCATGGGCTGTGTATCTTTTCTGCATATCACATGGTAGAGATCATATTTCATGCACATGTTTATCCATCTTTTTCCATGTGCTTCCCTGTCCCCTCTCAGTAATACCTCTGTACCCATCAGCTTTTGCTGAATAACAACCCAAGTCAAGATTCATGGTTAAAACAAGTTTTATTATTGTTCTTGAGTCTGTGGATCAAACGGGCCACTCTACTGGTCTGAGCAGGCTTAGTTAGTCTTGACTGGGGATGTTGATGCATCTGGGCCCAGCTGGTGGCTCAGCTGGTTGGTCTAAAATAGCCTCATTCACATGTCTGATGGCTGGGCAACCACCGGTCTGGGCAGCAAGGGTGACCGCACCCTGGGTCTTACCCGCCATCACATTCTGTTGGTCAAAGCAGGTCTTGTGAGCATCCAGAGTCAGAGTGAGAGGGAGTACAAATTTCAGGGTCAAGGACATGGATATAAGGAGGTCAGTAACTGCAGCGTCAAAGCTTGCCATCAAGCTACTGCATTCCTCATTTTCATAGCTGCCATGTTGGACAGCAGTAGAGGTTTTCATAGATGCACCATTACATAGGGATGGACCACATTCAATTGGTTTAACATTTTCTCTAATAACACCTAAACAATCAATGGGTTACAGCCTTCATCTTCGAGGTCAGGAACAGCACTATTTCCCAACCTTAATAAAAAAAAGCCCCAAGGTTATGGGGCACCTGGCTGGCTCCGTTGGAAGAGCATGTGACTCTTGATCACAAGCCTGTGAATTCGAGCCCCATGTTGGGTATAGAGATTTCTAAAAAAAAAAAATAATTAAAAAAACCCCGAAGTTTAAATGAGAAGATGGAGCCAAAGTCTTCCCCAGGCCCCGCACAAGCGACACCACCTGCAGACCTTCCTATGCTCTTCCTCTGACCAAATTCAAATGTGTCTATTCTCAGAGCAAGTACTAGCTATTGAAACCATTTACAAGAGTCCCTTTCCATCTGTGGGCCTTACCTTCCCATCTATAAAACTAGGGGGCTGGACTAAATGGCTGGGGCGGCGGGGCGGGCGTGGGGTGGGTTGGAAAAGAACAGCATTTGGCAAACAGTGTCACTCAGGTCAAAATGTCACAGAGGTCTCTGTGACATCCTTCTTATGTGTACTTTTAAATACACAAGAAACACACAAAGCACACCTGTATCATTCTTCCTGCCCTGCAGTGACCCACTTTTAAGAAATGGTGTGTATGGAGCAGAGGGGGCAGTAAGGGGGGGTGCCGGCTGGCGGGGCCTAGGGTGATGTTAGATGGGCGTTTCCAGGCCAGGCAGCCGTCACAGGGCTGCCGATGACGGCTGGTCTCTGTTCAGTGTCTTGTCTTGTAATCTCAACATGTATTTGTGACCTTGCTCCATGTTCATTGTCTGTAAAATGCACTATAAAATTTAATTCCTGTGGTTTACGGCTGAGCAGAGGAGCTTTTAAAAGAAAGGTGTGTGCATTCTAGCTCATGAGCTCTCATTCTCATTTTTAAAGTGTTTATTTTCTTAGAGCAGTTTTAGATTTCATTTCAGTTTTAGATTCAACCTAGCAAAATCGAGAGGAACGTAACAGAGTTCCCACATACCCCGTTTCCAACAAAGACACAGCCCCCCTCACTATCAACACCCTGCACCAGAATGGTTCACTCTCCACCGAGGACAGACCAACACTGCCATGTCATCGTCACCCGGAGTCCGTACTGACCGCTAGGCTCCTCTCTTGCTGTTGCACATTCTCTGGGTGCAGACTAATGTATCACGACACACGTCTACCATTCTAGCGCCTACAGAGTAGCTTCATGGCCTGACAAGTCCTCCGTGCTCTGCCTATTCACCCCTCCCTGCCCCCCACCCCCACCACCGCTCCTCTTTCTCCTGTCTCCATAGTTGTGCCTTGACCAGAAGGTCATGGTGTTGGAATCGTGCAGGATGTAGCCTCTCAGACTGGCTTCTTTCACCTATTGACCTGCACTCAACTTTCCCCCACGTCTGTCCGTGGCTTGATAGCTCATTTCTTTTTAGTGCTGAACACCATTCCCTTGTCTGGATGGGCCATGGTTGACTCATCCAGTCACCTCCTCCAGGACCTCTGGATGGCTTTCAGATTGGAGCAGTTGTGAATAAAGCTGCTACAAACATCCGTGTGCAGCTTTTTGTGTGGATGTCTGTTTCCACCTCCTCCGGGTCTAGGGCAAGGAGCTCGAATGCAGGACTGTATTTGGTTTTGTAAGAAACTGCCGAACTGCCCTCTGAAGTGGCTGCCGCATTCTGCGCTCCCACCAAGCAGTGTGAGGGTTCCCGCCGCCCCACGTCCTCGCCAGCATTTGCTGTGGTCAGTGCTCCAGATTTGGGCCATGTTTATAGGTGTGTAGGGGTATCTTATTGTCTGAATTTGCATTCCCCTGATGACATATGGTGTGGAGCGTCTTTTCACGGGCTTATTTGCCATCTGTGTATCTCCTTTGGTGAGGTGTCTGTTAAGGTCTTTGGGCCATTCTTTCATTGGATTGTTTGTTTTCTTATTGCTGAGTTTCAAGAGTGCTTTGGGTATTTTGGATACAATTCCTTTATCAGAGAGGTCTTTCGCAAATATTTTCTCCCAGTCAGTGGCTTGTCCTCTAATTCTCTTAATATTGTCTTCCCTAAAGCAGAAGTTTTTAATTTTAATAAAGACCTGCTTATCAATTCTTTCTTTCATGGATTGTATTTTTGGTGTTGTATCTAAAAAGGCATCACAATATCCAAGGCCATCTAGGTTTTCTCTTCCAATTATTCTCTTTCCCTTAGTGGTAAAATATAAATAATAGGAAAAGAAAGTCATACATAATTCTACTTCTTAGGGATGAATATTGATAGAATTTTGGTGTAATATCCTTTCAAATATGCACTTGGGTTCACACATTTACTTACATAAATGGGCCCATTGACCCCATTTTACCAGTTTGCAATCTGTTTTTTATACTTAAAAATGTCATACACATTTTCCATAATAATATATTTATTTAATTTTTATATATTTGTTTTTCAGGTTCCAAAAGTAAATATGTTCATTATACAGTTTACATATTACAGAAATACACAGTGCAGAAAGTGAAAGCTTTCCAACGTCTTTAATGGCATCTTTATGCTTTCCACATCTTTTTGAGTCAATATTATAAATATTTATTTCTGTAGAAAATTATCCATTTTGTAAACCTTTCAAATCTATTAACTTAATCTCAAAATCGATTAACTTAGTCTTAAACACAAATCCCTACCATAAGTAAAATCTATCACCATTCTTTGTGTCTGTCCAAGGAATTCTTCACACAGTTCTCTCCACCTCCTCCATCTTCCAACATCAACCTTTTCTTCAAAAGGTCCTGCTAAAATGTGGCCTCCAAGTTCTTTGGACAAACTAAGTCTCCCCCATCTCTGCCCCGACACACTCCTTCCTACGGTGTGAAGTTCGCTCCTCTCATGAATGCCCCTCAACACCACAGAGGCAGCGGAAGGGAGTGGGAAGAATGCAGCCAGAGCAGGGCTTGAGTCTGAGTCTTGCCACTTTGTCACTGGGGACCTTAGGCCCTCATTTCACTTGAGCTTCAGGGTTCTTCTCTATAAAATGGGAAAATGATCACACCTGCCTCTCAGGGTTAAGGTAAGAATTAAATGACCCACTGCAGGGAAGGTCCCCAGGGCTCATTAGTCTATGTGGTGTGCGAGTGTAGCCCTTGCCAGCTCCCAAGGGCAGAGTCCAGAGCCAGGGTCTCAAGAGCCCCAGGAAACACTGACTTGAAATCCACAATGGAAGCCCTGAGAGGCCACGTACAGAACCTGGCAGGTGGATGTAAACCACCACGCAGCTGGTTTTCCCTTCTGTTGGACAAGCCCTAAAGTGCCAGGAGGGCCCAGGATACTGGGGGAACGTTGTTTTCTTAAACTCTCATGGGTTGCCTGGCTTGGCCTCCCGCCTGAGGAGTGGCAGAAGACCCAAAAAAGTTGAAATCATGGACTCAAAAGGATATTTCTATTCATAGCAGCATTATCCACAATAGCCAGAATATAGAATTAACCCAAGCGTCCCTCGTGGATGAATGGATAAATGAAATGTGGTACAGATACACACGATGGAATACTAGTCAGCCTCAAAAAGGAAGGGAATTCTGACATATATTATAACTTGGATGAACTTTGAGAACATTATGCTAAATAAGATAAGCCAGTCACCCAAAGACAAATACTATATGATTCCACTTATATGAAGTACCTAGAGTAATTAAATTCATAAAGACAGAAAGCAGGAGGGCGGTTGCCATGGCTCGAGAGGAGGATTACTAGAGAATTATTGTTTAATGGGTATGGAATTTCAATTTCGCAAGATGTCAAGAGCTCCGGAGATGGATGCTGGTGATGGTTTCACAATAATGTGAAAGTACTTAACGGCACTGAACTCTACCCCTAAAAATAGTTAAAATGGTAAATTTTCTGTTGTGTGTATTTTACCACAATTTAGAAAATGCTTTGGGGGCCTTCTAGTTGCCCAAGCTGGGGATTTCCACACCACCACCTAGAGAACCGTGTCCAGTGGGCACCAAGGGCACAGAGCCTGCTCCGCACTCCCTTCTCCACATGGCAAATGCCAAGGAGATAGGAGCCTGTGTCCCAGCTTCCTCCCGGCTCTGATAAACTAAGATGAGAACTAGGGAGAATGGAAACGAGGGCTTTAAAAAAGTAGATAGGGAATTAAAAATACAATTGAAAATCACGCTCACTATTCCAAGATTAAAAACATTCTTTAGAACCTGGGTTTTATTAGCCGACATGCTTCCTGCATCACACGGGAGGGAGGAAGCCAGGTCACCGGTGCTCTCTGTAGGGGGCAAGCAGGTGAAATGATTATGAAATATGTCAAATAAATGGTCCTTTTTTCTCCCCAGGAGATAAGGAAAGGTAATTTGGTCTGTCAGTCGCGCACACAGAAGACGTCATGGTCAACTGCATTAATACTGACTACTTTGTCCAGAGTCACAGAGCTAAAAGAAATTACAGAATCTTTCTCCTGTGAATTCTGGCATGACTCTCAGCAGACCTTTCCCCACCTGAATTCACAAGAGAGATGAATAATAAAAGGGAGGGCCTACAGTGGGACCCAGAGCCTGCTGCTGGCTATCTGGGCATGGTAGCCAGAGCCAAGCTGCTTTCCTCTGCTCCCAAGACCCCCTCTCCCAGCCAGGCCCTCCAGGCTCCCAGGTCACCGCACCCTAGGGTCCTGTTTCAGCCAGAACAAACCCTAGCTCTTTCCTGTGGATGGCCAGTCAGTTCTCTGCCCTGTTCCTCCCTTATCTGCACTGTGAAGGCTCATCTCCCAGGCAGCGTCAGACTACCTCCCTGTCCTCTGATACCACTCTCCACTTCAAAATGCTCACTTCTTTCTGCAGTTGTTAGGAGAATGTTGTGTCCAGATCTTCTTTCCCTAAACACCCCAGGCTTCCTGGAGGACAGAGCTAGGCAGCTTCCCCTCCTTTCTAGCCCAGGGTCTGGCCATTACCAGTAGAAGGGATGAGTTCACGAAGTCTCTGCAAGTTTTCTCTTTTATAATCTAACAAAAGGATATATATGATTTTTTTTTTCTTCTCTTTCTTTCTTCCTTTGAAATTGGTGGTGGCGAAGGGGTGTGCTGGCCAGGCTGGGGTGGACACTGGGAGGCTCTCTAAACCTACTGTCAAGTTGCTGAGTTGTAGGAGGCAGACTTCACTTTCACGCCCTGCCACAGTGGGGTGGGTCAGGGAGCCCAACCCCAGATCACTACCCAGCGGCTTGACAAAGTCCCTGCCCTTTTCTGCTTTTGCAGACTTGTCAGTTTTGGGAAGAGTGAAACCTCTTCTGACATAGCTATATTACCTCATGTAATAAGGTACTGCATTATTTTTAGAATGTTCTTCCCAATTTTAGTATCAGTTAATTATGTATTAACATTTTAAGAAAATGAATATTTGCCCAGCAACTTAAGCTAAATATTTTTTTTAAGAATTTTATTTATTTATTTGAGAGAGGGACAGTGAGAGAGAGCATGGTCAGAGAAGTTCAGAGGGAGAAGCAGACTCCCCGTGGACCTGGGAGCCTGATGCAGGACTTGATCCTAGGACTCTCGGATCATGACCGGAGCCAAAGGCAGTTGCTTAACCAACTGAGCCACCCAGGTGCCCTAAGCTAAATCTTTAAATATGTATTTATTCCTTTTTTTTTTTTTTAATGCACGTCCGTTTTTCTTCTGGAGATGTGGAAGACACATTTGGAGCCTTCTTACAAAGGTGCCTTCTTGGCTCCAAGAGCAGGGTTTGCAGGGGGCTGGGAAAGACCTGGAACGTGAGGCCCACAGCGTGTAGCAGAGACCGGGGCCTCACTGGTGCGTGGGGAGGGCCACTGTCACACTGTTGCAGCTTGGTAGAATTTGGAATGAGGGGAGGTGGATGCAGCTGAGAGTCACATGGGTGAGGGTGCATGAATGTGAAACCAGCACCTGGAGGATTATGGCTTTAAGAAATAAACCTCATTGCGTCACCTTGGTGGCTCAGAGGGTTAAGCATCCAACTCTTGACCTCAGCTCAGGTCTTGATCTCAGGATCATAAGTGCAAGCCCCATGTTACGCTCCATACTAAGCATGAAGCCTCCTTAAAAAAAGAGAGAGAGAGAGAGAGGAAGGAAGGAAGGAAGGGAGGGAGGAAGGAAGGAAGGAAACCCCTTGCCACATCTGGGTGGTTTGATGAAGCCTCCCAGAGGACAGTAAACCTAGCCCCATGGGACCCAGACTCCCCAACGTATTTGTCCTTGGGCCGGTGGCAGGCTTAAGCCGCCTCAGTTCCCTGGGTTTATAGTAAGGAGGTGGTGCTGTGGTCACCCAAGGACCTTCCTGCCCTACCTTGGCCCTCACTGTTAGCCTGTGAATCACACAGAGGTTGCCCCAAATCTCCAATCCACATAGCAAGAGGAGGTGACAGCCATTCTGGCTTCAAGACATACAGGGGAGAGATGCCAACTCCCTCCCAGTGTTCCCTGCAGATGGAGATGTCCAGTAACTGTCCACACCAGGAATCAGCAAACTCAGGCCTGTGGGCCAAATCCTGCCAGGTACCTATTTTTGTATGGCTTGAGGGCTAAGAATGAGTTTTACATTTTGAAATGGCTGGAGACAATAAAAAAAGAGTAATATTTTATGACACAGGAATATCATATAAGATTACAGTATCTATAAATAAAGTTTTATTGGAACACATTCAAATTCATTCATTTACACATTGTGGCACTTCTATGCTACAATGGCAGAGTAGTTGTGATGGAGACTATGTGGCCTTAAAGGCTAAAATATTTACTCTCTGGCTCTTTATAGAAAAAGTTTGTCAGCTCCTTCTTGATCTACAGTACTTTTCTGTGGGAGTTACAAGCAAAATCTTCTTTTTCTTCTTCTTCTTAAAGATTTTATTTATTTGAAAGAGAGAGAGTGAGAGAGAGTGAGCATGGGCAGGGTGGGGGGGGGAGGGGAAGCAGACACCCCGCTGAGCAGGGAGCCCATGGGGCTCCATCCCAGGACCCTGAGATCATGACATGAGCTGAAAGCAGATGCTTAACTGAGTCACTCAGGTGTCCCAAGGGGAATTTTCTTTTAACAGACTAGATGGGATTTCCCAGTTTTCTGTTGTAGTGAGATGTAAATGTAACTCACTTAATAAACACCTAAGCACTTTCTTGGTTGGGTCTCTAAGTAAACAGAGACAAATCAGATCTAGTCCCTACCCTGAACAGGCAGGTATGTATGTATATAAATTGCAGTATAGAGCTCCACAGTATATATTTTTTACAAGATACCTGGAAGCTTAAAGGAGGGAGTGACTAACTCTGTCTGGTGAAATCAAGGAGGGCTTCTGAGAGGAAGTGATAAGTGAGCATCATTACTGCATTCAGCTGGACAGACTGTGTATTATAGAAATCAAGGGCACCTCCTACAGTTGTGCACCATAAACCTGAGTCAGTCTTGAAGGACTCTTAATTGAAAGTGAGAGATCGTTAACTCACTCAGGCCTATCAAGGAATCCAGTGCCTCCTGAAAAGTAGGAGTCTGCGAGCAACCAGGCAAGACTTGATGTGGGGGATCAGGTGGTGCTATAGGGCCCTGTCTCTCCCACTCTCTTGGAGGAACCCCACTTTGTCCCGGGGACTATAGAATAATCCCAGAAAAAGATACTGATTGGCTACTTGAGGTCACATGTCCACTCCTGAACTAATCATGGTGCTGAGGAGACAGGGCACAGCCATCCTTGAGATCATCTACCTCCGAGGGCCAGAGTCAGAGGACAGAGCCATCACCATGGACAGCCTCACTGAGTTGGAGACGAGTGGTTCTCTCAAGGAAACTTGCAAACAAAACCACACATCCAGCACAGAAAGTCAGAAAGACCTCTTCCAAAAGACCAGACAGGAAAAGTCTGTAACCGGGACATTGCCAGGTCTATCCCTAAGGCCTCTACAATGCATGAGAAAATCACCAGCAGTGGCCCTTGAGATGTACCCCTGACAGCCCTGCCCGTTCCAGCTCAGGAGGACTGGTGCCCTCTGAACACAGCATGGGAAAAGAAAGCAGGCACTCCTTTCCCCACCTTCTCTGGGCTGCTAGAGCCCAATGGGTGCTTGGAGTCCTCTTATTTGATCCACGGAACACTTTGTTTTTATTTATTTATTTAAGATTTTATTTCATTATTAGAGAGAGAGTGTGTATGCACACGAGAGTGGGGGAGGGGCAGAGGGAGAAGCAGGCTCCCCGCTGAGCAGGGAGTCCAACGCAGGTCTTCATCCCAGGACCCTAGGATCATGACCTGAGCTGAAGACAGATGCTTAACTGACTACACCACCCAGGTGTCCCCAAGAAGCACTTTAAAATGACAAAACCAGCCACAGACTGGGAGAAAATATTTGCGAAAGACCTCTCTGATAAAGGAATTGTATCCAAAATACCCAAAGCACTCTTGAAACTCAGCAATAAGAAAACAAACAATCCAATGAAAGAATGGCCCAAAGACCTTAACAGACACCTCACCAAAGGAGATACACAGATGGCAAATAAGCCCGTGAAAAGACGCTCCACACCATATGCCATCAGGGGAATGCAAATTCAGACAATAAGATACCCCTACACACCTATAAACATGGCCCAAATCTGGAGCACTGACCACAGCAAATGCTGGCGAGGACGTGGGGCGGCGGGAACCCTCACACTGCTTGGTGGGAGCGCAGAATGCGGCAGCCACTTCAGAGGGCAGTTCGGCAGTTTCTTACAAAACCAAATACAGTCCTGCATTCGAGCTCCTTGCCCTAGACCCGGAGGAGGTGGAAACAGACATCCACACAAAAAGCTGCACACGGATGTTTGTAGCAGCTTTATTCACAACTGCTCCAATCTGAAAGCCATCCAGAGGTCCTGGAGGAGGTGACTGGATGAGTCAACCATGGCCCATCCAGACAAGGGAATGGTGTTCAGCACTAAAAAGAAATGAGCTATCAAGCCACGGACAGACGTGGGGGAAAGTTGAGTGCAGGTCAATAGGTGAAAGAAGCCAGTCTGAGAGGCTACATCCTGCACGATTCCAACACCATGACCTTCTGGTCAAGGCACAACTATGGAGACAGGAGAAAGAGGAGCGGTGGTGGGGGTGGGGGGCAGGGAGGGGTGAATAGGCAGAGCACGGAGGACTTGTCAGGCCATGAAGCTACTCTGTAGGCGCTAGAATGGTAGACGTGTGTCGTGATACATTAGTCTGCACCCAGAGAATGTGCAACAGCAAGAGAGGAGCCTAGCGGTCAGTACGGACTCCGGGTGACGATGACATGGCAGTGTTGGTCTGTCCTCGTGGAGAGCGAACCATGGTGTGAGTGATGTTGGGAAGGGTTGAAGGTGTGGAAGCAAAAGGTGTATGGGAACTCTTCCTTCATCTCCATTTTGTTGTAAACCTAAAACTGTTAAAAAAGTCTTAAGAAATTAATTTGAAAAAGAAATGAAAGGAAAGCTTATTGGAGCACTTCTCTTGCAGGCAGTTCTCAGGATGAATCTTGTCAGAGTTTCTTGTAACAGTTCATGCCCATGTTTTTCCAGAGCTCAGAAAAAAAAAGTTAAAGTTTTTCCAGTTAATTTTACATACTTAGAATAATTCCAGTGCCAAGCCTTGATTTAAAAAAAAAAAGAAGAGGGGCCTGGGTGGCTCAATGGGTTAAGCCTCTGCTTTCAGCTCAGGTCATGGTCTCAGTGTCCTGGGATCGAGCCCCGCATCGGGCTCTCTGTTCAGTGGAGAGCCTCCTTCCCCCACTCTCTCTGCCTGCTGCTCTGCCTACTTGTGATCTCTCTCTCTCTGTCAAATAAATAAATAAAATCTTTAAAAAAGAAAAAAACAAGATAAAGTGCATTTATCTAAAATCAAGAGCCAATATCACACTTGTACCCATGATAAGACACAAAGCTCTAGTCTGGAGGGATTCGGAATCAAGTCAGAATTAAGACAATTGTTGTCAGTTAAGGTGTCAGCAATGCTAGTTGCTATAACAAACAAACACCCAAATCTCAAAGGCTTCCCACAATAACAGTTTATTACTTATTCACAAAAAGGAGGATGAGCATTCCTGGTCAGTGGGCACCTCCCATGTTGCCTTTTGGTGATTGAAACTCTCTCTGCCTCTGGCTCTCCCATTGCCTAGAACCCCTGCTACGTCTTCTATCCGCAGACAGAAGAAAGAGAGGAAGGAATCCCATGGGAAGTCTTATGGGCCCGGCAGGGAAGCCCAATACATCACTTTCACCCACAATCCAATGGCTAGCACCCGATCACAGGCCATACCTACCTGTGAGGGGGCCTGGGAGGTACAGTGTAGTTCTGCGCCCAACAGGAAAAGGACATGGGTGATAATACAGCTAAGACTGCTCGCTCTGTCTCCAGGACTGTTTTACAAGTCACTGATCCTCTCTGCACATTTGGCTGGCAGGCAGCGACTGCCACCTGAGCACCAGTGATTATAAAGATGTCCCAATGTCAGAGATTTAAAATGTGAAAAACTTAAAGGCAATGAAATATTATATGTGAATACTGGATGAACTTATACGAAATGCTATATTTGTCATAGCCCAAGGACGAGTGAGGACTGTCCAGCCGTGATCCCAAAGGCAAAAAGCATAAAAGAGAGACTTAATTACATAAAAATGAAAACTCCCTCACATCAAAAAAGAAAATTAAAAGCAGAAGAACTACAGAAGGGGGAGCGGATATTTGTAATATGTGTGATAAAGAATTAGTAGGCTCACTATTTTAAGAGCCCTTACAAATCAATAGTGAAAAAGATGAACACTCTAAGATAAAAATGGACAAAGAACTGTAACAGGAAATTAAAGAAGAACTAAAAATGGTTAAATATGTTAAATATAAAACTATTTGGTAGTCAAAGAAATGCAAATTGAAATTCCAGTATGCTACCCTTTTTTTTTTTAACCACTAAGTGGACAGAGATCTGAAAATTGATAACGGTGTTTGCAAAGCCTGGAAAATAGAGACCATTACCCTTCAGAAAGGGATGAGATTGGTGTGCTGTTCAGTGCTGTGGATAAGATCTTAAGTCCATGCGTGCCCGTTAAGCCAGCAGCCCCACTTCTGGAAGCTATCCCAAGGGAAGAAATGAAGATATCTTAAAGATATACATACGAGGCTGTTAATCACAGGGTTTTTTAAAATTTAGTTTTTACTAAAGTTATACCTGCACATAATTTTCAGAGTATAAAAATTCTACATGGTTTATTAGGAAAATTAGCAATTCCTTGAAGCCCCTCCCATACCCTACCTGCCCCCCCCACCGTCTCACCCTATACCCCCTCTTTCTCAGTCCCAGACTTGCTGCTTTCAGTCCTTTTGGCATTTACTGTGTTTTCGCTAAATAACATGTTTATTTGCTTCTACTTGATTTCTCAGGTTTTGGCATTATATAATGATTTCCCATCATGGAAAGGGAAAATTTGGTCTCTCTCCAACGCCCTGCCCTTAGACACATCCCCCACAGAACATGCACATACCTCTCCCTGCCTCCATCATCAGCCTCCCAGTACAGTTGTTTATAATTCTGATTAGATCAATATTCATTACTCGCCTTCTTATGACTATAAATCTGTGGTCAAAAGAGCCATATAGAATACTACCTCCCCCTCCCAATAACATTTTGTTTTCCCTGGAGTTAACAGTTAACTTATTCTTGTCATTGACTTATTTTGCTAATATTGATCACCAATTTAACCACAATTTCTTCCAATGAAAATATTGAACATATTACTATTCCATCATGTTCTGGCTTCCACTGATGCAATCTGAAATATCTATTGCCATTTTGAGCCATAATCCTTTGTGTCAAATCTACTTTTTCTCTGCAAACCTGTAAGATCTTTCCTCTGTCCCCCCACCCCCTATTAAGGCCCGTTCCCAGCTCCGAGATAATCGGCAGCTCCGCCTTCTGGAGCCTCTTCATGGTTCTGTGCTATATATTAGCTTCCTTTCCAAGTTTGGGATTTGTCTTTCTTGGGCTTTTTAAGTCCATCAACTTTCCAACTTCCAAATTGCTGTGGCTAATGATTCCTCTATTGTTCTCCTCCTCTTTGTGTGTGTGTGTGTTTTTCTTTGTTTCTTTTTAAATCATGCTACTATAGTTTGGGGATAAAGCAAAATTGAACCAAGGTTAGGTCTTTGGAGTCTTACTTTGAGACAGGTGGGGGGTTCCCCATCTCACAGTTCTCTCAAAACCAGCTGGAGTTCAGCTGGGAGGCATATACTCTCAGAGCAAAATAATGACTAAAGTGTCCAATCTAAGAAAATTTTTAAAAATACAATAAATCCCAAAGCAATATAAATGAGATGATACAAAACAAAATCAACAACATAAAACACAAAAAATGCAATGGAGACCAACAAAGCCAAGAGCTGATTCTCTGAATAGACAAAGCAGACACATCTTGGGGAAGCCTGATCGAGGAAAAGAAAGTTACAGTAAGTAACATCATAAACGAAAAGAATAACACAACTATAGTTAAAATGGAGGTTTAAAAGATAAGATCAAGACTGCCAAATATCTGAAGATTTTGCTTTTGCATATCATTGTATTTGCAAATAAGATTATTATTAAAATAAAAAAAGTAAGCGAATGCTCTCAACCACTTCATGCCAACAAATTTGAAGTCTTAGAAATAGATAAAGTCCTACCAAAACTGGAGGGAAATATTCCCAATAGTCCTAAACCTACAAAAGAAATTGAAGCAATAATTGAAAACTTTCCACAAAGAAAACTCAAAGCTCAGATGGTTTTAGAGGTGAATTCTACCAATATTTCAAGGAATAGGTAATCCCAATTATATATGAATTCTTTCAGGAAATAGAAAAATAAGAAATACTCCAAATTCATTCTTTGAGGTCAGTATAATCTAAATACCAAAATTAGACAACTTAAAACATAAGAAAGGAAAATTAAAGACCCATTTAACTCATGAGTATAGAGATAATAATCCTAAATAACATTATTAAAATAATCCAGTAGTGTATGAAAAAGATAACCTACTATAACCAAGTTGAATTTATACCAGGAATACAAAGATGGGTTAATATTAGAACATCTAGGGATTCCTGGGTGGCTCAGTTGGTTAAGTGTCTGCCTTCAGCTTAGGTCATGACCCTGGGATCCTGGGTCCGGGTCCTGGGATCGAGTCCCACATCAGGCTCTTTGCTCAGTGGGGAGCCTGCTTCTCACTCTGCCTGCTCCTCCCCCTGCTTGTGCTCTCTCTCTCTCACAAATAAATAAATTCTTTTAAAAAAATTAGAACATCTATAATAGCAAATTACCATATTGATAAATTAAAGAAGAAAAACCATATGATCACCTAAGTAGATGCAGAAAGGCATTTGACAAAAGTTTATACAGATATACTTGGGACATACTGTGGATTTGGTTCCAGACCACCATAATAGAAGTGAATATCACAATAAAATGAGTCATATTAATTCTTTTGTTTCCCAGTGCATATAGAAGTTGTGTTTATACTACACTGCAGTCTATTAAGTGTGCAATAGCATTACATCTAAAAAAAAATGTACATAACTTAATTTAAAAATACTTTATCAAGGTACCTGGGTGGCTCAATTGGTTAAGCGTTTGCCGTTGGCTCGGGTCATGACCCCAGGGTCCTGGGGTCAAGTCCCACATGGGGCTCCTTGCTCAGCAGGGAGCCTGCTTCTCTCTCTCCCTCTGCCCCCTACTCATGCTTGCTCTCCCTCTCTAGTGTGCTCCCTCTCAAATAAATACGATCTTTAAAAAAAAAACTAAAAAACAAAAATACTTTATTGCTGGGGCACCTGGGTGGCTCAGTGGGTTGAACCTCTGTCTTCACCTCAGATCATGAGCTCAGGGTCCTGGGATGGAGCCCCGCATCAGGCTCTCTGCTCAGCAGGGAGTCTGCTTCCCCCTCTCTCTACCTGCCTCTCTGCCTACTTGTGATCTCTCTGTTAAATAAGTAAATAAAATATTTTTAAAAAAATACTTTATTGCTAAAAAGGCTAACCACCATCTGAACTTTCAGCAAGTCATAACCACTGATTACTGATTGCTATAACAAATAAAACGGTAATGAAAAAGCTTGGAATATTGCAATAATTACCAGAATGTGACCCAAAGACACAAAGTGAGCAAATGCTGTTGGAAAATGGCACCAATAGACTTGCTTGACACAGGGCTGCAACAAACCTGCAATTTCTAAGAAACACGGTATCTGTGAACTTCAGTAACGTGGAGAGCAGACAAACAAGGTATGCCTGCACTGTCCGATGAAAAACCTCTACGCCGACTAAAAATAGAAGGAAATTTCTTTAACCTAAAAGAAAAAACTGTAAACTATTACTTGATATGTGAACAATAGAAACAATTCCTTTTTAAAAAGATTTTATTTATTTCAGCGAGAGAGAAAAAACATGTGCAAGAAACGAGGAGGACAGAGGGCAAGGGAGACAGAGAATGACTCCTTAAGCAGACTCCCTACTGAGTGTGGAGCCCAACGTGGGCCTTCCCCCCAGAACCCTGAGATCATGACCCAGGCTGATATTAAGAGTTGGCCACCCAACTGATGGAGCCACCCAAGCACCTCTTCCTTTTTTTTTTTTTGTTAAGATTTTATTTTATTTTATTTTATTTTAAGATTTTATTTATTTGACAGGCAGAGATCACAAGTAGGCAGAGAGGCAGGCAGAGAGAGAGGGGGAAGCAGGCTCCCTGCTGAGCAGAGAGCCCGACGCGGGGCTTGATCCCAGGACCCTGGGATCATGACCTGAGCCGAAGGCAGAGGCTTTAACCCACTGAGCCACCCAGGCGCCCCTAAGATTTTATTTTTAAAGTCGTCTAGACACTCAACGGGGGCTGGAATGTACAACCCTGAGATCAAGGCTCAACTGCTCCACCGACTAAGTCAGCCAGGCACCCCAAAATGTTTCCTTTAAAATCAGGAAAGGACAGGGGCTCCTGGGTGGCTCAGTTTGTTAAGTATCTGACTTGATCTCAGGGTCATGAGTTCAAGCCCCACGCTGGGCGTGGGACCTATTTAAAAGAAAAAAAAATCAGGAAAAAATAAGGATGTTCCTGGTTGCCTTTTCTATTCAACATTGAACTTCTGAATTTATTTTTCTCAAATAAATTAAAACATTTGATGGCAGAAGTTTTTAAATAGAGGTGCCTGGGTGGCTCGGTCAGTTAAGCGTCTGCCTTTGGCTAAGGTCGTGATCTTCGGGTCTTGGAATCTAACCCTGCATTGGCTCCCTGCTCAGCAGGAAGTCTTCTTGTCCCTCTCCCTCTGCCCCTTAGCCCTGCTTATGTTCTCTCTCTCTCTTTCTCTAGCTCTGTTCTCTCTTGTTCAAATAAATAAATAAAATCTTAAAAAAAAAAAAAGCAGCTGGAGGGAAAATATAATACATTTTCTTTTTTTAAAAGTTTTTAAATAGGGGCGCCTGGGTGGCTCAGTGGTTTAAGCTGCTGCCTTTGGCTCAGGTCATGATCTCAGGGTCCTGGGATCAAGCCCCGAGTTGGGCTCTCTGCTCAGCAGGGAGCCTGCTTCCTCCTCATCTCTCTGCCTGCCTCTCTGTCTACTGTGATCTCCCTCTGTCAAATAAATAAATAAAATCTTAAAAAAAAAAAAGTTTTTAAATAAATTAATAGAACTTAAAAAAATAAATGGTATGCACTTTTTTAAAAAGATTTTATTTATTTATTTTTCAGAGAGAGAGAGAGAGAGAGCACAAAGCAGGGGAGCAGCAGGCAGAGGGAGAAGCAAACTTCTAGCTGAGCAGGGAGCCCCACGTGAGGCTTGATCCCAGGATCCTGGGATCATGGCCTGAGCCAAAGGCAGACCCTTAACTGACTAAGTCACCCAGGCATCCCAATAAATGGTATACATTTGAAAAGAAAGAGATAGGGGCACCTGGATGGCTCAGTGGGTTGGGCCTCTGCCTTTGGCTTGGGTCATGATCTCGGGGTCCTGGGGTCGGGCCCCACATCGGGCTCTCTGCTCGGCAGGGAGTCTGCTTCCCTACCTCTCTCTCCGCCTGCCTCTCTGCCCCCTTGTGATCTCTGTCTGTCAAGTAAATAAATGAAATCTTTAAAAAAAAAAAAAAAGAAAGAAAAGAAAAGAAAGAGATAAACTCTCATTATTTGAAAATGATATGACTGTCTCTCTAGAAAACCCAAGGGAATCTGCAGACCAATTATTGGTTAACAACATCACTGGATATAAAATCAATAGGCAAAAGTCAATGAAATTCGTAGTCATTAAAGTAGAAACACAGGGGCGCCTGGGTGGCCCAGTCGTTAAGCACCTGCCTTCAGCTCAGGTCATGATCCTAGAGTCCTGGGATCCAGCCCCACATCTCCCTCTCCCACTCCCCCTGCTGTACTCCCTCTCTCTCTCTCACTCTGTCAAATAAATAAATAAAATCTTTAAAATAAAGGAGAAACACAAATGGTAAATAAACTTAGGAAAATGTGTTCCACCTTTGTAGTCATCTGGGAAATTTGGTTTTAAATAAAAATATAACTTTTTATGCTTACCAGGTTAGCAAATATTTTTTAAAAATCTGACAACAGCAAATACTGGAGAAGAGCTGAATTAAGCAGAAAGCTCATACAGCGCTGGGAAGAGTCACTGGTACAACCACCTTGGGAAGCCATTGGTACCATCTGGCCAAGTTCAGTCTAAGATGCCTTGAATCCAGAGATTTTATACCAATGTACATGTTCCAGAAAATCTGAGTGTGTACAAAGAGACATTTATAAGAGTACTTATGGCAAAATTGTTTCTAATGACAAAGAAATCTAAAGTGTTGATTCATAAGAGAATGAGTAAAGTTGGTGCATTCGGAAAAAAGAAAAATATAATACTGAGTAAATAAGGAAGATATAGAAGGATAGCATTCTACTCGAAATTCCAACATCCCACCCCCACCTCTCTGACTTTATTTTTCAACTTTGTTCCTCTTGCATTCTAACATACCATAATTTATCAAAAACCAAATTTCAACTATAATTCATAAATTTCGTTTACTGTTTGGTTTACCCCGTATACTGTACCTACCATGAGTACAATGATCTTTGTCTATTTTGTTCACTGATATTTCCAGGGTTTCAAATGGTACCTAACACAGCAGGCACTCAGTAAATATTTGTTGAGTGAATACCAGATGGTAGGAAACTACATACTGAAAGTTGAAAAACATGCAGAACAATACTACTTAACATTTGTGGATAAACAGTTCTGGTTCAGTTTCCCCTTGGGACAGTGGTAGGGCATTGGATCAGGAAGGGATGCCAGGAAGCTTCAAGTGTCGCTTTATATTCTAAGCTGGGCAGTGGAGACGGGAGTATTTGTTATACGATGATCGACAATTTTTGCATGATGGAAAAAAATTCACCTTACAACTTTTTTTTAGTAAATAGGAACAACAAGCACCTGCAGTGGTTCTTAGAGTTTCTAAGGGTTTTCCCACATGATCTCATGGGTCCAGAATGCAGAAGGGGCTTCCTTAAGCCAGCTCAGAGCAGGGTGGGGCCTGGGACTGGGGGTTCTTCCAGATCTGCCTAGGGGGAAACCCCAGCCAGAGACAGAGGAAAGGGCAGCCCAGGGGCCACCACTCCTGGATGAGGGGGGCAGGGTGCATGAGAACGGGGCATTGTCTTGCCCTGTCCTCACCTGGGAGTTGGGGACTGCCACAGCAAAGGGGGCCTGGTTTCCTCTCCTGTGAGACCGGAGGCTTGCTGCGGGGTGTCCCTGTCAGGGATGCTCCTCTGGGGCAGCCCTGGGTTCTGTGTTAGGAAACCCGGCAGTTGTCCCAGCTCTGAATCTGGGTCACTGTGACTTCTCCCTGTTCAGTCTCCTCTCCTCCCCAGGATAATGGGACAGTAAGTAACAACACTGTTTTGTCCCCCTCTGGGCTGCTATGAGGATCAAATATCGAGCAAAGAAAACTTCCCTGAGTCAGAGACCAGAGTCTCAACGCAATTTCACATTTTCTCCTTTTTTTTTTTTAAAAAGATTTTATTTATTTATTTGACAGACAGAGATCACAAGAAGGCAGAGAGGCAGGTAGAGAGAGAGGAGGAAGCAGGCTCCCTGCTGAGCAGAGAGCCCAATTCGGGGCTCAATCCCAGGACCCTGAGACCGTGACCTGAGGCAAAGGCAGAGGCTTTAATCCACTGAGCCACCCAGGCGCCCACATTTTCTCCTTTGATAACGAAGCCTTCTTCGGGACATCAACATCATCCTGATGTTACATAGTCTTCCAAACGATCATTTTTATTGGCTGAAGAATCATTAAGGACTCAAGTGTAGTTACTAACTCACCCTCTGTTGTTCTAAGTTGAGTGCGTCGACCATTTGACCACTTCCCCGAACTATATAACCAACCCTGTAATTAACATCTTTATGCGCTTTAAGTTTTGCTTTGCTTTTTTTTTTGGAATTAGTTCGTTAGGATAAATCCCAGAGGAAATAACTAGTGGAAGTGCATAAAGGGTCCTTATGGTTCTTGATAGGTTTGTCAAAGTGCCCTTTCCCCAGTGGGGGGCCCTGCAGACCTGGAGGTGTATACAGGACCTCCTGCGTCTGATGCCAAGAAGGGTCCCTCCTGCCACGGTGTAATTCAAAATGCACCAAACTCAAGGCTGATCCTGACAAAAGATGAGAAAAGACATATTTGCTTGAAAAATACCCTACTTGGCAATATTGTAAATCCAGTTTACAGCTCACGTAACTGGACAGCCTTGAAATTGTTTGTTTCCTGACATACATTTTTAAAGGCGGAAGAATTCAGACAAAATGAGCCTTTATTAATATTTAACATTTCATAACGTATTTACCTTGCACATTTAAAGTACTTACGAAATGCTCCCACGTTGGGCTAGTTTGGCCCCATCATCTCTACCGTTCGGGCACTTTTAATTGTTTATTTCCCCCCCTAAACAAGTAAGTGTTGTTCTAACTCTCACGCCTGCAGCTCCAGGTCTGTGAGATCCCTCTGTAACGCAGGAAGGAACCAGCTCATAGCCATATGCTTCACTTGCTAGGAATTTGCTTTCTGCCGGGTACTTTCTTGTGTTATTTTGTTTAACCGTTGATTCTATTAGATTAGTACAATCGCCTCACATTACCTATAAGGAAACAGATTTGCAAGTCATGGGGATCGAGTCACTGTGGACATAGCAGGTGGGCTCAAAGAACTGGTGTCCAGAAGCAGGAGCCCTGCCCCCAGCTCTGTCCCCACCTCTAGGTCATCATTTGGTCCTTCTGGACCTCGTCTCTGCCCAAGAGAAGCCAAGGGCTAAGGATGGGCACCGTCATTTGGGTTCCTCCCTGGACCCCCGGGGAGGACCCATACCAGCTTTTCTATCTCGGTACAGAACACTGGGATAGTCGCGTTCTTGGGGCTCAGCCGAGCATGGGGGGGCCACCCTGATCAGCTAGCAGTGGGTTGGTACACGCGGTGTTTCCAGGGTCTTCATCACTTACTCTGGAGCCCCAGGATTCAGATTTGCCCTTTTCGTCATTCTCCAAACACTTTTTGAGCATGAACTGAACTCGGGCCCTGTTGGCCCTGGATCCCCAGGAGCCCAGGAGCCCGCTGCTCTCTGCCTTGGGACACAGGCCTGGGGCTGGGCTAAGTCACCTCTGTGGCCTCTGACCTCTGACCGCAGTTCCCTCCTCTGTAAAATGGGGATGATGGTGACTAGTTGAGCGCATTGTTTCGAGGCTTCAATTAGGAGAGGCTGGGACTGAGGCCCCACGCAGGAGATGAGCTGCGGGAGCTCCCGGCTGTGACTCCTGTGCACTGGGGAGTTGGGCCTCACACCCACAGCCAAACACACCGGCAGGGAGAGGGTATCAGGCTGCAAGTGGAGGGTGCTGGGAGGGCACCAGCAGAGCCAGAGTTGGCACTAGCTTTCTGGAGTGATCCGAACTGCTGTCTGCGGCTGGAACTTCCATTTAGAAGCTGGGCGGGAGACGAGCGGCGGAGGGAGCAGCCGGAGGGCTCCAGGAGCCCAGCACATCTTGGGGAGCTCTGCCCGCCCTTTCCGCCCAATGACAGAGGCTGGGCACTCATTCATTTGATAAATATGTATTGAACATCTGGCATTGCTCTCCCAGCTGGAGATGCGTCTGTGAACAAGCAGATCCTCTGCCCTCCGAGTTTATGTTCTGGTGGAGAATAGACTGAAACAGGACAATAAACAAAAAACAGGATATATCCGATTAGTGGTGAGCGCTCAGGGGAGAAATGAAGCAGTCTGAGGGGTGTGGGGCGTGCACGGTGGGGTATCATCAGGAAAGTCTGCGAAGGGCTGGCTGGAGAGTGAGATCTGCAGGGAAGGGAGTTCCAGGCCAAGGATTGGGGCGAGCAGGAGCCCAGGACCTGACAGAGTCTAAGACAACCAGGACCCCGGGGAAGTGGGAGAAGAGGGGAGTGCGGGCTGTGTGGGTTGGGGTGTGGCTCTGGGATTACCCCCAGGGAGACAAGCCACCTGGAAGAGGCCCCCACAGGGCCAGGCAAGAGAAGGACCTGTCCAGAGGCTACTGCAGATGGCGCTTGGACCAGGGTAGAGGCAGCGGAGGGGAGAAGTCAGGTTCTAGGTGCACATAAAGGTAGAGCCAAGAGAAGTCTTTGCCGAGCTGGACTCTGCTCTCCACAACCCTCTTGAGGCCACAGGACAGCAGCCTTCCCAGTGACCTCACCAAGCGGCACCTGGGAGTCTCCTCATTCCTCAGGTCATTGCAGAAATAAGACTTTAAAACCTTCCCTTTGGATCCCCCACATCCCACCTACCCCCAAATAAAACTAAACATAATCCCCAGATGAAAAGCTCCTCCCCCAGGACGGAGGCAGGATTAGATGAGATTTGTAGGACCCGGTTGACTTCCAGTTTAGATGCTTTCCATAAATTAATTACAGAGGAAAGCTGGGAGGGAGGTCTTAGGACAGCTCTTTCCTCTTCCAGGACCACGGGCTGCTGCCTGCGGCCTGGGAGCCACTGGGACTCCCGATATCTGGCTGAAGGTTTTGCTCTCTGCCCCTGCGGGTTAAGCATCTTCATCACCAGAGAGAACATGGGAGAACACTGGGGCTTTGGTTTTTTCTCCTGAGGGCAATGGGGAGCCATGGAAGGTGACAGGCTTGGAAGGGGCAGGGCCTGATTTGCTTTCCAGAGGAGACCCTCTGGCAGCTTTAGGAAATTCGATTGGAGGAGGTGAGGCTGGAGGTCAGGAGGTCCAGGTGGGGCCTTGAGGGAGGGGAGGAAGGAAGGGAAGGGTAGTCAGCTCAAGAGGGTGCGTTGAGCCCACCTCCCTGAGCTCCTCCTAGTCAACTGTGGCTCTGCTCTTTGGGCCCAGACCTGATGCCCAGTTTGTCCAGGCCCTGGGCTCCTCTCCGTGTGTAGCCTGCAGTCTCTTGGGGACCAAGTCAGGCCAATAACTCACTTCGGAACAGTTTGAGCTAAATATCATAGTTCCACTTCTCCTGAGCGCTTTGTCCCTCCTTGTCCCAGATCAGGGTTTTCAGCCCAAACAGCAGCAGGTGAGCGAGGGACTTCCAGAAGCGGTTTGTGGGACTTTTGCTGAAACAGTTGAGCAACCTTCATGCACAGCGTGTAGGGAACCGACTCACCCCTCCGAGCTCCATGCTCCCCCTTGGCCTGTCTTCAACCAGGGATGGGGCCTTGGTGCTCATCCACATAGAACACGGTGCCAGCCTTCCAGCAGTAGACCCGAGCTCCTCTCCCAGGTCCTGCTCAAACCCTTTCCCTCAGCAGAACCTGCGCGTCCCATTCTATATCACGTGGTGAGGCCATGTCACCTCCTCCTCTAGGAAGCTATACTCAGCCCAGATCTCCTTGGATGGTGCTGACTGATGGTATGCAGGGAGTAAGGAAACCCAGCTCCCTGGCCTGGGGTTTCAACAACCATGAGATATAACTGACAGCCCAGAAACAAACCACCCCACCCAAGCCCTCTGTGGGACTAGGCCAGAAATGGCACCATTGACCGTCCTCCCATCCCCCTCCAGAGACTGTCTCCTTAACTACTTGCACGGGATCTGATTCTCAGCTAAGAGCCTGCTCCCGGGGAACTGACTGAAAAAGCTTCCATGCTGTTTCCTTTTCTTAGACCATCAGCCGCGGCAGCTTCCTTACAAAGTAGACTGTCGCCTGCCAGGTCCCACACAGCCTCTCCTCCTGCAGGGAACCTTCCAGTGGGCTGGCCCTGCCCCGAGGTCCTGAGGTGCCCGATGGCCAGCCCAGGCTCTGGGGAGATGGCCCCCTCTCCTTGGCTCCACCCCGTTGAACCCACAGTCCAGGTGGCACATGGACTTGTGCCACCCCCAACCCCACACCCTTCCCAGGCCTCCGTGGCTCCATCTGTTTAATGGGGGTGCTGGGCTCTGGTCCTTGCCATAGCTGAGCTCAGCCATCAAGAGAGCTCATTCAAGAATGAACCTCCCTTCCCTGCTCCCAGAACCAAACACTCCAACAGTTATAGCTTGTTACTAAGTCCCAGCCATGCCCTGAGAAGGTTTAAGGAAATGGCACTGGTTTAAAAAAAAAAAAAAAAAAATCCCCAGCAGATATAACAGGTTCCCACCGTAGGGAGTCCTAGAAATCGATTACATTAATGTTCAGTGACCTTTTCCTTTTCTGTTCCCACCGAAGCACATTCCTGGCATCTGTTCACCAGCTGGGGTGGCTGGCAGCTGGGTGACAGGTCTCTGCCTGGCAGGCAGAATGGTGGCCCAGATGCCAGCTTGTGGGTCCACGTGGAGCCTTGGGGCAGCACAGCAGCTGGTGCAGGGGGAGGGCTTTGTTAAGCCAAATCGTCCCAGGAGGGAACCTGAGTCTGGACACCAAGAGGCCTGGGCAGGTCACTGCTCTGCCTGGAGCCTGCTGGTGACCCAGGCAGGTCACTGTCTCCTGCTAACTGTTTCCCCATTTGAAGAATGGGGTGTCCACTGTTGCAGGGGACCCCTCATAGAGAACATGTTTACGGACTGTCCACCCCAACTGGACACCCCCCCCCGCCATGTACTGGTGCTGATGGAGTTCCTGGTTCGTGTGGAAGTGGACGAGGTAAGGAGTGAGGGTCGGAGGAAAGGGCTGTGTATGGTACGGGTCACTCACACAGACCAGAGGCTTACAGCGAGCATCCCAGGCCGTAGAGAGGGGCTCTGGGCAGAAGCAGAAGCTCCAAGAGATACCCTGAGGCTGTGGATAAATCGGTCCCTGGGAAGGTGGCAGAAGGAGCCACTCGGGCTGGCCAGGGGCTTGGGTCAGGGCAGTCATGGGTGTTGTGCTCAAATGCTTTGGTGTCACTCTTTCCTGGGCTTGAGGCCTGGCTCAAATCTGGTAAATTTAGGAAACTCCTTCTGTCTCTCTGTGTCTGTTTTTTTTTGAGGAATAGTAACAGTGCCCACTGTCAGGCCTGTTTGGTGGTGAAGATCCCATAGCCTGAAGCCTGACAGAGCTGGGCTCAGCCCTAGGTGAACATGGCTCCCCTGTGCACAAGTGTCCAGGCCAAGGTCCTCTGCGTTCCAGAAGAGCTGGCCCAGGGGCTGAGAAAGGGTCAGGTCACTTCCTGAGCCAGATGGAGAGCTACAGCAGAGCTGAAAGTCCAGGGTGAGCCAGGTCTGCTCCGAGAACTGGCTGACCCCTCATTCTTCCCTTGGCCATGGTGGGTCTCCTGAAAGCCTGTGGGACAAGTCCTGCTAAGCCTCCCTTCCTTCCTCAAAGAGGCCATAGCACCCCCAGCCTGCAGGACCACACACTCACCCTCTCCCTGGGGACATGCCTCACTGGGAAATGAAATTCAAACACATTTCCCGAAGGCCTGGGCTGGCCAAGGGGGCCCAGCTAGACTCTGCTACCCTCTGTGGCCAGGGCTCAGGCCCTCTGTATGGTAGCCTCGGTTTCCGGCCATCAGATAGGATCCCAGGCAGGGGCCAGGATGAAAGCTGCATTGAGCCTAGCTTGGTGCACATTGTCAGGGAAGTTCTTTTTCTTCTCTGGACCTTAGTTTCCATATCTGTATAATGGGTGAGCAAGAGATCTCTGCCTCTTCCAAGTCATTATAACTATTGTTCTCTTGGCCAGAGAGGTGAGGGAAGCACAGACCAGAATCCAGGTGTCCTGCCACCCAGGCCAGGGGGTCTAGGACCAGGCAGGTGAGCAGAGGGAGACTTTTGGGTTATGTGCTGTCAAGCCCTGAGACCGTGAAGAGGAACAAACATCTTGGGTGTTTCGAACCCAGCCCCTGGCTTCCTGCATGTGCCCACCAACACATACCCTCCTCTGAGTACAAGCCAGGGGAAGGCACTCCATCCGGGAGAAGACAAGTGGATGATCTAAATTCGAACCTGGTTCTGCCCCTTACGAGCTGTGCAACCTTGGGCAAGTCACTTTGCTGATCTATGTCTCAGTTTCCTCATCTATAAAATGGGGGTCCTAAGATCTGCCTCATTGGCCTTTGCTGGGATTAAGTAAGCCTGTGTGCGGGATCCCTGGCATGGATCAAACACTCCCTAAGTGGAAGCTCCCTTGCCTTGGGGCCTCTTCACCTCCTCCTGTATCATCCTCTGTCTCGTCTTACACTGCCCATCCCAGCTGCTTCTGCTTCTCTTCCCTTTCGCCGATGCCCATGCTTGCCAGCCTCCCCGCCTCCAGTCACTGCGTCGGTTCTGCCAGGAACACGGTTGCTCCCTCTCTCATTCCCACAGCTTATTGCCGTCATTGTTCAGTGCAAATGCCACCTCCTCCAGGAAGGCTCCCCTTCTGTGCCAGCAGACAAGAACCCATAATATGGGCAGCCGAAGGGGCAACTCTCTGCCCACCGTGGCCTCTACCTTCTGCCTGGGTCAGAATCCAACACACCGAGCCTTTCTCTCCCCCACCCCGCAGTACACAAAAGTGCCCACTAGGTGGTGATACAATGACGATGTCCCCGCGGGGATGAGCAACCAGGGAGGCCACTGAGGCGCGGCCGCCAGCATCATTTCTGCATTCCCTCAATGAATGTTTCCTGAGGCCTGAGGAAGACGGCAGGGCAGGACGACAGTGGCAAACAAAGCAACAAAGGCCCTGCTCTCAAGAAGCTTATGCTCTAACGGCAGGAGGTAGAGAAAAAACACAGCAAATAAAGAAGGCAAGCAAGCAAACCGCGGGACAGAAGTGAAGGCTGCACAGAAAGTGACCAAGTAAGCATTTCTTCGGGGAACAGCAGGATCTGTCATCAGAGTGTCACTTAGGAGCTCAGAGAACGGCCGAGCTGGAAGTTTCCCTAGCCTCTTGCTCCTCAAAGTGTGCTCTGTGGATCAGCAGCGGCAGGTGGGAGCTTATCGGAAATGCAGAGTCCCAGGTCTCGCCCTAGTCTCCTGAATTCAAATCTGCGTTTTAACCAGATCCCCAGGTAATGCGTGCGCATGTGAAAGTGAGAAGCTCTGCTCCGGTCCAGAGCTGTAGGGGTGACCCACAGCCGTGGGCCAAATCCGGCTACCCACTCTCATACAACAAGGGTCTTGTTAAAAAAGGGACAGCCAGGGACACCTGGCTGGCTCAGTCAGAGGAGCATGCGACCATTGATCTCGGGGTCCTGAGTTCAAGCCCCATGTTTTTGTGTAGAGATTACTGAAATAATTTTTTAAAAGATTTTATTTATTTATTTGTCAGAGAGAGATAGAGCCCAAGGAGGAAAGGTAGGCAGGGGGAGAAGCAGACTACCCTGCTGAGCAGAGAGCCCGACATGGGGCTCAATCCCAGGACCCTGGGATCATGACCTGAGCCAAAGGCAGGCGCTTAACTGACTGAGTCACCCAGGGGCCCCTAAAATAAATAATTTTTTTTATTCCAAAGAATTATACACTTTATGACACATGAAAATTACATGTACTTCAAATTCCAATACCTGTAGATAAAGTTATATTGGAACACAGCCTCACCCATTCGTTTAGCCTCTCTGTGGCTGCTCTCAGGCTATGACGGCAGAGCCAAGTGGCGCCAAAGAGACCACAGGGCCCACAAAGCCTCATATATATACTACTGGGCTCTTTGTAGAAAAAGCTTCCCGATCCCTGGTCAAATGCATCCTCCTCAGATAAGAAATCAGGGCTCAGAGAGAAGAGATGCTTGTCGAGGCCTCCTAGGAGGCCTGTTCATACTTCCATTCGCCGCTCAAGGCCCTGTTTGTAGAGCCTCTGGTTTGGGTCCTTGAACCTTTTCTGCATTTGCAGTGATAGCCTTGTTGAAAAGTTTCTTGTCTAAGATTTATGATGTACTCAAGACATTTCAATGAGATTTTTGTTTCAAATGAAGCCAGTTTGGAGTCTAGAATGAGATGTAGGTACCCATAGGAGAACCGGGTTCCTTTTACTAGAGTGTACATGACTGATACTGGGCTTTTTTATGAGAAAGTGGGGCCCCCAGGGCTCCTAAAGGGAGGAGAGGGTTTCGAGAGGGTCAGCGCAGCAAACAGGAAGGAGTTTTTCCTGCCCCTAGCCCACGCACAAATTGAGGGGTTCCTGGACCCTGGCTATGAGGCTTTGAGCTGGGCTGGCAGTTGAACATGGACCTCAAGTCCCCAAGTCCTTCCTTGCCATCTCCATTATGAGTTTGGGGGTCTTGGTGCTGGCAGGCGAGCAGGCACTAGAGGGGGCACCAGAGAGCACAGAAGCCAAGGCCTGGGCTGTGGCTGGGGATGACCCTCAGAGCGGCTCCGCCGGCTCGTGCCTGTCTATGGTGACCACGGTCCTCAGGCTCTAGAGTAATTTCAGTACTTGGGTTTAAGTATCAGCTCAGCCACTTACTAGCTGTGAGACCTTGGGCAAGTTTCTTAACCTTTCCGGGCCTCAGTTTCCTCATCTGCAAAATGGGAATACTAAGAGCACCCCTCTGCAGAGAGCTGCTGTGAGGCCTGCATGCGGTGACATGAAGAACAGCCACAGACACACCACTGACACACAGTAAGCGTTAGCTCTAATAACATGTTGGAATAATATTACCAATCATTTGTTGCACGAACAGCTGGGCAGCACATAACCCTGAATCAGAGCTCGGACCAGCATTTATGGGCACCTGCATTGTGCCCCCAACTTGCGGGCACTTTCCTGTATGCTTCCTCTTGCCGTCCTTCCCCATCACTGAGGAGGAAGCCATACTCCCTGCCTCCTAGCCTGCGGCTGCTCCCCAGCAGTTCCACCTCCAGGTGCCTCTGGGATGCCTGCCCAGACTGAGTCACTCTGTGCCTGAGTGGGTGTGGGGAGGGGACTAGGTTGCAAGGTCAGCAGGGGGGTGCTGCAGGGGGCCCCCAACCCAGGGGACCAAGGCTGTACTCTAGCCAGGGCTAGAAGCAACAGAGGAGCAGAGAGTCAGGCAGGCCCCCAGGACAGCGGGTCAGGGCTCAGAAGGGTTATTGGGTTGGCTCAGGTTCAAGGTTCAAGGTTCAAGATGCCAGAGGTTGGAGTGGGGACAAATCTTAGAGATGGGGTAGCCAGTTGGCTAGAAAAGATCCCAAGGACCAAGGAGACCCCTCAGCTAGGCTGACCTAATCCAAGACCCCTGAGTCCTCTACACCCCCCTGACCAAGGGCAGGAGGGGTCCAGGGCCTAGAGCAGGGGAGGCAGTTGTAGGGGACAAGTTCCATAGCTGTGGGGGGCAAAGCCGGGGAGGCAGGCAGTACCTGACATGGACATGGGCATGACTTGGGCCTATTATCTTCCTCTGACCAAAGAGGTGAGGATCAAAATCAATCCCGTTTGGCCAACATTTCCCATGCACTTCCCAGGCTCTGGCCCTGGGCTCAGTGCGTACCGACCACCATGACATCCAGTGGTTGGTCCCCATTCTGTGGTTTGGAAACCAAAGATCCATCAGAGGTGGTTTGCCTGACGCCATCTGGCTAGTTCGCGGTTGAAGCATATATTCTGAGCCAGCCCAGTTCTCGCAAAGCCTCGGAAATGAAACAGGCCACAAGCACCGAACTCTGCTTCTGAAGGGGCCCTAAGGGGCCCCAAGAAGCGTCCTCACCTCTGTTAGTGTACGCCTGCATAACAAATAACCACAAAGCAACAGCCCTTTACTACCTCACGTATGACCAGTCACGTAAGACTGGCTAGAGAGCTGAACAGAGCAGAATATCAAGTGCAGAAATAGCCCCGAATAGATGCAAATTTGGTATATGGTAGTGGGAGGGCCTGGCTTGCTTCATTTGAAGTGTTGAACAATGTGCTAGTTATCGGAAAATAAATACGGATCAAAATTTCAGTAAAAAAATTAAACCATAAAGGTATCAGGCCTAGAAAGCATAAGATACATTTTAAAAAAATAAACAAATAAACTAAACTAAACCCAATATGAAAAAGACTCCCGCAGGGCGCCTGACTGACCCAGTCCATTAGCGTCTGCCTTCAGCTCAGGTCCTGATCTCAGGGTCTTGGGATCGAGTCCCGCATTGGGCTCCCTGCTCAGCAGGGAGCCTGCTTCTCTTCTTCCTCTGCCCCTTTCTCCTGCTTGTGCTCTCTGTCTCTCAAGCCAATAAAAAGATCTTTAAAAAAAGGAAAAAGAAAAAGACCCCGTGACTGCACGACCAATGGAATGTGGCAGAAGGGATGTAGCACTGTTCCCAGGCTCAGACTTTAAGAGGCTGAGAGCTTCCTCCTTCTGTTTCTTGGAATAGCCCAGGCTTGGAACCCAGGCTCTGGGTGGGGGGGAGGTGGGGGTGGGGGAGGAGTCCTGGCCACAGGCAGCGGTCCTGTGTAGATGTCCAGACCAGCAGCCTAGCTGAGGGCCCAGTTGACAGCCAGCATCGATGAGCAGACATAGGAGTGACTCCAGTCCAGCCACCGTTGGTCTCCATGCGAGAGCCTAAAAAGCAGCTCTGTCCAGAACCATAAGAGATGATACTAAAATGATGGCTGTTGCTTTAAGCCACTATTTTGAAATAATTCATTACATAGCAATAGACACCTGATACACTCCGTGTGACGAAATGTAGAAGCCATAAAGAATCAAAAATGTCTGCATTAAAAATAATTAACAAAATCATAAGACTAACACCAACTGGGGGAAAGACCATATTTGCAACTCGTATTACAGGCAGAGGGCTAATTTCCTTATTGCACAGATAGTGCCCGCGAATCACTAAGATGAAGATGCCCAGCTTATCTGCACAGGCAAAGCATTCCAGGAGATGGTTTATAGAAAAACAAGTGCTTTCATACATTACTGGTAAGAGTATATACTGAACAGCCGTGAAAAGCATTTTACCAGAATCTGTCAAAATTTCTAGTGCATATATTTTCTGATCCAGCAGTTTTGCTTCTAGGAATTTCTCCTACATTTGCAGTTACACCTGCGCACAATGACATCTGCCAAAGGTTCTTCTCTGGGGCATCATCATAGTAAAGGATGGAGAAACAAGCTAAGTGTCCTTTGATAGGGAATTGTTCATGGCTTATGGTTCGCTCGTACAGTGCAGTGCTCTGCATCAGTAAAAAGATGATGTGTACTGATGTGGAATGGCCACCAAGATACACCGTTCGGCAAAAAACCAGGCGATGCCAAGTGTGTGTACAGACTGCCATTTCTGTGCAAGTATAAGCACATTCTGGTAGATGTTAAAAACATCTGGAAAGATGTCACTGTTTCTGGGGAGAGGATCTGAGTCGGGGGACCGGGGAGAAGAGAAAAGATTCCAGCTTATACCCTCATGTGCCTTTGGAAGTTTGCATCTTGTGCACTTATGAATTACTCCAAAATTAAAACATTCATTTAAAAATAGTACTTGAATAACTGGTTAACCATCTGAGGACATCCAGGTGAGCACCTCCTCAAACCATATACACAAAATGTTCCAAATGGATTCAATGGAAAAGTGAAATTAGAAAAGTCCTACAAAAACTCCTTTTCATACTGTCATTTTGAACTTCTGTGTGTTCTGAATCTCGATCTCCCTGCCAGAACGAGGGCCCTGGCTCTCAGTTGCCCAGGTGTCTCCTAGGCTGCCAATTGCCTGCTGCTGACTCTGGAACTATGGCTCCACCTGTCCCTGACCTTCGGACCCCACCTCCCTCCTGGGCTCAGAACTCTCCTAGGCATCCTGAACTCATTCCTTGCCAAAGTGAACTCGGCCCCCTCTCCCTTCCCCTCCCCAACCACTGTACCTCTTCCTGGATGGAGAGTGACAGTCAATGTGACAGCCATCTCCAAGAGTCCCTCTAAGCCAATACCTTAACTGTAGCTCCTCACTTGTCCTCTTTACCTTCTGTTATAGACTGAATGTTTGTGTCCCCCCATCCCATTCATATTTTGCAATCCTCATGCCCAATGTGATGGTATTATGAGGCGAGAACATGAGAGTGGAGCCCTCATGAGTGGGATTAGTGTCCTTTTAAGAAAGACCCCAGAGAGCTCCCTTGCCTCTTCTACGCTGTGAGGACCAGCGTCTATGAATTAGGAAGCCCTCACCAGACACCAAATCTGCCTGTGCCTTGAGCTTCCAGCCTCTAGAATTATGTTAAATAAATGTTTGTTGTTTAAGCCACCCAGTGGGGCACCTGGGTGGCTCAGTTGGTTGGGCATTTGCCTTTGGCTTGGGTCATGATCCCAGCGTCCTGGGATCAAGCCCCGCATCAGGCTCCCTGCTCAGCAGGCAGCCTGCTTCTCCTTCTCCCTCTGTCTGCTGCTTCCCCTGCTCTGTCAAATTAAAAAAAAAAAAAATCTTAAAAAAAAAAGCCATCCAATATATGACATTTTGTTATAGCAACCCTAACAGATTAAGACTCCCTGTCCACTCCCACAGGCTTGCACAGTGGTTAAGAGCCTAGGTCTGGAGTCAGTGCTGGGTCTGGAGTCCGGGTGCTGGAGCTTGAATGTAAGCCCTGCCCCCTAGTAGCTGTATGACCTTAAGCAAATAGCTTTAGCACTCTTTTTTTTTGAGATATTATTTTTAGGTAATCTCTACACCCAATGTAGGGCTCGAACCCACAACACCGAGACCAAGAGTCGCACGCTCCACTGATAGAGCTAGCCAGACTCCCTGAACTTCATCATGCTTGCCCTCAGTTTCCTCATCTGTGATGTGGGCACAAACAGCACTACTCATGGGTTGTTGAGACGTTTAAATTTGTGAGTTTCCCTGTCCAATGCCTGGAACTTAGTAAGAGCTCATCAATATCAGCGACTCATTCCATGATGAGTTGTACCCAGTGAAGCCCTCTCCAGCTCAGATCCTTTCTCTCCCTACCATTTCACAGGTTCCCACCTCACGACCTTCAGCGGGCTCTCTCTTCTGGCTCACACCTACGGCCCAGTAGGACTTCCGGAGCACCAGAGGGTGCTCTGCCTTAGGGGCGGGGCCCATTAATGGGTCATGCCCCCTCCCGCCCCGGGGGACAAGCTTATCCAGTGTCCTCGAGGGCCCTGGAGTGTGGGAGGAGCTGCCCTCAGGCGTCGTCATTGAGTAACAGTTTGGAGCCACCTGGCTGTGTCATCCTCCCAAGGGCCTTGCGGGAGACAGAAAAACACCTCGTTGTGTCAATGTTTGAACTATTTCAGAAATTGTCCCTGAGATGGCCCTGCAGTGCAGATAACCATCCGTGGGTTAGACATTTATTAATGTGTAATTTAGGGGGATGGCAGGGTGCAGCTCTGGCTGGGCCTGCACATGGCCCAGAGGGCCAGCTCTGGCCTCTCCAGTGACTTGCTGTGTGAACCCAAGCTGGGCTTGTCGCCTCTCCATGCCTGTCTCTGGTTCTGTGTGGGCCCTGAGAGGGAAGAAAGGGATTCAGATAAAACTGGCAGGGAAGAGACCGCTAGGCTTCTGTCCCCTGGGTGCTCCTCTGCCTGGGCCCCTCTCACTTATCCTCCACTGGACTTCTGCCTCTCCATTTCTGACCAACTGCCAGCCTTAGGGCACCAGGGTGTGGGTCCCCATTTGTCAAGCACAGACTCTGTTACATGCTGTGGGAGCACACCGGACCATACATACATCCTTTCAACAAACCATGACACAGGCATTACTCTTATCCCCATTTCACAGATGAGGAAACTGAGGCACACAAGTTTAATGACCTGTGGTCAGTGTGGGCTCCAGAGCCTGATCTCCTCCCCTCTCCCCTCCATAGCCTCGACGCTTGTGAGGAACTGCCATGGCTCAGGGCCGCGCCAACATTACTGGTTTAATCATCACAATGACCCTGACCTTACCCCATTCTGTATCCAAGGAATTGAGGCTTAGAAAGATGATGTGAAGGACACAGCTTGTAAGTGGCAGAGCTGAGATTCAGACCCAGGGACATTATTGGGCTGTAAAGCCCAGGTCTGCCCATGACTCCACATGGCCCTCTCCAGCACCCTGGCCCTGGCCCTGGCCCTGGCCCGGTGCATGACCTGCCTCCAGCCGGCCTGCAGCAGTCCAGCATACCAGGTGGCCCGCAACCAATTAACCAATTAAACTCCTCCCACAGCTGTGGGTTTCATATGGGAGAATTGTGCCAGCTACTAAAGGGGCCATGCCTGGGTTCAGACTGCCCTGGTCTGGCCTCTTGAGTATATAAGGCAGAGGCCTGGCTCAGAGCCCAGTCTGTGACCAAAGACCACTGCGTGGAACAGTGTGACCATAAGGGAACAGAACTAGCAAGGACCACTGGGGCGCTCAGGCCCTGCGAATTAGGATGGTCCCTGATTGCATCTCCCCAATCGAGACACAGACACCCTCCCACAGCTACAGGCATCCCTACAGACGTCCACACATATTCACACAGGACTCTCCTGGACGCCCCTTTACCCACCCCAACTCCAACTCCAGACACGCCTGCCAATCCCTGAGCTTCCGTGGCAGTGAGTGCTCAGAGGGAGGCCCTGGGGGCCAAAGGCCAAGGCCCCCCAGAACAAGTCCCAGTTCCATGAGGGCTTGATCACACACACACAGCGTCACGAGGCACACACTTAGGGGCTCCACAGTTCACCGCACAGAGTCACACTGTCACTGCCACTCCCTGAACACACACAGCCCCCGCTCCTCGAGGCCCACAGACTCCCTCTGCCCGCCCTCCAACGCCCCCTCAACCTTTCCCCCTCTCTATCGCCCCCACCCATCTCCCTCCTCACCCCTCCTCACCCCTGCTCGCTCCCCGGCTCGCCCAGCTCCAGCCCCGCCCCTTCCGAGGCCCCGCCCCGCCTTCCGTGGCGTTCGGCTTGCGTCTGGCGTTCCGGGTCAGTGTCCCGCGGCTGCCAGGTGGATGAGGCCAGTGAGACTCATGAAGGTGTTCGTCACCCGCAGGATCCCCCCCGACGGCTGGGCGGCGCTCGCCCAGGCAGCAGAGTAAGAGCCCCGCGCCCCCGTGGCACGCCGAGTCCCCGGGCCCGGCCGGGGCTGGGGGTGGTGTCGGGGAAGGGGCTGCGGAGCCCGAGCCCTCCCCTGGCTGCCCGCACCCCCGCACACAGGGTGACTCAGCGTCGTCAGGCGGCCCGGGCCGGGCTGGGGGCGGCGTCCTTACACCCCACTTATTTCTGGTGGGGAGGGCCTGGCGGCGCAAGGGCCGGAGGGAGCCGGATCCTGCGCTTGCGTCTTAGCCAGCCTTGCCAAGTCGTGCCCGGCCTGGACTGTCATGGAGTTTGGGGAGGCGTAAAGAAAGTTCTCTGTGGCCTAGCCTTGTCCAATCCTGTTGCAGTGACACCGGGCCCGCAACTCGCCTGGCATGTGCAGGGCAGTGCGGGTGAAGGGAAGGGCCTGGGGAGAGGGGAGGCGGAGGGTGACGCAAGATCCAGGCTGTTAATCCTTTACCCTGGAGGTCACTTTTGGCAGGGTCAGGGACCTTCGCAAGTCACTGGCCTGGTCCCTTTGCACAGTTGGCAGGGGCGTCTTGTGACCCTTAAATTGAAGATCGTATGCTAGGTTTTCAAGTGCTTCGTAGACATAAATGCTTAATCCTTGCAACACTCTGAAGTTGGTGCTATAATTCCCATTTTACAGATGAGCAAACTGGGAGAGGTTAAGTGCCTTGCCCAGAGTCACAGCTGCAGTGTGGCCGAGTTGGGATTTAAACTCAGCTCTGTCTGACCGCAGCGGAAGCACTGTGTCCTCCAGGTCTGCACTGCCAGTGTCCGGCAGCAAGAAGGTAGAACCCAGGGTCAGAAACCAGGGCCATGCAAAGAGATTTGTTTGTTTTGTTCAATGTAACAAAACCTTTGCTGCTGGCTGGCCAAGTTGCAGGCACTGAGGAGGAAGGGGGAGGGCAGAAGGCAGCTGTAGCATTGAGTGCCTCGCCCATGGGAAGGAGGCTGCAGGGAGGCCTGTGCCCAGGCTTGGTCTGCCAGGTGCTGCAGCAAGGGCCTCTGGGAGGCACCAGCTGCCGTCCTATGTGTTGCCACATATGATGGGGCACTGATTTACATGGCAAGATTGGGAGGCTGGGCAGCTCCCCCTGGAAACACCTCCACGGCTCACAAGCTGTGGCAGAAGTGTGCCCTCAAACTCCTCCACGTTGCGTTGCTTTGATCTTGGCCTTCCTGGCAGGGTGCAAGTCGGAGACTTTCCCATTGCATGGACTCCCAAGGACAGGACATTCAAGCCTCAGCTGGGTGCAGGAATGGCCCACCTCAAACCAGGGCTCCCCACTGGCCATGAGGCCTCCTGTGAGGGAGATCAGGTTCTTCCTTGCTTTGAGCTGAGAGCTGTCCCCATGACTTTCTCCTTTTAGTCCAGGCTCTTGTCAGGCCTTGGTGACCCCCACTCTGTGACAGCCCATTACAGCCACCCTCTCAGGGCAGTTCTGAGGCCGCCCATGCCTGACCTGGAGCCAGGGGTCCTGAGGCAGGAGCAAGCAGAAGGCAGTGGTTCTCACTCTGAGAGGGAGTGTAGTCCCAGGGGGCCTCTGGGAGTCTGGGGGCATCTGTGGCGCTGCCCTGCTTCTGAGTGGTCTTTCTTGCGTCTTCAGCTGTGAGGTGGAGCACTGGGATTCGGATGAGCCAATCCCCGCCAAGGAGCTGGAGCGAGGTGTGGCGGGGGCCCACGGCCTGCTTTGCCTCCTCTCTGATCGAGTGGACAAGAGGCTTCTGGATGCTGCAGGTGTGTGCTGGGCAGGGCTGGGGAGGGTTCCAAGGGCGTCTTGACTCCGTAGGGCACATCAGTCCGCTACGGCTGGCCCCCCCCCCACAGGCCTGCAGGGACCTGTCTGAGTTCCGAAGGCATTCACTGCCAAACTAGTCCTGAGGAAGCAAGTGTGTGCAGCTCCGTGTGGCACAGGCATTGCTCCCCTCCTGGCCGCAAAGCCCTGGAGGGAGCTAGGAGGGCAAAGACTGTGGTGTGGAGGGAGCGCCTGAGTCCCTAGGTCCTCATCCAGCCCTGCCCCAGCCTTGCTTTATGACCTCGAGAAAGTCCCTGTCCCTTCTGGGCTCATTTGTATCGTGCAGGAAGGCCCAGCTCAGGGCCAGGCACCAGCAGGCACCCAGAATGTGTTAGCTCCAGCCATGGGGCCCAGCCCTGGACCAGGGCAGATGTCACCCTAGAAAGCTCTTGGGAAGAAAGGCTCAGACATAGAGGCTGCCGGATGGGGAGGGCCTGTGTGAGTCCATGCCAAGCAAATCCATGCCCTAGCCTTGGCTCTGGAGCTTTCCATGCCCTGCCCTGTGGAGAGTGTGTGTGAGGGTCGTGCCCCAGCCAAATCTCAGTGGACACTTCAGTATGTCCACAGCAGGGCCCCAGGGGCGGTCAGAGGAGGCTGGAGGCTCACTGAGGGACAGTCCCGTGGGTGAGCATGGAGGTCTGTGTGTCTGGAGGCCTTGAGGCGAACCGCAGCTCTGCCACTCGGCAGCCTGTGACTGGGGCCAGCTACCTCCGCTCCCTGAGCCACAGAGTCTGTCCACAGAGGAGTCATGTCGGATTGTCGGTCTGTCAGGTAGGGTTGCTTAGGATTCTAGCCCAGGAACAGAGATGTCAGCCTTTCCTCTTGTTCTCAGAAAATAAGAATAAGCAGATGGCCCCGTGATATCCCCAGGGGTGTGGGCTGGACTCCAGGAGGAGAGATACAAACAATGCTCTCTCTGCACCACAGGATCCAATCTCAGAGTCATCAGCACCATGTCTGTCGGCGTTGACCACTTGGCTTTGGAGGAAATCAAGAAGCGGTAAAAGCAGCTTACCCCCTGGAAGGGGCCTGGGGAGAGGGCCAGCCCCCAGAGCGGGAAAGGGCACTGAGTATTCATTTGCTCGTATCCCCCTCCGCCCTCCAGTGAGACTCTGAGGGGCCTGCCCGTTAGCTCTGTCCGCGTGAGCACAGGGCAGTTACGACAGGCCGCGAACGGTCGGACGCTGTGGGTAACTACATCTGTCAGGTAGCCCCCCCTTTCCCGTTCAGCCTGGTGGTTGATCTTGACCACAACCCCTTGAAGTAGGAAAGGCTCGTATTATTATTATTTCTCCCATTAAGTGAGGAGATTCAGAAAGGGCGAGTAGTAATTTGCCCCAGACCTGGGGCCCTGGTCTTTCATCTTCGTGTCCCGCGCCAGGCGGGAGATAAGTGAACTGGAAGGAGGGCAGACGGTTCCTGAGTGCTCCTTTACAGCTCAGAGCTTCCCGGTGGGCAGTGCAAAGAGGGAGGAGAGCGGCAGCATGGAGAGGTCCCAGAGGTAGAAATTGGTGAAGGTGCCTGAGGCCTGTGTTGCCACCAGATCTTTGCTTCGTAGCGGCATCCGTGTGGGCTACACCCCAGATGTCTTGACAGACACCACGGCAGAACTCGCCATGTCCCTGCTGCTCACCACCTGTCGCCGCTTACCAGAAGCCATCGAGGAGGTGAAGAAGTGAGTGAACCCGATGGCAAAGTTGGCTGTGCTCGGCAGCTGAGTGCCTGAGGCCCTGGCGTCCCCCTGGCCTGGATGTGATCCCTGTCCCCAGGGGGGCCCCTTCTAGTGAGCAGGGACAGACCCAGCCAGACTGATGAGGGGCAGAGCTGAGCTGAAGAGACATGTGGGTGAATGGTGGCTTTGAGGGGAAATCATGAGGAAGAAGGATAGGGAGAGACAGATCAGTCCTGCCCGGTTGGGGAGGAAGTAGGGGCAGGAACACGGAGTGTAGGCTCCCCCCGAGAAGTAGCTGGTGGGCATCGTCGCTCATGATACATCGATGTCAGCAGCTCGGAAAGCTGACAGTGGTTTCACAAATCCTTTGGTAGCAGGACCTGGCCAGAAATGACAGGAGGCCATCAATGGTCTTTATTTCTCTCCCTCTGTGTGAATGTTCATGCTTTGCCGCTGGTAAACCCATGTGTTTGATAATAGGCAGCACCCTAGATGTTGCCGAGGGTGTAGAATAGAACAGACAATATGCACCAGGAAACCTTTCTGAAATCGGAAAATTGCAACGCCTGGCCTGCGGGTTTCGGATCAGGGGTTTGGGTCTGTGCGTCCAGGCTTAGGGAGGGCACTACAGCTGCTGGGAGGCGGGCAGATGGGCCAGTGCAGGCCCTCGGGGCTTGTGGACCAGGGGCTGGGGCCCGGGCCGGGGCCGGGGCCGGGGCTGGGGCTGGGGCCGAGGCCGAGGCAGACACTGAGGACAGCATGTCCCGCTCACCCTGCTGCCCCAGGAGTCAGCACCCTTCTCGGAGGTGGCTTAAGGCAGCTCCGTCCCCCTCCTGTGCACCCAGGGCCATGGGGTGGGCCTGGGGCTTTACTTGGTGTTGCTTCTCTGGGGCATTGGGAATACTGGTTTTGGAATCCCAGATCCTGAGTTGACAGCCTGCTGCTCCCACCTCTGCCCTGGCTGGGTGTGACCTCAGGGAGGCCACCCTTGCTGGTCTTGGTTTCCCTATCTGCAAAATGGGATGAGAACTTCAAAGGCCGCTCCCAGCCCTTAGAGTCTGTGCCGTCCAGTGCCTTTAAGGGAAGAGTTATTCGAGCTGCTCATCCACAGCGCTCCATGGCTGTGGTGTAACTCATGCTACGGGCTGTCCTGTGAGCTGGAGAGCAGAGTCTGCTACCTCTTGGGCCCCAGCCCCTGCCTGGGGGTCCTGGGTCCATGTGTTCACAGAGGCCTTCATCTTTGCCCGAGGCTGGGCTCTGACCTCCCCCCCTCCCCACAGCGGTGGCTGGAGCTCGTGGAAACCCCTGTGGATGTGTGGTTATGGACTCACGCGGAGCACCGTGGGCATCATTGGGCTGGGGCGCATTGGTAAGGCCCCCACCTTCCCGCTGGCCCGCCCCAGCAACCTTGGTGTCGCCTGTGTCTCTGGTGCCCAGGGTCTGGGTGTTGACCATCCTTTGGAAAGAATGGCCACCCTGGGCTGTTCCCAGTGCACTTTGCCTGCAGTAGGGACATCTAATGGACAGACCCCGCTTCCTAAACCACAGGCAAAAACAAAAAATAAAAGAAATGAAAGCAAGAGTTCCTTAAGAACTTGCTAGGTGATGGAAGCAAGTTGAGTCGGGATTCTTTATGGTCACAGCTCCATACAGAATGGAGGAAAGCGGTAATGGCTGGGTTGGGGCCTTGAGGAGGGCTTCCCGTGGGACAGCTCGTGCTACCCCAGGCCTGCCGGAAGGCATTTTGCTCGTAAAGGTTTAACTCGGCAACCAGAGGATCCGAGGGCAGAGCTTACCTGTGATTCTGTAGACGGGCCAGAGCTAGTTTTCTCCCAGGGGTCCCTGCTTGGAGAAGTCTGGCCTGAAGGCTTGAGCTCAGCCAGGCAGCTGTCCATGGTTCTCCGGCATCTGCCTGGTCCAGAGGCAAGGGTGAGGGTGGAGAGGATGGACAGTCCGGCCAGCTAGCAGTGCCTCTCCCGCTGGAGAGTTGCTTGGAGGAACCCACCAGCTTTGGGGCACATTCCGATTCTGGAAACCCAGCAACCGAAGCCTGTCTTTCGAGCAGGACATGTGACAATGTCTTAAAAGCTTTGGGGTGAGTTGGCAGTTTTGCCGTGCCACTGGAAAGTCCTAAGAAGTCCTGGGCTGCGTTAATAAAAGCAAAGAGTCCAGAAGGAGGGAGGGGACTGCTTTGTCAGACCACTCTTGGGGTGCCAGGCCCAGTTCTCAGGGATGGTTAGCAAATGGCTCTCAAGGTACCCAGGGCCAAGTCATAGCCACAGAGGAGCTCTGGTGCTGTCTCCAGGTCTCTGAAGGGCTGTCACATGGCCCCCCAACAGCAGCGTGGGCCTCTGGGGGGCTACACTGTAGCCTCTGGGGGCTACACTGGGACAGGACCAGTTAAAGTCGGAAGTGTGCTGATGGAAGGACACCCCCACCCCCACCCCAGGGACTCTGTGTCCCTGGAGCTGCTGAGTTCTGCTCCTGCCCTCTGAGGGGTTGGGGACAAGCCAGGACTCTCTTTGCCTCCAGGCCAGGCCATTGCTCGGCGTCTGAAGCCATTTGGCGTCCAAAGATTCCTGTACACGGGGCGCCAGCCCAGGCCTCAGGAAGCTGCAGAATTCCAGGCCGAGTTTGGTAAGTAAAACCTTGATTTCTGCAGGAGCCCCATCTGAGCCCAGTAGAGGGGTGTCTGTTTCCGTAGCGGCAGCATCTCAGGCAGGTGTAGCTGGGGCCTGTGGTGTTGCTGAGGTACTGGCTAACCTACCTGGCCCTGGTTGCGGGGGCCCGGTCAGAGAGCACAGGGATACACCCAGGCCACGCGGGGAGTTCTCACTGTGCCTGAGAGTTCTCCAGGCTTCCTGTCTCTCAGAGTTCCTTGTCACCGCTGTCCCTGCCCGGGCAGAGCACCAGGGATGGTGACAGATGTAAGGGATGGCTGGGAACTTTGACATCCAGTTTCTCTAATAAACCGGTGAGCGTTGTTCCCCAGCCTTGTGTCCCATGGATCTAGCCCCCCCTCGGGGGGCATAGTGTTGTGAGCAGAGGGCAGCTGGATTTTAGCCATTCCTCACCCCCTTGGCACACTGGGGCCTTCCCTCCCCTCTCTGGCCTTAGTTTCCCCATCTGTGAGACCAGGGGGCTGGATAAATGATGCAGTATACCAGGAGCCCACCAGGAGGTATAGTTATCAGAGGTTTTGTGGGGACGTGAGGCCTTCAGGAAGCATCTTGGGAGTTTGGCAGGGGGAGGTGAGGGTCTGGTCTCCCATCCTTTTGCTGTCTCCATCCTGGGACTTGGCGTCTCACAGAGCCCTGCCCTTCCCCAGTGTCCACCCCCAGGCTGGCCGCCGAGTCTGATTTCATCATCGTGGCCTGCTCCTTAACCCCTGCAACCAAGGGGCTCTGCAACAAGGATTTTTTCCAGCAGATGAAGAGCACGGCCGTGTTTGTCAACATCAGCAGGTTCACTGGGGCCGCCCAAGCTCCCTGGGGCACCGAGAAAGCCTAGAGGGGGGCTGTCCCTGCTGCCATGATCCCGGTGGGTTGTCCATGACACCTTGGGTGGACCCTCCCCCTCTCTAAACCGACCCATCAGCCAGACCCTTCAGGCCACTGGGCATGTTACGGAGGCAGACCTTCCCTTTCTGCCACTCCAGACACGGCCTGGTTGGTGCCCTTTGAACCTGCTTAACTCAGTTTGGAGGCAAGTAAAGGCAAATGAAGGGATTTCATGGGGTCCCCCTCACATCACTCCAGAGGCCCCTGTACTTATGTTTAGCCACAAAGGAGGTGACCTGGAGGGGGCCTGAAACATGCGGGGATGCAGGGCTCGTGCTGACTGAGCATGTCTCAGTCTCCGTGTACAGAGCACCTGCACGGACCCAGGACCGGGTGGGGTCCTGTGCATTGTTGCCGACTGCACAAGTACTACTTCGGGTGCAGCATGAAGTCTTGAGCCAATCGTTTCCTCCCTTCAGTGGCTCAGTCACAGGAGGGAGGGCTGCTGACTTGGATGTAGTTAGGACAACGTGATGCAATGGTTCCCGCACATTCTCAGGCAGACACACCTGCACGGGGCCCCACACTGATGCAGATCGTAGGCCCTGTTCCAGCACTAGTGGGTCAGTAAGCTCTCATCCTCCCAGCACGCCTAGGAGTGGGGTGTATTCTCCCTGTCTTACAGAGGCAGGTGACACCCCGGCCTGAGGTCACACAGCTACAGAGTGGTAGGGCTGGGCTTCTCAGTGTTTCTGTACAGACTTATTGTAAAGAAGTAGCTTATCAGACTTTCTGCTTTAAGAGTCAGTGCCAGGTGTGCCTGGTCCCGTGGGGAAACCCATTCCGTGGGTGGTTCTGCCGTAGAGGCAGCCTGTAGGGAGGGAGCTCAGGGGCAGCCAAAGCACCACTGTCCTTCCCAGGGGAGAAGTGGTGAACCAGGATGACCTGTACGAGGCCTTGACTAGTGGGCAGATTGCGGCTGCTGGGCTGGATGTGACGACCCCGGAACCGCTGCCCACAGAACACCCGCTCTTGACCCTTAAGAACTGCGGTGAGAACTGTGATTTCCCGATGCGGAGTCACCCGGGCCCGTGGGAGTTAGAGGCGGTCTGGAGGTGCCGGGTGCAGAGCTGCCGTGAGCGGCACCAAGCATGGGGACACAGGCGGACGGGAGATGTTGAGGCTGTTAGTGACACCAGCACACTGAAACGCGGGGCGGGGCATCCTGAGCACCAATGCCTCGGGGCTGAGGACCACACGTGGATGCTTCTTAGCCTCCCCAGCTACTCTACCTGGTTAACAGCTCTTTATATTAAGTTCTGTCTCCCCAGGGAGCTAGTGTGCTGTCTCCAGATTCATATAGGGGCTGAGCCAGTCCCTGTCTTTTGTGTACACTCTGGGATGGAACCTCACACAGAAGGTCCTTAGCTGCCTGTCCACGGGGAATGCCCCCATTATTGTAGCCCTCGGAAATTTCGCTGTCCCCACCATCCTCACCAGGCTGAAAGGAGGCACATTGGCACTCACGTCTGGGCTGTTGCCCACAGCTGGGAAAACCGTCCCATCCCCGCAGGCCCAGCACTTCAGCTCAGTGCCCTGGATACTGCTTTTGAAAGGTGTTCTTTGGGGACAAGTGACCTCACTTGTATCTGGGTTTCAGTAGCTCCAAGTCCCTATATCGTTCCCCTGACCCTCAGCCCCATAGGAGTGGAGCCCGTTAAGGACAGTGGCCAAATCAAAGAACACTAAGCAGGTTCTCTTTATTCTCACTGACAACCCCTGGTCAGGAAAACAGGGCCCACTTTAAGACTCTGGAAACACCCTTACCTCCCTCTGTTCCTCCCCTTTCCAGTGATCCTGCCCCACATTGGCAGCGCCACCTATGGAACCCGAAACACCATGTCCTTGTTGGCAGCTAACAACTTGCTGGCTGGTCTGCGAGGGGAGCCGATGCCCAGTGAGCTCAAGCTGTAGCGACAGGAGCCGCTGAGGGTCAGGAGGCCCACTGTGCCCCTGGAGTCTGTCAGTGGAGGCTTGATCTGGACCCACAGGACGGGAGCCAAGGGAAAAAAGTCTGATCTGTTCTGATCCTGCAGAAGGAAGACTGGTGCTGATACACAGGCTTGCTGCTTTTGTGGTTGGAAACATCTGAGCCAAAAGCATATGATCCTATTAAATAAATCTCTGAGAGACAGTGTGGACCTGTAACTGGGAGAAGCTAACAAGGGCATCTGCTTACCTTTCTAAAATCAGGGCATCTGGTGACTTGTGGGTTCTGCTCTGCCCCCAACCCTCCCTCCCAACCCCCGCCAGCATGTGAGCTATTAGAACCTGTCCAAACCACCTTACCCCTCATTTCCTCCTCGACTCCTTCACTTGTCCCTCACCGGGGATGGGACAACCATGGCCCAGTGGTGACCATGGCACTTGCTACCTAGACCATCCAATTAATATACATGGCCAGGAGAACCAGGTAAGGTCACAGTACTCTTACTGTTTTGGCCAAGAATAATTGGAGGTAGGTGAGTTTAATTTTTATTTAAAATCCGTTTTAGCACCTTCACACTTTGCTTTCTTTGTCCATCCCCTCTGCCCCTGCCCCCAGGTGGATGCCCTTATTCAGATCACCACCTGGCTTACTGCTTTACTCCTCCCGAGGCCAGGCCTCCTGCACCGCCAGAGCCCCGCTCCTGCGGAGGGATTCAGGTTCCGGCTCTTCCCCATGGCCAAGCCCCGCTGGCAGATGGAGCTTTCACCCCGGCAGGCAGGTATGGGAGCAGCAGAAAGCGCAGGGTGAAGCAGGCTGTCCGAGAGGAGTACTGGGTGTGCTGAGAACACCCGTGGCTTCAGCTCAAAGACAGACAGAGTGCAGGGAGAGCAGAGGGACTGAATTGAGGGCAGTGACAATAATTGTGATGGACACCATTAAGAGTATTTTGGAGGAGATTTGGTTTTTTTTTTAAAAAGTACTGGTCAAAGCAGGGTTAGGAGAGAAAGCCATACTTCCCTTTTTTCTTTCAACCTTAATAACCTAAGCGAAGAAAAAACACATATTTAGTTAGAGGCATGAATGTGACAAATTTTTTATTTCAAAATCTCGAATTTTGACCAGCATAGCACCACTGACTTGGGTGCCCTGATAGAACCTTGTGACTTGCTCACCAAAAATGACCATGCCAGGCTATAATTAAGGCTAACCAATCAAAATTCAGGTACCCAAAACCAGTTCTAATTCAGGTAGAAACTACGGATCACAGGAACCCTGAGGGAACCTCTGAATTATTTTTAAGTTCTATAGCATATATGAGGACACTGGCCCAAAAGCTTGCTTCTCACATGTAGAAACCGATCAACTAAGAGGTAGATGAGAGATTCCAGACTCCATCTAGCAGTGGAGAGGCGGGGCTCCAGGCGCTGTATCAGAGACAGGCCCTAAAGTCAGGTCCACTGAGGCTGAACTGAAGTGAGGCGCAGCCTCCCGGCCCCTCCCCCCCAAAATGGAAGGGAAGGAAGGAGAGTACCCCTGCTCTTCCCGCTGCCACTGGCTCCTCTCCCCAGGCCGGGACTCTCTTGTGTTCCACCTTGACCCACCTGCCTCCCAAGGTTAATCTTCCCATAAGACGCTGGTCCCCACATCTAGTATAGGGGTAGATGAGGAACCCCCCCCCCACATCCAATCAGAACACGACTCTAACAACAGCTGCACGCACAACTGCATTTCACACGTGATCCCATTATCCTCTAGCAGTCTCTTTCCCACGTCTGCTGGAAAGGAGAGAAATCACAGAAGTTTCCTTTTTGGCTTTCCTCCCTGGGAATCCGTTCACAGGAGATGCTAAGCCTGACTATGAACAATGTGAGTTTATCCACAGATGGATGTGTAACTGCACACACTAGATTAAGGGGAGAAAACGCATGCTGATTGTTTTAGGCTACACGTACTTTGCTTTCTAAACAGTTCTAAGTAAGAACTGTAGGACTTCTTTTGATTACACACAGTGGTTTGGTGTCTCATGCATGAACTCATGTTCGTGCATGAATTAAACGGAATCCGTGAGCTCTCCAGAGACCCCCGGATGCACACGAGCCCGGGCTTGGCTTTGCACAGGTGCCACTGGCAGCCCTGAGAAGCGAGGCAGGGGAACCCATGGAGGCCCCGGGCAGCAGCCCAACTGTGTCCTCTGTCTCAGGTGCTACTGGGTGACTTCCATGCTCTGGGCTGCCAAACTTTCTTACAAAGTCTGGAAAATATTTATCTGGGAATAACACTACTATGTTTGGATTTTAAACAATTTGAAACATTCGGTCTTAGGTTGGGGCAACAATGATAAAAGCTCAGGGTCTAGACTTTAAGACTACAGTATATAAAAGTGATAAACCCACGGCGGAAAGGGATTAGCATCATTTTTGGTTAGTTTGCAACAAAAACAGTAATGCAGGCCTGGACAAGAATGCCACGCGGGACAGGGAGCGCGGAGAAGCAAAGCAGAGAGGGGGCCTGTTGCGGGTGAGATGTGTCAGGCTGGACAGGACCCCAAAGCCTGGACGCAGCGAAGGGTGAATGCACCATGAAAAGATCCCACAAAACAGGACTCCACATTATTAGAACAAAGACAAACTAGCTCTTCTCTGACTTCCAAACATGGAACTGTAACATATGTAATACAAGTTGGGTAAAATACCGCTAAAACAGCACATACAGAAACAACACCTTACTTGCCACTCCCTACAGTCCATACTCCATTTACAACTGTGTTTTTAAAACCAGGAAAAACTGTTAAAACATCTAGCCAGCAGTAGTGTTTTCAAAAGTATGTACACCTAACAGTCCAGAGAATGCTCGCTCTGGACCTAGTGTCAGCACCATCAAAGTGCAGTGTCTGTGACTGCAGTGGAGACGAAAATTAAAAATACAGTACTGAGGCCTAGGCCTAGCTCATGATACACTTTAAAGCATTCGTGGCGGACAGGCGTGTCCTCAAGGGCCCTCCTTTCAGACAGGCACAAGCTCGCCACCGGTTACACCTAAGTGCGTTCTGCATCGCTGTACAGGTATATAATATTCCCTTCAGAGGATATAAGAAAGTTACTTAATGCTTCAGAGTTTTACAAAAATTGCTAAAAAAATTTTTTTGCACTTCCATTTTTAATTTTTTAAATGTGCCACTTTTAACGCCATGAATTACAAACTACTTTCTGACTGCTTTAGTCAGCCCTAAGGAAGAACTCAGTTTCAGGGATCGTGTCCCTCTCCAAAAGCCTGCATCTCACTCTGAGAAGCAGCAGCGGCACAAGTGCTCCGCGTGTGAATTCTCCACTTACTAGTCACCGGAATTTGCACGAGCCGTCGGGGGGCCGGGAGCCTCAAGCCCGACGGCGTTCACCACCAACCAGAAGAGCCGTCTGCTTTGGCTGGACAATGGGCACCGGCCCGACATCAAGGGGTCAGGGTTAGAGCAAAGTGCTGGGGAGGTTGCTGCTCTGCCAGCGCAGGCACGTGGTCTTTGAGTGTTTATACAGGTGGCTGGACTGACTGAACCTCTTGCCGCACTTGAGGCAGGCGTAGGGCTTTTCCCCTGTGTGAACTCGGATGTGCTTCTTGCAATCCGTCAGGGTCAGAAAAGTCTTGCAGCAGATTTTGCAGGCGTACTTGCGAGCACCCTCTACAACCAAGACGTTGTGCTCTGACAAAGCCTTCTTGCACTTGGACAGGACATCAGCGGACGCCCTGGTCAACTGGGGAGGGCCGGGCTGCGAAGGATGGCCATTTTCAAATGAGGACGTGGCCGCGTTCATCATTAGCTGGGAACTGGCTGAGTTTTCTGGGATCTGTGAGCTCCTGACAGACGTTACGACTGGCATTTTGGGAGCTATGCGTCGGTAGTATGGAAAGTTACTGGCTCCTCCTCTCGGGGAGCCCATCATGACCCTGGAGAAGGAGGAGTGGAGGCCCAAACCAGACCTGGAAAAGTCCATCCCAAACTGTTCTCCTCCTTGGTAGCCTGAGGTCTGCACGCAGGGCAGGCCCATCACTTCTTGCATAGGCCTGACAAAATGGGAGTCTGCCGGCTCGCTGAACGGGTTCTCCACGTGAGAGCCAGGGGCCGAAGAGGGCCCGCCCGCAGGCCCAGCCTCTGGACTCAACAAATAAGGGGCCTCCCCCTCCAGCCTACAGTCACTAGTAGTGTTTGGGATATTATCATCATTGTTCTGACTTGCACTAAAGTTACTCCCTCTGCTCTTGTTAAGAAAATTTGAAATGCTGAAAGTGGATTTGTGCTCCAGGTTATTTGTGACTTCCAAAATATGGATGTCACCTACCCTGTCCGTGCTAGACTGGGGATCTGAAAAACTCCGATCGCTACTTTCAGGGCTGAGGTCTATCTTCTCGGCACTGACCACAACCCCTTCCACTTCCACAGACTCGCTGCCTTCTGCTTGGGAGGTCACATCGCTCACTTCATCCTGAGGCTCAGGAGAGCTCAGGGGCTCAGACTTAACCACCACTCTCATGTGCTCCTTCTCTCCAAGGCCAACCTCGGGATTTTCACACTGAAAACCACTTTTCTCGGCGGCAGCTTCCTGCTCAAAACTAGTCTCAACCTGAGTTGCACGAGAGGCCATGGACAACTGGGCCATGTTGCCAGCAGTATTGTCGGACTGGCTGGGCACCTGGGCGTCTTCTTGAGCACCAAAAGACTGGTCAAACATGATGGCACTGTCTTCCTGGTTGTCGGCCATTCCGTCAGCCTTAGGGTTGTCCACGATTTTCAGGGAATCGGGTGAAAAGAACTCCTCCCGGGAATGAACCCCTGATGGCCCATTCTCTGGTGTGACATCAGCAATGGCAGACTCATCCATGGCAGGCCGGAGGCGCTGCCTGGCCCGCTCCTCTGCAGACTGCTTGCGCTTATGAAGGCGTCTCATGGGGAAGGGCGTCCGTTGGTCCAGGTTACTGCGCAGAGAGGAGCTCATGGGGGCTGGCTGCTCCTCGCCACTCTGGCTGGAATTGAGGGCTGAGCTCACGATGCTTAGCCCCAGCTGCTGCAGCATAAAGGAGCGCTGCATGCGGGCACTCTGCTCCTGGACGCGCTCACTGGGGGGAGACATGGGCAGCGTCCTTGTCGTTAAGTAATGTTTACATGCCTTAACAACAGAGTTCAAATGCAGGTGAGAGGCTGCCAATAAGACATCCATAACATTGCTCTCCCCCAGCATGAGCGTGGAGGTGTACATCATGTCAATCAGTGCAGCAAAGGCCTCTGCTGTCACTACCTCGCTATCCAGCTGGATCATGTTCATGGTCTGATCTCCCTCTGCCACTGAGAAGAGGGCTCGGAAATGCGTGCTGCATGCCGCCAGTACTGAGCGGTGGGCTTTAAAATGTCTGTTCCCCACGACAATGACACAATCACAGAGCTGCCCGTGAAGTCTCTGGTAGTTCAGCTGCTGGAAGATCTGTTCAAAGTGTCCAGGAAAATCCATGATCCTATAGAAAGAACAAAGAAAGAAAGCATTAAGACCTTAGAAAAGCTGAAGCCAAAGTCAGAGAACAGAGGATGCGATGAAAAGAGACGTGGACAGCCAAGCGTGGACCTTTTTTTTTTTTTTTTAAAAGTTTTTATTTATTTATTTGACAGAGTGAGATCACAAGTAGGCAGAGAGGCAGGCAGAGAGGGAGAGGAGGAAGCAGGCTCCCTGCCAAGCAGAGAGCCTGATGCAGGACTCGATCCCAGGACCCTGAGATCATGATCTGAGCCGAAGGCAGAGGCTTAACCCACTGAGCCACCCAGGCACCCAAGCTTGGACCTTTTAAAGCTTTTGATATTTCTCATGATGGCACGCAGACTAAAAACCTGTCAAATAAGGAACAAATGCCAATTTAGCTACCAACCCTGGAAGCAAGAAGACAACTGGTATCAGCTACTGGCTGTTTATGGGCTCCCCTTCACTCTTCACCACCGACTTTTAACACTTAGGGACCCATGTTAGAAAAGACCAACGTGTAAGTGGTGGAATGGCTATCCTATGGATGTGAATTACAATTCTGCATTCCCTAAGGACAGTGAATAAGCTCCATAAAATTCCAGTCTTTTAGCAACCTTAAGAGTGAGAGGAGCAGATCAGTATTAGTGGGTAAGGTTTCCAGTTACAGAGGATAGTAGACGGCACACATGCATTTGCCCCCATTAAAAGGAGACTAAAGTTTTTGGATTTGCTGTTTTTTCAAAGATACAATCCCACAAGAAAGAGAACCATCAGTAGCATTTTGGTAGCAGGTGAGCAGGTCAAGGAATGAGTATGAACTGACTCAGCATGCCCAGAGAGCTAAATGCAAACCTGGCAGTGGAGAAAACCACCTGACTTACACAGAAGCCCCCTACCCACCCAAAGGCTCAGGAATTGGCTGCAGGGGTGCCAGGGGAAGCAGACTAAAGGTGGTGCCAAGACAGAAGGACTGGCTGGAAATCTAATAAACAACCTACTGGAAGCTCTAGGAGAGCTCTTATGTGCTGGGCTTAGGGACCTACCTGCATCCCCACGACTGTGCTAGGGAAGCAAAGAAGAAGGGTTTTGTTTTTTTTTTTTTTTTCTGTTTTTTACTTCTCTAGTGACAGGCTAGTTGCTGATTTATCCACCTAACATGATTATGCATAAAGTGGGTTGAGATAATTCACAAACGGGAAATCAGACTGCTATCAGAAAAGGAGAAAGACAGAGAGCCTACATGAGACACTAGGCAACAAAGTGATCTGGTCAGTATAAGGACAACCCACACCTAATTCACGTTTCATTTTCTTTATAAAAACTAGTCACTTGAAATAAGGCAATGTGTAAAGCAGACTGTACTTTCCAAGATGCCTGGCCATATTAAGATCACCCATCAGCACGCTTTCTTAGAGTGTGACACTGGCACTCCTCTCATCGAGAGGTGGGATCCGTGTTCATTCGCCTTGAAGCCAGACAAATCTAGAACTACGGCAGAAATTACAGTGTTTTTCTTCCATTCCCACTGACTTGGGAGCTGGGTCATAAAAGGCAACAGAGCTTTTGCCTGCTCTTTCTGGCTTGCTCTTGCTTGGAACCCAGCTGCCCATGCCGCGAGGAAGCCTAGCTGAAGCCTAGGTGACAGCTGGCACTCACTCCCAGGCAGGAGTGTGCCTTCAAGGTGACTTCAACCCCCAGTCATGGTCTGACTTCAACCCCATGACAGACCCTAAGAGAGAGTCATCTAGCTGAGCCCAGGCAACCCCTAGAACTGTTCAAGGTAGTAATAAAATTATTTTTGTCTCAAGCCATTGAACACTGAATGGAAGAGAGCTGTTACACAGCACCAAGTGACTGCAGTAACGTGAAGCTTGTTAATGCTTCCTCATAGATCAACAGTCAAACACTTTAAATACTACCTCCAAGGGACACTTTTTTTCTTGCGGGGGGTGGGGTGCGGTCAGCCTACTAGGTCTTTGGGGGAAATCATTTCTCACCCATTTTTAATGCTTGTGGTGCAGACCAGACTGCCCTGAACCTCTGAGTTTCAGGAGTGAACAAATAATCCAGGGAGATCTGGCCCCATGACTCCGGTGATTATTTCAGAGATGGGTATGTGACCCCAGCCATGCCAACTAGCGTCTGCCCTGGGACTCTCTTCACCCAGCTTGCAAGTTACAAGATAGATGTGAGTCTAGCACTGATGGTGGCCATTGTTGCCTGTCTAAAAACGAAGCCAATACAAAAGAAAGCAATACCCCCAAAACAATGTCCTGATGACAGCAAGACCCTGGGATCCAGCCATGACTGTAAATGCCATCACCCTAGGATTTCCTATTTCATGAGCCAGTGAATTCCCCTTTTATCTTAACCTGGTCAAGATAAACATAAGGTTTAAAACAATTTCAGAAAAACCTAAATAACATGGATATCTTAAAACCTTTGTGGATCTAGAAGGTGTATTAAAAAAAAAATTCCGTTAGTTTGGGAGATATAAAATGTGTTACTTTCAGCTCTGATGGAAGAGAATCATGAATCAAGATCATGGTTATTCAAAACTCCCAAGCATATGTAGCCAACTCAGAGGTCCAGTGTAAAAGCCATAAAAAACAGCTCAAGCTGGAAAAATATGTGCCTTACCAAGAGCTATTGTCTGAAGCCTTCACACCAAGGAAAAAAGCTTCAGGTCTCTTTAAAAGATTTCAAAATGTGACAATCTGAGTCTATAGAGTTGGAGGAGATACAGCAACTAATCTACCAATTTGTATATGTCTGACTCATAGCAAGTGTACACTACAATATTTGTTATCTGCAGGAACAGATTTTTAGTAATTTCCAAACTAAATATAATTAAGAAAATACACTTATACCATGCTCATTTTATTAACATGAATAATCAAGGGCTGACTGTTTTCTCAATAGATTTACTTTCCTAATAATGCTTTACTTAGACTAATAAAAAAGTTCATTTGTGTTCTAGGAGAACCAATTAATAGCACATTTTAAACTATTTGACTTATATATTGACCTACCCACATGCTTTTCAATAATATACTCACTCTGTAAGGAAAAGCGCACCCATATTCAAATACCATCTAATACCGTATCGAGTGATTTGCTGCCTGTGTGTCAGGCAAGCCCTGCAAAGTTGCCACCTGCAGGAAGTGTCTTAACAGTCTAAGGGATTCTTAACATTCAATATCCCTAATCTAGATAAGACCCTAGCCGAAAAGAATAACCAAAAAGAACTTTTCCTCCACTTTTAGAGATGATATAAACAAAAATAAGTGTAAGCGAACAAAACTAGGCAAGGTCCCAGACAAGCAGTCTAGGATTTCTGACAGAGCTCCAAGTCCTGGAGTCCTGGAATGTTTGCCCATTGTTCTGATTTGACTAAGTGGAAGTAGGGAACGGCCAGGACTACGTGGGCACACAGGTGCCCAGCGTCAACCCCAGAACTTGATCTGTCAGCATTGACTCATTTTATCATCTCTCTGTTTCTGCTCTGTCAGGGCTGGCTCAGAAACTGGACAGATCAGGTCTAGGAAAAAGGGACTATATCAAGGACTAAAAAGTGAGCATGAACTGGAGCCAGAGCCCGATCCCTTACCATCTCCCCTACCCTCCAACTCTCCCTGCTCTGCCACCTTGTTTTCCAGTTCAAAACTCCTGGGGATTAGCTGACCTAGAACTTCATGATTCTGTTTGAATAAGGAAATGTATTAGTGCCCTACTTACATTCCTAGTGCAAACTCAAAATGCTGTTTCTACTAAAACAGCTTTTTGAGGGCAGGGATTGCATTTTCTCTCTCCCCCCCGCAAAGTGTCTGATACACAGCTCATTAAATTATTTATTGAATGAGCACTGACTGTATAATGATGAACGACAACACCGTATTGCCCAACAGTCATTTTCCTGAGAGTCCCAACTACTCTAAAATCAGCCACAACTCAGAAAGCCTCTGAATATCCAAAATAAAGATCAAAGCCTACGTATGAAAGATTTCCTCATAGGAAAGCCCCTCAACCATTTACATAGTCTTTTGTCTTAAACAAATAAAATTCAAGTTTTTCTAGTTCCTAACTGATTGAAAATGAGCAACAGCAATTCCAGAATGAGGGCAAGAGGCGGCTACGCGTTGACAGCTGCAAAAAAAAGGCGACAGCTGACCCACTCAAGGAGAAAGGCCCAGCAACTTGGGAGCCCCGTACTGGAGGTGCTACACAACCCGAGAGATCACAGCAGCCCATGAAGGTGCTTGTGTAATTGGTATACAAATTCATTCATTCCATGTTTGGAAGTGCTTGTTTTGTTCAAGGTTAAGTGCTATGGAACAGAGATTGATATAGCATAGTCCTGTCACAGGTGCTTACTGGAAACACGACACATACAAATAACTATTACCAAGTGGAGAGCACTAAGTGCCACCTGAGTTGAAGTGTGCTCAGTGGCTCAGAGAAGGCAGACGTTATTTCCAGCTTCTTGGTGGCCCTGACAACAGAACTGGGTACAAGTTAGCACTCGGATAAAATGAGCTGTAAAATACATTCCATGCAGAGGCAAAAGTGGTCGTAGAGGTTTGAGGTGGGGGAGGCAGCGTATCTATTCTGGCTGGAGAGCAGGTAAGGCTAGAGGCAGGTACTGGATAGCGAATGCTCATAACTGATATTAATGATCACCACACGTTGTCAGAAAAGTTAACAAAGAGGCATATAATTTTCAACTGAAGACTATCATCACTTTTCAGGTAACTTTTGTAAAAAAAATTTCAATTCCATTTTTGATGGCTTGAGCACAGTAAGAATCAGGGTTCTTGATTGCAACAAGTTTCTAGCTAACCTAAGCATAACAGTAAGCCGCCGAAAGAACTGAGGGGAAGACTGGACACCTGAGCTTGAACTGCGCGGCAGGAACAATCTGGCCAGAATGCTGTCTCTGCGTGTGCTGGCCACAGCCACTTCTACAAGAATGCTGACGCTACAGGGGACCGAATCTCCGCTTCCCTTCGTTACTGTTTCAGTTCTCGAATACATGTCTTTTTTAACATTATGTGAGATGAAATGGAAAGTACACATGAAGTAATTGTGCTGCACACTAAAATGCAATGCAAGGAAAAGTCCTCATGCAGTTTCTGAGTTGTGAGCTAAACTAACTGCCGTTTTCATGGAGCACCATTATAACTTGGAAGAAGAACGACAAATTATGGTTATTTAGACATTTAGACTTGGGTATTTGCCAGACATTCTTTAAGGAGGAATGAAATGAGCTTGTCATTTCAAGGAAAACAACTTACATTATATTACATATATAATAATACATTATAGTATTTGTTGCCTATGATAAAATTTGAGCTTTAATGGTAAAAATTGGAATTTTGGAAAATTTATATATGTCACTGAGAGTTTCCCAGTTTCCCAGTGCTCAAACCCAGTGAGATCACTGGTGATATTAATAGAATGTGATTTTTTTTTATATTATAAATGCATCAACATTTGGAAGATCTGCATAAGCCAGTGAATGAGTATGTTCCAAATGACCAATGTTATAAACTTATTAAAAAATAAGTTATGGATTAAAAAAATTCATTCAAAGTGCAAGATACAAACTAATGTATTTCAATGTAACAGAATATGAAAAGTTTGTTGACATGGTTTCAGATTACACACTGCTACTAACCAAGCACTTAAGAAAATACCATTTGCTGAGCTCTGTTACAGTATCAAAATATCCAGAGTTATTTGAAAAAGCTACTAAAATACTCTTCCCTTTTCCAAGTACATACTTGTGTGACTCTGGGTGTTTTTTGGTATACTTTAATCAAGACTCTCACAACAAATTGAATACAAAAGCAGGTAAGAGAATCCACCTGTCTTCTATTAACCTAGACATGGAAGAGATTTTCAAAGAAATGTAAATCAATACCACTCTGAGCATCCTGGTGCCCAGATCTTGGTTTCAAATACAATTTTCTAACAAAAGGAACTAGTACTCTTTGGAGAAATGGCTGATTCTAATACTGGGGCTGAAAATATATATACAAGATAAGCCTGCAGTATCTTACAGTGTCAAAAACTCAGGAAATGCTTCAAACAAACAAACATGAAAATGGAAGTATGTGAAAGGGACATGAGACCCAACAGAAGCGCTCCCAAAGGCCAAAACTGGAACAATGTGAGCAAAAAGATAAATAAAATAGTATTGGATTATACCCCAAATATATAAATATCCACAGATCCATACTGATATAGACTGCTTACATAAATAAATGGGAGAGAAGTGTCAAATCTCCTGTACAGAAAAATTCCAAGTAAATTACATAAATACTCTACCCTCAAAGAGATAGAGCCCAAGTCCCAGCTCCTTGATATGAGCTGTGCATAGAGCCTTCCTTCCAGGGTACAGCACAATATGCCTATTACAGTACAAAAAAATCAGTACTCCAACACAATTCCTAATCTGTTGGAGCTGTCAGAAAGATAAATCAAACCTTTTAGCATATATATGTATAACTAATCAAATGAAAGGCTCCCCCCCAAATTGGACCTTGAGATGAAAAGCCACTATTCAGTGATGAAAATGATGAAAACAACTGTAAGAGCCACAGTTCACTCAGAAACAGCTGGTCTGTTAGCATATGAGAAGTTCACTTCATACTCAGACAAAAGGTGCAGTGTAGTGTTACATTGCAGCCCACCTGCTACACTAACAGAATTTGGCTCCTACTGTTCAATGTCCATATTTGAGAAATGTTCAGTACAGCAAAAAATATATGTTTAAAACTGACAGAGGAGGAAAGTATTTGTTCACAACAAATATACATTTAAAAAATACAAGTTGAAAGCTAACACTAACTCAATATCCTAAATTTTCTTTTTCCCTTTCCAAGGAAAAACTGAGGAAAATTCAAGATACTGTGTGGGCACTACAGCAAGCTTTGTCTCACTCTACGTAAGACAGTTTTAAGTTGCACCCCCACCGAAGAATTCCAATTCAATATAATTCATTAAGTACTTTATTATTTTTTTATATTTTTAATTTTATTATTATTTTTTAAGGGAGGGAAAGGCAGAGGGAGAGAATCTTAAGCAGGCTCCACACCCTTCGCAGAGCCCCACCCAGGCTCAATCTCACTGAGCCTAGTCTGAGATCATGACCTCAGCCTAAATCAAGTTGGGCACTTATATGAGACAGCCAGGTAACTCAGTGCTCGGTACTTTAAGTATTAAAACATTCGGATGCGTTTTTTATCAAAGTGATTTTTTAAAATGACTTCACCTTCTTGTAACAGTATTTCAACAAAGTCTCTTTTGAGAGCACTGATCTCTAAATTTAGGAAAACACCCTACTCTTAGATGCTTTTCTTCCAAATCTTATCACATTAAGAATTTTGCTAGAGCTACCTCAATTAACCAGAATACAGCTTGCCAGCATCCCCAGCTAACTACGTTTTGACAATTTTTAGAACAAAAAGGAGCACATCAAAAACAAGACTTCAGAATTCTAAATAAAGTCTGGGTTCATTTATTCAGCAAAACACAAGGGCCCAGAACAGGTCCCCAACCAGTTAGTCTTACCTGGCAGGTCACCAAGCTGGCAGTGGTGCCCAGGCCAGTCTTCCCAAATTTGCTGGAATTTCCAGCTGGAGTTAAAGCAATAGCAGCAGGCCTTCCCTTGGTTTAGGGGCCATTCTCTAAAACTATTTTTTCTGCGCAACTGGTCTCTTCCCCCACCTCGGCTCTTTTAGCTTGCTGCCAACCACCCTCCTCTCGGAAATCGCAGGATTAGCAAATGAAAGCAAGCTCTGGAAAAGACAACTAGGCGGCCAGCACACCTTTTTAGTGATCTAAGTAAGGCTCAAGAGTCCGCACAAGGATAGCAAATCATCAATGACTAACGCACAGCAGTCTCTTCAACCTCTAAAGATCCCAGTATCTTCTACTTACTACAACCAAAAAGTATATGAATGTATTAGGGGAAAAGTTTTGTCTCCAATTTTGAAGGCGAAGGGTTCCTTCTATTCATTCAAATTAACCAGAACCGGAGCATATTACTTACTGATCAAGACTTTACTGTTCTTTTCCGTAAACATTTTCCTCCGAATAAACACTTAGGATTTGTCTCCTATAGAGAACTTAGCTCCTTACAATACTCTCCACCAGGGCAGAATGCAGACTGACTTTATAACAACCTTTTTCCCCTGTTTTTTTGTAAGGCAAAAAACTGACCTTCCACCCTCCCCCACCCCCGCCTTTAATTCACTGCCCGATATTAACATTTACGTCCAAATCTGTCCTCCAAACAAGGGGAAGAGGGGGGACAGCTGTTTTTACCCCTCCAGCCCCCACAGCTCCTAGCACGAAGCCTGGAAAAAGTGGACATTCAATAAATGCCCAGAAACAGTTCAGTTCTCAGATAACAAGCTGGGGCATTCCAAAAGACTGGCTCCACCCCTGCAGGGTCAACTGCCGGTCCCCGATTCCAGACCGCCTTGGCTTCGCTCGGGTGAAAGAAAACCGCGACGCTCACAGACCCAGGAAGAGGGCAACGAAGCCACCCGACCCCATCCCGCTGGGCGGCAGATCCTCTGTTAACCCGCCGGCCTGTAGGTCCTGGGCTTTGCCCACCCCATCCCGGCAACCAACGTCGCCAGCCCGCGTCTCCGTGGGGGCAAGAGCCCCCCGCCCCACCCGGCAGACAGCCTGGCGTCGGGACCTGGGGGACGCCTGCGCAGAAGAACCCGCCTCCCACCCGCCTGGCCCCTCGGCTCCGAAGGGTAACAATACCCCTTCAGAAAGACCGGCAGGGTAGGCGGGGGTCACCGGTCCGCGTCTGCGCGCGCCCCGACGCCTAGGAGCGAGCCGGCTCGCACCGACCGCCTCGCTCTCCCGGAGCTCAACGGTCTCCACGTGAGCGCGCCCGCGCGCTCCACCGCCGCCGGTGCTGACAGGGTCGCCTCACCTGAGCCGGGCTCCGCCCCCCTGCTCGCTGGAGGAGGCGGTGACCCTTCTCCGATCAGGCCTGACAGTGTCGGAGGAGGCGGGAACGTCCAGGCCGCCGTCTCCGCGGTGGGATTTCCTCCCTCTTCCGCCCACCCCGCCTCTCGTCCCCCAGCTCCTTCAGCCCGTTCGCCGCCGCACTCTGAGAACACCGCGGCGGCGGCCGACAGTAAACGGAAGTGACGCCCGCGAGAGAGCCTACTCCGCTCCATTCCTCCGCCCACTGGCCGAGATGCAGCCAATGAGAAGGGGCGGGGGCGGGGCCGGGGCAGAAGGGCAGCCAGCCGGCGCGCGGAATCCGGAGGAATTTACTCGGCCCCCCGGAACGCCGACCAATCGACGGCCCCAGGAGCTCGCTGTGTTTACTACCGACCGAATCCGTGAGCGCTGTGACCAATCACCATTTGCCTTACAACACGTAAAACTGTTATCAAACGCCTTTTAAGGCGGGATTTATCACTAAGCGGCTCTAGGTTTGGACTGTAGAAAAGAGACCGTGGGCTGCAGCCAATCGAGAGCCGTTATGGTTGAGGTAAGCGGGTTTTCCGTCTCATTGTGCCAATCGCAGTCGCGGCTGCCTGCGGTCTGCGCGAGCCGCGAGGCCAGGCCGCCGGGGAGTGTGTCCCACCATTGGCTGGACCTGAAGGATTTCCCCACCCTCGCGGCGGCTGGCCGCTCCGTGACCGCCCGCTTGCTCCCCAAAGCCCACAGCCGCAGCGGGCCGGGGCTCGAGTCCCTCCCATCTCGTAGGCTTTGGGAAAAATAAAATCCCGAGACGCTGTGTGGTTGAATTAGGCCAAAATCCAGGCTAAAATCGCTGACCCCAAAATACGGTACGTCTGACAGCACTTGGGTGCGACCCCGCCTCACGTCCGGTCCCGGCGGCGGCGTCTCCCACCGCGCGTGCCCGAGGAGTCCGGCGGGGGTCCCTTCACTCCGCAGTCGGTGCTGCAGGTGGGATCAGCCTGCCGGCTCCAGAACCGACGTGCAAGGCTCGCGCGGACTTAACGCGGGACGCTGTCAGAGGAGAGCCGGCTCCGGGGCGGCTCCCGAGCGGCTCCCGAGCTCCCCGGCAAGCTCGGATGCAGAGCCCGAGGGGCGTCCCGGGGTCGCCGGGCCCTGGGCGGGGAGGAAGCCCTCCTTCCTCCGTGAAGAGAGAAGCAAGCCTGTTGAGGGGCCTTCCGGCGGGAGCTGTACGTGGCTCGGGAGACAAAGGCAGGCTGGCGATCGCCGCTGGGTTCCTTTCGGGGCGGGGCGGGGGTAGGGGGAGACTTTTAAAAATGGAACACCCCATTTCTTCAGAACTTAATACCTAAGTATCATTATGGCTGATCCATCCATTCGGGCGTTATAGGTTGGAAAAGTTGCCCTTTGGATTTATTTCCTTAAGGCCTCAATGAAGTCTGATGGTAAATTCTGTTAAGATTGCCTGACGTTTTAGAGTACCCACACGTATTTTACTGCAGATTGGGCAGTAAAATTATATGTATGGAATTCTGACAATAACCTAGGCCATGTGAGAGGTCCTTTCATATACAGGATCCTTACAAAAATGCTACGAGCTAGGTACCTCGGATTTACAAACTGGAAAAAATTAAAAAGATCTATGTATTTATAACTTAGGAAAGTGTGAAAAGGCCCCTGCTATGTTGTTGGTGGGAGTATCATTGATGCTCTAATTGAAGATTGGTAGTATCTCTCAAAATTTAAAATATGTGTTCATTCCCTTTTAGCTAGCAATCCTTCTAGAAATGTATTCTGAAATATACAAATGTGGAAATATATACAAGAGGCTTTTGATCACAGCTGTTGGTAGAAGGAAAAAGAAAACAATCTGAGTGTGCATCTACAGAGGATTACAGAAAATTGATCTGTACGTATTATTGCTCCTTCATCTTTAATGATCCCAATACATATAAAACAAAATTAATAAAAACCTGCCTGTGGAGGTACACATAAACGTTTGTAAAGATACCGCTAAGTATCAAGGATTCAATCAAACTGTTCACAGTAATTACCTCAGTGAAGGAGGAGGTGATAAGGAAATGCTTAAGTGTTTAATTTTTAGTCCTTATATACTTCTGTATTAATTTAATTTTTTAAAGATTTATTTATTTATTTAGACAAACACAGAATGAGAGAGCACAAGCAGGGAGAGCTGCAGAGGGAGAGAGAGAAGCAGGCTCCCTGCTGAGCAGGGAGCAGGACTTGATCCCAGGACCCCTAGATCAAGACCTGAGCCCAAGGCTGACACTACCCATGGGCCCTGATTTAATTTTTTTTTTAAGTGGGGTCTGTGGTGGGCTCGAACTCACAAGCCTGAGATCAGATCTGACCTGAGCTGAAATCAAGAGTCAGATGCTTAACTGACTGAGCCACCCAGGCACCCCTGTATTAATTTAACTTTTTAAATAATCTTTATTATTTTAATAGTATTTATGAAAGCCAGGAATTTCAGGTTGTTCTGGTTTTTAAATCATTGACAATATTCTTTTTAAATTAAGATATTTTTTCAATGGAAGTATCAATGAGATTCTTTTTGATAGTAGACACTGGATTCTGAGACTCATAAGGGAAGACTCATAAGGGAATATTAGCCATGAAAATTCTGGAAAAAATTTATAAGACAGCTATAGCCCTAACAATTACAAATATATTTCATAATGCTTTATTTTATAAGGAAAAAAAAAAGGAACTTGGAGAGAGGATTCTGAGAAGATGACAGGGTAGGAAGCACCAAGAATCTTTTTCCTCACCTGGACAGTAATTGCACTACAGAATCTGTCTGATGTACCTATTTTGAAACTCTGGAATCTATTGAAGGCAACCTCTAGGGTAAGGCTTGGATGATAAATTGCAGTCAATTTTGGTCAGTTTTGGCTCTTAGCACAGTAGAAGCTACCCATCCCTCACCCCTCAGTCACATGTCAGGCACTGTGCACTGGTTCCTGGAGACCCTTGCATCAGCTTGTGGGAACCAAGATGGGCAAAAGAGGACTCTGTCCTCCAAATATTTGGCATCACTGATTGCTGCTTTTGATACAGAGGTGCAGAAGAAGAGACGGGCACCCGTTGTTGTACCATAACCCCCCTCCCCCATTGTTGCAAGCCTTTTCCCCTCCAGCTGGAGCAACTTCCAGGGGGTTTGAAGCAAAAACTGACAGAATTGGAGGGAGAAACAGTTCTACAATAATAGTTAAAGATTACAGTATCCCTTTCTCAATAATGGATAGGACAATCAGACAGAAGTAAGGAAATAGAAGACTTAACACAATTAACCAACCACATCTAATAGACACGTCCAGAACACTTTACCCAACAAAAACACACACACATTCTTTTCAAGTGCACCTGGGACATTTTCCATGATAGAAAGTCTCAGTTAAGAGACTTCCCAGAAAGTTAAGTCTCAGTAGATTTTATTATTATTTATTTATTATTTTATTATTTATTATTATTTTTAAAGGTTTTATTTATCCAAGATAGAGCGAGAGCAACAGAGAGAGATAACCTAGATGAAATGGACAAATTCCTAGAAATACAAAACCTGCCAATACTAAATCACAAAGAAATAGAAAAGTCCAAGGGCACCTGGGTGACTCAGAGGGTTAAGCCTCTTCCTTCAGCTCAGGTCATGGTCTAAGGGTCCTGGGATTGAGCCCTGCATCAGGCTCCCTGCTCAGCGGGGAGCCTCTTTCCCCCTCTCTGCCTGCCTTTCTGCCTACTTGTGATCTCTCTCTCTGTGACAGATAAATAAGTAAAATCTTTTAAAAAAGAAAAAAATAGAAAAAATTAACTCAAAATTGATCTAAGACTTAAATATAAGACCTAAAACTTAAACTACCAATAGAAAAACATAGGAATGGGACGCCTGGGTGGCTCAGTTGGTTGGGCGGCTGCCTTTGGCTCAGGTCGTGATCCCGGCGTCCTGGGATTGAATCCCGCATCGGGCTCCTTGCTCAGCGGGGAGCCTGCTTCTCCCTCTGCCTCTGCCTGCCACTCTGTCTGCCTGTGCTCACTCTCTCTCTGACAAATAAATAAATAAATCTTAAAAAAAAAAAAAAGGAAAAACATAGGAATGGGCAAAAGCTTCATGACATTGCATTTTGGCAACAATATTTTGGATATAACACCAGGGACCCAGACCACAAAACAAAAAAATAGACAAATTGATCTTAATGAAAATTTTAAAAATGTGGTACACATAGAGAACACTCTATCAACAGAATATACAGGCAACCCACAGAATGGGAGAAAATATTTGCAAATCATATATCTGATAAAGGATTAATGTCTGGAATACAGAGAAGTAAAACTCAACAACCCCAAAACAAAATAAAACAAAAAAGACAATTCGAAAGTGGGCAAAAGACTTCAATAGACATTTCGCCAGAGAAGATACACAAATGGCCAATAAGCACATGAAAAGATGCTCGACATCTCTGCTTATTAGACAATGCTACGAGATACCACCTCATACCCATACCCATTGGCTACTGTCCAAAATATAAAAAATAACAAGGATGTGGAGAAACTGGAACCCTTGCACCCTATGGGTAGGAAGGTAAATTGCTGCAGCCAGTATGGAAAACAGTAGTGTTCTTGGAAAATTAAAAAGAGAATTACCATATGTTCCAGCAATTCTGCTTCTGGATGTATACCCCAAAGAACTGAAAACTGCCTTACAGAGATATTTGTACATCCATGTTCATAGCAGCATTATTCATAATAGCTAAATCATGAGAGCAACCCAGTGGATGAATAGATAAGCAAAATGTGGTATATACATGCAATAGAATATTATTTGGCTTTGAAAAAGAAGGAAATTCTGACTTGTGCTACAACATGGATGAACCTGGAGAACATTATGCTAAACAAAATAAACCAGTTACAAGAAGAAGAATACTGGGGGTGCCTGGGTGGCTCAGTGGGTTGAGCCTCTGCCTTCAGCTTGGGTCGTGGTCTCAGGGTCCTGGGATCGAGCCCCACATCAGGCTCTCTGCTCAGCGGGGGGCCTGCTTCCCTCTCTCTCTGCCTGCATCTCTGCCTACTTGTGTTCTCTCTCTCTGTATCAAATAAGTAAATAAAAATCTTTAAAAAAAAAAGACAAATACTGTATGATTGATTCCACTTATATCGGGTAATTAGAATGGTCAAAATCATAGAGATGAAAAGTTAGAATGGTGTTTGCCAGGGTTTGGGAGGTAAGTCAGTTGGAGAATTACTGTTTAATGGGTATAGAGTTTAAGTTTTTCAAGACGAAAAGATCTATGGAGATGGATGGTGGTGATGGTTGCATACCATTATGAGTGTTTAATACAACTGAACTGTGCACTTAGAAATGTTTATGATGGCAGCACCTGAGTGGCTCAGTCTGTTAAGTGTCTGACTTCAGCTCAGGTCATGATCTCAGGGCCCTGGGGTGGAGCCCCACATGGGTCTCCATGCTCAATGGGGAGTCTGTTTCTCCCTCTCTTTGCCCTTCCTCCAGCTCATGCTCACTCTCTCTCTCTCTCAAATAAATAAAATCTTTTTTTAACAAAGATTTTAAATCTTTTTGGAGTGATTATATTAATGATTTTAAATTATATTTAAATATAATTTAAATGTGATTTACATTATGAATATATATATAAATATATATTTATAGTGATTATATTAATGATTTTTAGAGTGATTTTGTAAATGATTTTAAATATATTAAAGCTGAGGTGATTATATTAATGGCAGCTAAAGTGGACTCTAGGACAAGATATAAGAGATAAAGCAGGACAATTCAAATGATAAAAGGGTTAATTCATCAAGAAGAGAGAACAAGAATGAATGAGTATGATACTCGGAACAAAGCTTCATAACAAAGGCAATAAAACTGACAGAACTAAAAAGAGGAGTTCCAAAGACTTTTAATAGCACCCACCCTTGAGTATGCTTTTCTTTCCATTTTTGTGTTCCTCCTAGGTAGTTAAGTTCTAAGGGCAAGAATCATGTATTTTCATTATCTCCCAAAGTGCCATGATGAAGATTTTTTTTTTCATGATGAAGATTTTTAAAGATCTGAAAAATGATTGGAGGAAAATTTGACAGTGTGTATTAAGGATTTTTTTTAAAACGCCCATGCTGTAGTATATATTAATTTAAATCCTAGGACTCCATCCAAAGGAAGACCTCCAAAAACAGCAAGACACTTTTATACTTAAAAAGTTCAGCACCTAGAGAGTACGCGGTAAGTTACGGCAAGCGTTTTCAGGTCCTCCGTAGCCATATCCTGAACGGCCAGCAGGTGGCGATATCACCCAAGGAAAAGACTGCCTCCCGCCACCACCGCAGCCAGCGCCGGGGCCTTATTCTTTTACTTACCCTCTAAACATTGCTTCCCCCTCCTGAAAAATGAAGCTAAGAGATAACTCCAGAAGTCTCTGAATTTCCAAACTAAGCTTATAAACAAACATTTTATGGTAAATGTCACCTGTGATTACCCCTGATACCAATTTAGAAGGGGCTTTTGTAGTTTTTCACATTTTGGTCACTGCCAGAGTAGGGCTCCCTACGTACGCCCTGCCTCATCTCAGTTATATACACGTGGATTTATACATATATGGTGTACACGTGTTTTGAATCATTTTAAAAATAAACATAGGGGCATACTACAGTCCACTTCCCAGTCACCCTGCCATTAACACTTTGCTTCTCCAAATAGAGGTGCTGTCACTTTGAATTCTTAACTGTAATTCTAGGAGTCTTTGCTCTCAATCCATGGGTGCTTTCTTCATTCTTCCACCTAGCCATAAAAGCAGCCAATTCTGAGGACTTTCACAGACTTCATTTGACTGGTAAAGATATGCCTTAGAGGGAAATAGTCTTTTACAACAGTGCACATTAATCACCCAGAGTTCTTGTTAAGTGCAGATTCTGACTCAGAAGATCTGGTAGGGCTGGAGATTCTGCACTGCTCATGACTTCCCAGATAACAGTGCTGCTGCTGGCCCAGGAGCCACACTTTGAGTAGCAGGGCTATACATACATATGTTCCTATATCAGGAGGGGTCAGGACACCTCTCAACTACAATGGATTCTTTATATGTCACCCTTTAACTTTGACTTAACTGTTAATGTTTTCATTCCACCAATCAACATTTACAGAGAATCTACTCTGTGTAAACCCAATGCCGGTTAATTTTAAGCACCATTAATAAGCATCTTGGAGCTCCAGTCCTGAGGTTCCTAGGATTAGTGATGATTCAGATTCATTCCTTGACCTGTCACTCATTCATTCAACATTTATTGAGGATCTACTTATGTACCATGCACTGCTCCAGGAGCTGGAGATGCAGCAGTAAAGAAAACCATAAATCAGGGTGCCTGGGTGGCACAGTTGGTTGGGCATCTGATTCTTGGTTTTGGCTCAGGTTGTGATCTCAGTGTCCTGATCCCAGGGTCATGGGATTGAGCCCCATGTCTGGCTCTGTGCTCAGCACAGGGTTTATTTGAGATTCTCTCTCCCTCTCCCTGCCCCTCTCACTTGTGTGCTCTCTCTTTCTCTCTCAAATAAATAAATAAATCTTAAAAACAACAACAACCCATTAATCAGTTTATTGCTTAACTCCCAACTTGTTAATTGTTAACCTCAAGTAAGTCCGTCTCCAGTAGGGGAGACAAGTAAATAATTAGGCTATTAAGCTCCTTTCCCACCTCCCCCTTTTTCCTTTTCTTTGCTGGAAGAACTCAATCCAAAAGCCATTCAGGGGGTCAAGCAAATTAGCTTTCCACTCAGAGAAATAGGGGAGTCTACAGTGATCTAGAGCAGGGGTGGTGGAGCCCAAGCAAGATGAGCAAAAAAGTGTGGCCTGGTACAAACTGTCTGAGCCCAAGAGAGTGAGAAAGGCATCTGGGCAGGGGGACACCCTGGTGAGGGTTGTCAGAGTCTGAGCAGAGTAAGGAGGGGAGCATCTGTGACAGTCAGTTTCATATGTCAACTTGACTGGCTTCTAGGTGCCAGATTAAACATTTTTTTAAAAGATTTTATCTATTTATTTGAGAGATCACAAGTAGGCAGAGAGGCAGGCAGAGAGAGGAAGAGAAGCAGGCTCCCTGTGGAGCAGAGAGCCTGATGTGGGGCTCCATCCCAGGACCCTGGGATCATGACCTGAGCTGAAGGCAGAGGCTTTAACCCACTGAGCCACCCAGGCGCCCTAAACATTATTTCTGTGTGTGTTTATGATGGTATTTCTGGATGAGATTAGCATTCTAATTAGTATTTAATTTAGTTAGTGGACTCAGTAAAGCAGACTGCTTTCAGCAATGTAGGTGAGGATCATCTAATCCCTTGAGGTCCTGAATAGACAAAAGGTGGAGGAAGGAGTTTTCCCATTTTTTTCTCGCTCTGTCTGTGAGTTGGGACATCTCATCTTCTCTGGTCATTGGGCTTGAAGTTCCATCATTGGTTTCCCTAGTTCTCAGGCCTTTGGACTTATACCAGCAGCTCTCCTACCAGTGTACACATGGCAAATTGTGGAACCTCTCAGCCTTCATAATTGTGTGAGCCAATTACTCAACAAACCTCTCTCTGTTTCTAAATATATAGAGAGATATAGATCTATATAGATCTCCTACTGGTTCCGCTCCTCTGGAGAACTCTAAACTAATACAGTATCCATGCAGAAGCCTGGGCTTGGTTTAAGGTGTTTGAGCCTGAATGGGCTACTAGGCCTCCATGTCAGGTGATGGTGGTGGTGGTAGTGATGGGGGATGTGTTACTTGCAGGAGGACTGATCAAATAAGTGTATTCGTATATCATCAGATAAGGATATTAAGGCTAATGGAAACCAGGTTTCTCAGTGTCAGCAAAGGAAGTTACAAATATGGGAAGAAGGAAAATCAGAATAAACCCTGTGGTGCTCAGTTGGAATTAGAGGTCAGTATGATCTCAGGGCTTTCAATATGGACTTAGAAATCCTAAATTTTAGAAATATATGGGTTTAGATATCCTAAATTTATAAATTAATCGTTGTTAGTTGTAAAAGTGTGCTTACTTATATATATTTCCCAATTCAGTTCATTCAGGCCTGGGAGTCGTGACATCTCCAAAGCAGTCCCTACCTACTACACAGATCTTAGTTTTTTAAAATACCATTCCCTGGGCCGCCTGGGTGGCTCAGTGGGTTAAGCCTGTCTTCGGCTCAGGTCATGATCTCGGGATGCTGGGATCAAGCCCTACATCAGGCTCTCTGCTTGGCGGGCAGCCTGCTTCCCCCTCTTTGCCTGCTGCTATGCCTACTTGTGATCTCTCTCACTCTGTCAAATAAATAAATACAATCTTTAAAAAAAAAAAATACCACTCCCTACCAAAAGAAACCAGAACTCCTTGGAGAAATGGGTGATTCAAGGGTTGGGGCAGGGAAACTCCAAGACCAGTGGAAATATCTTGTGCCAGAAAGTAAGGACATGTTCAAAAAAATGATGTGGACATGCTAAAAGTACCCAGAAGTCAACTTAATGGGGTTCCCACTGGTTCAATCTGATAAAACTTGAACTTGAAAATAAATGATAGTAGCAGATTCTAATCTGTTGAATAAAATGGGAATCTACAAGTCTAGACTGATATAAATAAATAAGTTGGTAGTGTAATGAACAGGATATTTATCTAGTTTTGAAGTATCTGCCCACAAAATAAGGGCCAGGTACAAGGGTTCTTTCCGCTGTAAAAACTTTATTGGGACAACTGGTGACGTCATTTGTTGAGTCCTGAAAGAAGACAATGTGGGTAGCAGAGATGAAACGACCTGAGTTCTTGTCCTTCAAAAATACCCTCCTTTGAGTCCACGTTCTAAGGTCCTGCTTTGGCTTTTCTGCTGTCGTAACGGCCCTGATGCCACAACCCCTTCTGCGCAGGCGAGCTGCGGCGTATCAGAGAGGCGGGCGGAGGAGAGAACTGGGGGCCCCACCGCCTCTCCCAGCGGAGGGGCGGGGCGAAGAGTGGGCGGAGATGGCACGCCTCCGTGCTCTGGGGCAGGGGGAAAAGGGCGTTGTCGGGTGGGGCGGGGCCACGCAGTCTTCGCACGCGCGGGGCGGGGCTGATGAGGCCACGCCTCTTCCGCCTCGCGGTTCTGCCACAGAGCGTGGAAGGCTGACGGGCCCCGGGACGGGTTTGTCTGCACTCTCGGCGTCGGGACTGGCGAGATGGCGGCTGAGGTGTTGCCGAGTGCGAGGTGGCTGTACTGTGGGGAGCCCGACGAGAGCCAGAGAGCAGTACTGGGTAAAGACTGCGGAGCCGAAGCAGAGTTCCCCAGAAGTCCCTCCCTTTCGGTCTGGATGCCTCTACAGGCCTCCTGCCCCTGTCGAGCCCCTTTCCCAGCTGCGCCAAGACCCCCTCCAGTCTCCTCCACTCCTTGGGATTTGGCCAGGGCTCCTTTGTCATCCCACCAGCTTTCTGTCACCACCTCCCAGCTGGATGAGGACATCCCAGACACCCTCCTCCCCTGGGCTGTACCAGTCATCCCGTCACTCACTCACACCTGCCCAGCTTCCTTCTCCACCAGGCAGATTTCCCCGTCTCTCTAGGTCTGGGCTAGGCCTCAGCTCCATTCCCCTAGTTATTTCCTTCCGTCGCAGCCCTTTGGCAGCACTGGCCTCACCTCCCCATCACGTCTTCCCAGCTGAACCAGGACCTCCTTCAGTCCCCCTTTAGGTCAGGACCTGGACTTCCTTACCATTCCCATTCCTTCAGTCACTCCCTCCCAATAAACAGTCCAGCTCCTCCCCACCATATACCGTGGGTCCATCTACTCTCATCTCATTCTTGGGCTGCAATCTTACAGTCCAGTTCTCCAATGGGAAGTTGCAGAATCCAGGCAACATGCGTTTTACTTTGTACAAGAGCAGTGACTCCACAAACCCCAGGAAGAAGAGTCAGCGCATCCTGGTAAGTGCTGCAGTAGCCAGCTGTCTCCCCTGGGCTGGTGTTGGCCCAGAGGGCCCTGGGTGTGGGTGGATGCAGGAGGGAGGGAGAGGAGAGAAGGAGAGATAGCAGATGAGCCTTTGAAGAACTCCTGTGAGTCCCCAGCAGGTTGGGGTATGGGACAGGCTCCATTCAGTTACGTACTTTTGGTGAAGTGGTACCCTTTCCTTGATTTGTTCGTTCAGCAAGCTTTTATTGAGCCCCCACTGTGGCCCGGTGCTGTAAGGTGCAAGGGGAACTGCTGAATCACACCTGGCCGCACTCCGGGGGAGCTCCTACTCTACAGCAGGGTTTCTCAGCCTCAGCACTATTGTCCTTCTGACCGAGATAATTCTCTGTTGTGGGCCAGACTGGTGCCTCACAGGATGTTCGGCACCTCTTCTTTGTGACACCTAGAATGTCAAACGTTCCGAGATTTGCTGGGTTCAGCATGGCTGCTTTAGAGAGGTGAGAACTGGTTTTGAGCTCAGTAACTCATACAAGCAGACAAGCCAAGAGCTGAGGGAGGGAGAGTGAGCTCGGAGAAGTCTCAGCTTTCCAGAAGGCCTTCCTGGGGGAGGGCGCGGCAGAGCTGAGCCCTGAAGGATGGAGGACGGTTTGACAGCTGAGGTTTCGCAGTCCAAGTGAAGAGAGTAGCAAGGATAAACACAGAGAAGCAGGAAAGCTTGGCTGCGATTGAGGCGTGAATCGCCATTTGGCGTAATGCAGCCAGTGAGGATGGGAGCAGTCATGGGAGAGATGGGCAAAGAAGTTCAGGAAGGGCTTGGACTTTGGGTCCAGGAGGTAGTTGACAGAACCGTTTTATTGCATACCTCTAAGTGCTGGGAGCTGAAGTCCTCTCTCCTAAGGCCTGAGGTGCAGCTCCCCCAAGAACTTTTCAGACCAGCTAGAAGCCAGCATTATTTGGGGCTTCCCTTTCAAAAGTCCTCTTGCCTTTCTCCCAGAGATGCCCCAGATTCACTTGGGTAGTGGGGCTGGATCATCTCCCAGAGGCTCTCTAGTTCTAATCCACTTCGGTTTGGATTCTAAAGCTTTTGCGAATGTGGGAAGAGGGGACAAGATGTGTAATACGTTTCAACATTGGTTCTAGTGGTGCTTTTTCCCTTTTCATTTTAGGCTGCTGAAACAGACAGACTGTCCTACGTAGGAAACAATTTTGGGACTGGAGCTCTCAAGTGCAACACTCTGTGCAGGTAGGGGAAGGGATGGGAGAAGGGGAGGAGAGTGATGGTGAGCCTGGCACTGCTGGTTTTGGTCTTTATTTTAGGGGCAATGGGGAAAATCTGGAGAGGTTTACCATGTCCCTGTGTTCCCAGAATCAGGGGCCTTCACACCAGCATGCGGACATACCTGAAAAGAAAAAATGAGTTACATTTGTAGGATTTCCTAAAACCTCATTTATTTGTAGTTTTCTTTAAGATGATTTTTTAGGGGGCACCTGGGTGGCTCAGTGGGTTGGGCCTCTGCCTTGGGCTTGGGTCATGATCTCAGGGTCCTGGGATCGAGCCCCACATCGGGCTCTCTGCTCAGCAGGGAGCCTGCTTCCCCCCTTCTCTCTGCCTGCCTCTCTGCCTACTTGTGATCTCTCTGTCAAATAAAAAAATCTTAAAAAAAGATAATTTTTTAGGGGTGCCTGCCTGGCTCAGTCAGTGGAGCATGCAACTCTTGATCTCAGGGCTGTGAGTTTGAGTCCCACATTGGGAGCAGAGATTACTTTTTTTTTTTTTTTTTAAAGATTTTATTTATTTATTAGACAGAGATCACAAGTAGGCAGAGAGACAGGCAAAGAGAGAGAGAGAGAGACGAGGATACAGGCTCCCCGCTGAGCAGAGAGCCCCACATGGGGCTCGATCCCAGTACCCTGGGATCATGACCCAAGCTGAAGGCAGAAGCTTTAACCCACTGAGCCACCCAGGCGCCTCAGGAGCAGAGATTACTTAAAAAAATTCTGAATAATAAACATTTTAATTGAGATATAATATAACATGACATTAGTTTCGGGTGTACAGCATAACAATTAGTTATTCGTATATGTTGCAAAATGGTCATCACAATAAGCAGTTATCCATTACCACACAGAAACTATTTTTTCTTATGATGAGAACTTTTAAGATTTATTCTCTTAGCAACTTTCACATATGTAATATTGTTAACTTTCACATCTATAATATTGTTCATTTATATATAATAAACATATATAATATAATGTTGTTAAATACAGTATTGTTAATTACATCCCCTTATTTATTTTGTAACTGAAAGTACCTTTTGATCACCTTCATTACTTTGCAATATTCTTTATAACTGTTTGGTTCCCAAAAGGCAGCCTAATTAATAGGCCAAAGCTTGCCAGAAGTTTCTGCTGGAACTAACAAGAAAAGGATCTGGTAGTGTCAAAGGCTCCAGGGTTTCCATACAGCTCTGCCACTGATCACCTGCTTTGGGCAACTCTGCCTTCCCTAAGCCCCAGGCTCCCCATCGGTGCAGTGATGATTGTCCACATGAGCAGCCTGTGACTGTCAGGCACTGGTGTAACTCAGACAGTGTCCCTCTGATAGTACCCAGCAGTGAACCACAAAACAGACCTTTTCAAAGCCCCCATGGAACCACCCTGAGAGAAGTCAGATTAATTTGTATATACTTAAAACTGTATATAACACCACATCATGCCTTTCCAAAGATTCTCTAGTTCAGACTTGTCTCCCCATAATTCCCAAAGTTTTACTTGTCTTTGCCCCCATAAAATTTATGTGTGCAATAAATGTTAGTGTAATTCTAGATTCTTATATCTAGAAACCCCAAAGCGTTTCCCACTACGGCAGTGAGCCCAAGTGTAATTGACTACCAGAATCACCTGGGAGCTTTTTTTTTTTTCCCCCTCTTTTTCCTTCCAGAACCACCTCGTGAACTCCCTCATTCATTCTCCCCTTTCCCTCTCATGCTAAGAATTGCTGCTGTAGGGGATTACTGTTCCTCAGTAGCAAGTGGTGTGTTCCTCAAGTGTATTGATTGGGGCAGAAGGACCAGTGAGAACTTTTAAGTAGAAAAAGGAAGTTGTATAAACAATATGTTTGAATAACTGATTGTCATTGATATTATTCCTACTTTATTCAGGCACTTTGTGGGAATTCTGAACAAGACTTCTGGCCAGATGGAGGTGTATGATGCTGAGTTGTTCAACATGCAGCCACTGTTTTCAGGTAGGGCCCAGTCATGAAGGCTCACAAAAACACTGCATGTTTTAGATTTGTTAGATGAGTTAGTTTTTGGTTTGTAAAACATATTTTGTAGTTATTTTTTAAAGGGCACCTTTCTGGAAATATTTACTGATGGTTTACTGTGCTCCAGGCACAAGTTAGGGGTTGGAGACATCACAAAACAGTCACAGGTCCTGTCCGTACAGCGTTTACAGATTTGAGATCAGAAAATAATCTTCTGGAAGCAGTCTCATTCTTGATCTCCTAAAGCACTTTTCTCTTGACTGCTGTGATGCGGTGACCCCTTACACTTGGCTTTCTATGATGTGTGCATCTGCTTACCTCTTCATTGATGTTTTAGTCACTTTTGTATCTCCCTAGCTGCTCAATACATATTTCAGTGAATCCAAAAAAAAGAAAGTTTTAGTTAAAGCTGCTTGAACAGGTAAGCCTGACGATTCACAGACCTGTACCCCTGGGGCTAATAATACGTTATATGTTAATTTTTTTAAGAAGCTACTTGAACAGTGATCAGAGCAGAATATTGGAGGGCATGTCTGATATTTTTTTCATTCAAAGGCCTTTCTTAACTCTTTGCTGTTCTAGCTGGAGTAGAGAGGTCTTAGGGTCTCTAGCAAGTGATGGAAGTTACTTACAAGTTGGACAGTAATTTTCATGTTGATGAGAAGTCTCTACACTCTCTGTTTAGGAGAGAATCCATTATTTCCTAATCCAGTGGGAGAGCTTATACTGCTTCTCTGCTTTGGCATCTTAGAATGCTTGGGTAGAGTGGGATCTTCCAGAATGATAGGTCAGAGGGTCAGACCCAAGTGACTCCTGTTCCCTAAATCTTAAATACTGAGAACCACAGTGGGGTGGGGGGTGTAGATGAGGAAGGATTGTTAACGGTCATGGTAGATCTGCCTAATACCTTCCGAGGTAGTAATTCAGCTTTATTCCCTCAGCGCAATGGTGCCAGTCCTTTTAAGAATCTGAAGGACCTGGACCTACTTCCCGGAAACTTATATAATATTCAAGAATATATATGAGATTTTGCATATGATTGTAAAGGGCTCTTGAGTCCTGAAACCCATCTGTGACTTTCCTAGGGGTCCAGAGTCTATAGGTTAAGAATTCCTTGCTTTTTGAATACAGCTACATTTAAATTATTCTCCAAATCCTTTTCTGATTCTAAGGAGGCAAAGGAAATTATTCATTAATCTGTTGATCAAACAAATTTTTGTTCTTACATGTAAAAAAATTGTAAGTAATGGTTTATTTTAGCCAACATAAATATATACACATACATATACACATGCAACATTTATTGATTCCTTACTATGTGCTAGGCACTGTTCTAAGCACTTTCAATGCATGTCAGCATTTACTTCATGTAATAACCCTCTGGTGGTTTTACTGATGACGAAACTGGCACAGAGTCTGAAGGGGACATACTGCTGATATATATGTATGTTATCATACAATATAATATAACTTATAATATAATTATAATATCGTAATACATAATAGTATAATTATGTATTAGTAGTATAGTACTAATATAATTATACAACTGGTAATTATACATTACTAATATTAATATAATGTATATTATAATTACATTATGTTAAGTTATAATTGTATTATATTATATATATATCTCATATATATGAACTGGGAGTGCAGTTCAGACAAGGTCACTCTAGAGCTTATGCTCCTGTCCACTACTGTGTCCTGCCCCTATATGAGTAGTTTATGGGAGATCAGAGAGAGCTTCATGTAAGTAACACATACCTCACATTTATGTCTGCCTTTAGGTCTTTTGTAAGGAAGGCAAAACTATTTCCTGGAAAGAGCTGAGGACTTGATTTCTAATCCCATCTAGGCCACTGCCTGGTGAACTGACCTGGGACACATCATTTCATTGGGAGGCTTTTTCCTTATTTGTAAAACGAAGAGGTTGGATTAGATGACCTTTCATTTGACTCCTTAATTTATTCTCCATATCCTCTAACTGTATACTAAAGGCACAGACTAAATGTTCACAGAATCCATCATGTTAAACTCTGGGAAGTCCTGCAGTAAAGAAATCTGTTTTTCTTAGAGTAACCCTGAAATAAATATTAATCACTGTTATAGTATGTGGGTCTTACAGCTTGCTTTTTATCCCCCTCTCTGTTTTTGCTTGTTTTGTGTTTTGACAGATGAATCAGTTGAGAGTGAATTGACACAAGAGAGTCAGACCAAAAGTTTTAGAGAAAAGGTAAGTGTGGTAGAACTGAGACATGGGAGCTGAAGCACATTCCTTCTAGGACCGCGTTTTTCCATGTAAAATGAGCTGGCTGAGCAGAGGGCTGCTCCCAGCTCATTGGGTCTGTGGTTCCCCGGACAGTCTACCTGCAGAGACCTCTTGGCCTCACAGAGCACTGTCCTTCTGTCTGGGGCAGCTAGACACAGCTCCGTGCCGGTATTCGAAACTGTGTCGCTGGGCTGACATAGGTGTAGTGTAACACTTGGTTTTGGATTTAATGCAAGTTGCAGAATATACTAGTTGTAGCCTGGAAGCTCTCACATTAAAACAAAGTGAACTTCAGGATTTTCAGCGTGGGTGATCTCACCCCAGATGGCAAGTCGGTTGAGGCTTCAGCACTGCCTGGAGCGCTGTGTTGAGAAGGACGTGAGACTGTCCTCAGGCTCAGTGGGAGAGAGTGAGTGATAAGCAACATCTGCTGTGAGTGTAGGGCTAGAAAACGGTAGGCTATGCGCGGAATTTACCAATCCTCAGTCTAGTCCAGGCTTTCGCCGTGCAAATGGACACCGTTGATTTATAAATAGCCCGTGACAGTTTACAAAGCGAGTACTCAGATCTGTTAATACAAGCCTTGGCGATAGAAAGGTATGAGTCCCCCGCAGTTCACAGGTGAGGGAGTCCTGGCTCAGAAAGGTGGAGAGTTTCCCCACAGTCACACAGCTAGGAGTAGTAGTGCCCAGCCTGTCCCCAGACAAACCAGATTTGTCGCTGCACAGATGGATTCTTGCATCGAAGCCTTTGGAACCACCAAACAGAAGCGGGCTTTGAACTCCAGAAGAATGAACAAAGTTGGCAGTGAATCTCTCAACTGTGCAGTTGCTAAAGCCGCGGAGAATATTATTGATGCAAAGGGTGTGACTGGTAAGCAGCTGGCACTCGGGATAAGAGTCTGCTCACAGAGGCCGCTTCCTCTTCTCTTGAGATCTTTTACCTGCCCCACAGATGGAAATAATGGGCATCAGGGCTGGATTCCTTCCTGCCTTTCCCTGCACGCCTCCTTGGGGAACAGACTCTGGGTATAGTAAGACACGTCTACCTGCAGGGAGGTCACAGTCAGGTAGAAGAGACCAGTGCAGCGACGGGTGTGTGCGTGCTGTGTCTTGGGCGCCAGGGTTCCAGTTGGGGTGCAGAGGGAGAAGGCCTCGGTCTCGGGGTGGTCACAGGGAGGTTTGGGGCAAGAAAACTGATGTGAGGATGATGAACTGAGACGGTGCTTCACTATGGGATCAGCGGATCTTTTTCTGTTCCTAAACTCGTGAGCAGCTTGAGCATTTAATTATATTATTTAAAAATGTATTTATTGCTCAGATGCATTATAAGAACATAAGAGAAAGTTTACATAAGAGCAGTTTTTCTATTAAAATGGGATTTTAGGGGCGCCTGAGTGGCTCAGTGGTTAGGCCTCTGCCTTCGGCTCAGGTCATGATCTCTGGTCCTGGGATCGAGCCCCAGATTGGGTTCTCTGCTCAGCAGGGAGCCTACTTCCCCCCCGCCCCCGCCTGCTTCTCTGCCTACTTGTGATCTCTCTCTGTCAAATAAATAAATAAAATCTTTTAAAAAAATAATAAAATGAGATTTTAGGGGTGCCTGGGTGGCTCATTTGGTTAAGTGGATGACTCTTGATCTCAGCTTGGGTCTTGATCTCAGGGTTGTGTGAGTTCAAGCCCTGTGTTAGGCTCCATGCTGGGCAAGGAGCCTGCCTAAAAATAAGTAATAAAATAAAATAATATGGAATTTTAGTAGTTCTTAGACAATCTTTTTAAACCCTGCGATTATATAAATATTTCCCTATGTTTTCTTTCAGTATTTTCATAATTTTACTTTTAACATTTAAATCTTAATGAAGATTTTTTTTGGCATACGGTACAGACCTAATTTTATATCTTCCAAAGGATTAGCCAGCTGTCCCCAGCGCCATCCTTTTTTTTGTAGATGATTGAAAAAGTCATCCTTCTCACCTGAGCACATTCTGTCTGTTCTGTTCAGTTGTCCTTTCTGTTCCTGGGGCAGCACCAGGCTCTGGATTTCAGTAGCCTCATCTGCCAGCTTGTTTTCTGATGGGGCAAATTCCTCCATCCCTCCTTATTTTTGACAAACTGGTTAGAGTAGCATGCCTTTTTTCCCCAGGTGATCTTAAGAATTACTTTGTCAAATTGCCTCAAAATCCCATGGAGAATAAAATGGAGAGAATCAACATCTTCTTTACAATATTATATTTTCTTATCTGGAACATATAAGTATGCGTCTCCATTTATTTGAAAGCATAAGTAAACTTTTGAATTTTTTTGTTCAGTTAACTCTCAGCTGTCAAAGGATATTTAAAAAGAAAAGAAAAAGGGGCACCTGGGTGGCTCAGTTGGTTGAGCATCCGACTCATGACTTAGGCCCAGGTCATGACCCTAGGGTCCTGGGATCAGGCCCCACATTGGTCCTTGCTCACTGGGGAGTCTGCTTCTCCCTCTCCCTCTGCCCTTCCCCCTACCTGTGATCTCTCTCCCAAATAAATAAAATAAAATTAAAACAGGGGTACCTGGATGGCTCAGTCATTGGGCGTCTGCCGTCAGCTTGGGTCATGATCCCAGAGTCCTGGGATTGAGCCCTGCATCGGTGTCCCTGCTCAGTGGAAGCCTGCTTCGCCCTCTCCCACTCCCCCTGCTTCTGTTCCCTCTCTTGCTGTTGTCTCTCTCTGTCAAATAAATAAATAAAATCTTTAAAAAAAAAACAAACCTCGGGGCACCTGGGTGGCTCAGTGAGTTAAAGCCTCTACCTTCAGCTCAGGTCATGGTCTCAGGGTCCTGGGATCGAGCCCCACATCGGGCTGTCTGCTCAGCAGGGAGCCTTCTTCTCCCTCTCTCTGCCTGCCTCTGTCTACTTGTGATCTCTCTCTCTGTCAAATAAACAAATAAAATCTTAAAAAAAAAAAAAGAATTCACCCATTTTCCATCATTTTACCAGATGAGCTATTAGAATGTTCCTATATTCCTCTCTGTCCATATTTATATGCTTGCTTAATTCTTTTTTTAATACAATTCTTTTTTACTTTCTTAAATTTTTTATTTATTTGACAGAGAGAGACAACAGCGAGAGAGGGAACATAAGCAGGGGGAGTGGGAGAGGGTGAAGCAGGCTTCCTGCCGAGCAGGGAGCCCAATGTGGGGCCCAATCCTAGGACCCTGTGATCATGATCCAGGCCGAAGTCAGATACTTAACTGACTGAGCCACCCAGGCGCCCTAGCTTACTTAATCCTTACATGGTTTTTCTTATAGGGTCGTTCACAGTTTTATATTATGATTTTTCATTTTTACTCACAATTTGTGGAGTTTTCTGGACGTCAAGCCATGAATGGCTCTCTTCCTCACTTTTAGCTTCTCTTATATTGTAAATATTTACTAGCCCACCTGTCCCTCCCAGCTACTGTGCGGGCTGCTTGAGGGGAGCCGTGCTGCGTGTGCCTTCTCCAGGGCCTGGTTAGGTTTGTGTTATGAGTGGACATCAGCCTGGTCAGGCCACATTGGTGGAAGCATCCCGATTAGGAGTTTCTGGACCAGTTAATCTTGAGTACACAAGTTACAGAGTACTGGGGAGCCTGAACCCAAACAGCATGATACCAGCACCATCTCTTCCTTTATTGAAAAGCTCTGGTCAATGACGCCATCCATGACGACCTGCAGGATGACTCCCTCTACCTTCCTCCCTGCCACGATGATGCCGCCAAACCTGAAGACGTGTATAAGTTTGAAGACCGTATCCTTGTTGCAGTAGAAATGCTCCTTTATTTCACAAGTTGAGAGGTGCATACATTAGTGGGCAGACAGGCTCTCTGAGGACGTTGCTGGTCCCATCACGCTCACAGAAGTACTCGCCCTGGTGCTGTTGCTGGAAGTCAGCTAGGCTTCCTCACCAGCTGTGGGACCAGCCCGCAGCCCCTGGGAGTCCAGCCCATTCCTCAGCAAAGTGCCAGATACCCTCAAGCTCAGCCCTGTGGGGGCCACTCTCTGTGAGTAGTCAAAATAAGACTTTCACGTCAGCCCTAAGTCTAGGGCAGACTGGTTTGTAAAAGGTAGAGCATAGAATTTTCCTACTGGTCGGTCTAGTCACAGGGAACATAACTGCAGTGGCTTTGTAATCAGCTGAGGAGGCAGAAAAGCCCCATCAGGGAATGGGCTCTGGGCTAGGAGTCTGGAGAACCGAGTCCCTGCACTCAGCCCCAATACTATGTGGTCTTCCCCAGTCGGGGCCTCAGCTTTCCCATCTCTGACATGGGGCCACTCTGAGATGAGCAAGCTCATTGGATGTTTCCATTTTGGTCAGATTATGTTCTTGACCTGTCACTAGTTCTGTCCACCGCGGAGTATGAAGCTCTTCAGAGCCCCTCCGAAGCTTTCAGGAACGTCTCCTCAGAGGAAATACTGAAGATGATTGAAGAGAACAGGTACCCCCCTCCCCTGCCCTGGGGTAGATGGAGTGTCTGAGGCAGTGGTGTCAGAACACGACAGTAGTCAGACATGAAGTGGACCTTTAGGGATGTCCGTTGGTGAGGGTGTATGTCTTTTCAACATTTGAACATGAATGAGCCAGTGTTTTCTTGAAGATGTTTCAGGCCTCTGTCCCAAGGCTGTGGGTGGCATTCAGGGGAGAGAGAGGTGGCCTCTGAGTGCATGGCGCCTTTGGCTAAGCAGAGGATGGTGAGGCCTTGCAGTGTGGGGCTTGGAGCCAGAGCTGGCCTGGTATCCCCAGTGTTAATGCTGACAGTGATTGTCCCTGGCAGGGCCCAGGTGCCAACCTGTGATTAGGTGCCAGTGGACACTTTATACATAAAATCACTTTATACACAAGTCACTTTGTACACTTTATACATAAAGTCAAATTTATGGGGGTGCCCTGATGGCTCAGTTGGCTAAGGGTCTGACTCTTGATTTCAGCTCAGGTCATAATCTCAGGGTCGTGAGATCAAGCCCCTGCTTCCAACCCTGCACTTACCAGGGAGTCTGCTTCTTTCCTCTCTCTCCCTCTGCCCCTCCCCCTGCTTGTGTGCGTGCTTGCACTCTAAAAGAAATAAATAAATCTTAAAAAAAAGTTAAGCTAATTTAAATAGTGTGTATTTGAAAATACTCAGAGTATCTTCCCTGTCTCCTTTGGCCCTTCGAGCAGCTTTTCTTTTACAATGACAGAGGAATTTTCTTACTTTTTGAGTTTTTTTCTTTTAATAATTTCATCTTGAGAAAATGAAAAATTGTGAACCCTGCGTTGGTTCCCAAGTTTTCGAGAGTGCTTTTTTTGGTTTTCGTTCCAAAGATACATGTGCATAAAAGCTTATTCCTGGTTGTCTTCGTGTAGCTGTGGCTGCACAGCAGGTGCAGGAATGAGCTCTGGGCTGAGAGTCTGGAGAACAGAGTCCCTGAGCTCTGCCGGAGGTACTGCATGGTCTTCCCTCCCAGAGCCTCAGTTTTCTTATCTGTGAAATGAGGCTGCTGTAAGATGACCTTGAAGAGCCTTCTAACCTCTGAGTCCAGGATCCTCCTGGTGGTGGAACAGTACATAAAAATAACGGCTAACACTGAAGGAGCTCTTACATGTGCCAAGTACTGTTCTAAACACTCTTCTTGCATTGTCTCATTCAATGCACCAAAAAATCCTAGGAGGAGGCTACTATCTTTATCCTAAATTTTTAGGCAGAGATGGTGTACAGAGATGTATAGAATATAGAGACTTGCCTAAGCCACTAAATGGCAGAGAGGGGGTTCAAACCCGGGCAGTCTAACTCAAGAGCCTGGGCCCCCGAGCACAACATCAGGATGGGGCGGACTGTCTGGCAGTCGACTGTGTTGGCGGACTGTGCCAAGTCTGTTCTGCTGCCTATGAATAAAGTTTTATTGGAACACAGCCGTGGCCATTCATTTGTGTATGATTAATGGCTGCTCTTGCACTACAGGGGCAGGTCTGAGTAGATGCAGCAGAGACCACAAGGCCCACAGAGGCTGGAATATTTATTGTCTAGCCCTTTAGTGCCCTAGCCCTGTGCTCGCCATGTTACAAGGAGCATTAGCAGGATGGCCCTTCCTCGACTATTGTGTATCAGCTGTGGCAGATGCTCGCTGTTTTCATTGTGAGAGCGGGAGTGGCTCCTGACAGCTGGTCTTAAATGCATTCCTCCCTTGTCCCCCACCCCACCCCGCCCTTCTTTTAGGCACTGCTCCTTTGTCATAGAAGCGTTGAAGTCTTTGCCATCAGATGAGGAGAGCCGAGACCGCCAGGCCCGATGCATATGGTTTCTGGACACGCTCATCAAATTTCGAGCACAGAAAGTGGTTAAGCGGAAAAGTAAGTAGACATTTTATTCTAGTTATTTCCAGCCTGTTACTTGTCTCTTAGACCGGCTCTGATGAGAGAAGAAAATGCCTGTGCTTGTGCAGATCTTCAGTTCTGTGTAACAGGTTCCTGTGGGCGCCACCAGCATGCTGAGACAATTGGCCCGGCTCTTTCCTCATCTGAAAGTGGGGACAGGCTGGGTTGTACGATTGTTCAGAGCTAACATTGACTGCTCTTTCTTCTGCATTGGGCAAAGAATAGTATCCAGTCAAATCAAATGAAAATTTTAAGAGACGGTTGGACAAATGTCAATCCTGTGGGGAGAAAAATCGGCTTTGCTCACATGAAGGCCGGTGGCAGGGCTGTGTTGTGTCAGCTAATTTCCGACGGAGAGAGAAGAGAGTCCATTTCCCCTGGTGACCTGTGTCACCTACAGTGAGGGCCACGGCAGGTGTGTGGGGGGGTGCCCCACACTCCTATCTCCCTGGAGTTGGAAACCCACCTGTGGTTTCAGGCCCAAGCTGGTGCCGTCTCGTTACGGTGCTGGAGCTCCCAAGAGTCTTTATGTTGTCGGTACTTGGTTGTTGCTCATTTGCACGTTCCAGTCGCCCTTCTTTCCCTCTCCCTGGGCTTTTGCCACAGTCTGTGTTGCATCTTATGAATTCTATGACTTCAGGCCTCATCGGAGTCTGTTCCTCCTTCTCACCGCTGCCCCATCACAGATGTCTCTTGGGCGCAGGCGGCCTGCAGGCTGAAACACCCCGAGCACGTTTGCATTGGCAGGTGGCTGTCCTGGTTCTCGGGCCCCTGCTTCTCTTCCCACATGGTTCTGTTCCTTGTGGTGGCGCAGCTGTTGGCCTCTTGTCCCAGCTCACGGAGGAGGTGTGGTACGAGGGTTTGGAAACAAAACGCACAAACTCACCTTTGTGTTGCAGGTGCCCTGGGACCTGGAGTCCCTCACATCATCAACAGCAAACTGCTGAAGCACTTCACCTGCTTGACCTACAACAATGGCAGGTCAGGGCTTGACTTCCGGGGCTTCTGCCTATAGAGGAGAAAGCAGGTGGGAAGGGTTGGGCGGGGGCACTAGAGCATGGATTGGCTTCCATGTCCGTAGACACTGCTGAGGAGAGCACTCATGGCCATTTGCAGGGGCCTGGGGTCAAGGTAGTTGAGGAAACCCTACATATTACATGCTCTGTGCCCCTTGGAGAAGTTCCCATTAGCAGCTCTAGGAAGTACTGCCGTGGAGACTTCTTTCAAGGAACCTTCCTCATACCCCACAGAACCGGTGTTCCATGGGAAGGCAGTGGAGCAGAAAAGCACAGGCCAGTGTGATGAGTTTGGGGAAAGGACCCAGAGCAGCGTATCTGGCCTTCTTTCCTGCCCTTGGCTCGGAATGTGTTTCCTGCTCTGAGGAAACATCAGCAACTGGGTTTGGGATGACTGTTTTCCCAGCAGCCCAGCTGAGCAGTGGGGTCAGGCTCTGAGGGTCCTTATCATTGCGAGACTCTAACTCTGCCTGGGGAAAGTAAACATGTGGCTTTCTTTGTCCCACCTGGAGGGGATGCTGGGGTTGCCTCACCGCTCCACTGTGTGTGATGGCGTGGGCACCATGACAGGACCTGGAATGGTGCTCAACTTTCTTTTCTTCTCCCCAAGATGGGAAGACATTGTGTGTATATGAGAACAGGCTTGGATGTTTTTATTTTGCTTTCAGAATAATCATCTTACGCACTGTCTCTCCTTTACTGCCACTGCCTTTGCAGCCTGCGGAACTTGATTTCAGATTCTATGAAGGCAAAGATCACTGCATACGTCATCATACTTGCCTTGCACATAAGCAACTTCCAGATTGACCTGACAGTGTTACAGAGAGACTTGAAGCTCAGTGAGAGAAGGTGAGCAGCATGGAATTACAAGCTCCCTGTGGGGGCTTGATGTATTTCTAGTACTACTGGAAAGCAGGATGTGCCATCGAGGAAACTGGGAATGTGTAGTATGGACAAGATTTGGGACCGGGGGACAGTTGTCAGTGCCTGAGTGAGTAAACAGATGAGCAGCCAGACATTTTGGAGTAAGCCTTGTCTTGTGAGGTGTAGCATTAAGTCTGTGATGATCTCAGTGATTTCCCTACAAAACAACGGGAGAACCCTCAGTTAGAGAAGTCAGTGACTTTCCCAGGCTCACACAGCCAAGAAGGGGAATAGTTGGCCTTCAGGCCTGAGGCTTCCCATAGCATTCTGTACCTGTATACACAAGCAGTCTCGGAATTACTGTCACTGGGGAGAGGAGGCCTGTGTGGTCCCAAGGGGTGGAGCCCAGGGCTGGGCATTGTAAGAGAACCCAATCTCAGCTTAGCAAAAAGAACTTTCTCTGAGTCAGATGGAAGGGGCTGCCAGGCAAGGTGTGGGAAGCACAGTGGGGCTGCCATTTGCCAGGGATGTCACACAGCTTCTGTAACCCAGCAGCCCTGCTGAGCAGCAGGGACGGACTTGGAGGGTCCTGGGAGAGTTGGCAGAGTTGTGGTCTTGGGCCCTTTCCAGCCTTGCCAGGAGGGAGTCAGACTAAGTAGGGGGCCGAACTTCCAGGATCGTGAATTGCGGGGTATGTTGGCCTCTGTCGGTGGTTTCGGGGCATCTGGTGTCCAGGGCTGCCGGTGTTCCAGGAGAGCCTCTGAGAACACCTCTGTCTGAACTCTTGTAGCAGTCCCTGGGGGGATTCTCCTGAGGGCTGTCCATAGAAGGCATTCTCACAGGCAGTGAGTTTGAAAATAAAAGAGAAAAAAGGGTACTTGGAGCCTGTAAAAGCTCTACCAAAATTCTAGCAAATGCTCAGTCCTGGTTATCAGAAGTAAACTGAGTTGTTAATGGTGTCAGGATAGCCTGGTTTTCCATCATTTATATGGATATTTTCTAATGACGAGACATTAAATTGAAATTGTCTTTCTGATGACTCTGGATCATGTTTCCCCCTCTGCTTTGCTCTGGGGGCCACGTTGGGGATTCTGTCTTCATGGCCAGGAGCGTGATGTGCTGCTCCCTCCTGTCAGGCCTTCCTGAGCAGACCTGCTGAGGACGTTCTCCCCCGTTTGTTCTGTGTTTGTTCCTTAGGATGATGGAGATCGCCAAAGCCATGAGGCTGAAGATCTCTAAAAGAAGGGTGTCTCTAGCAGCTGGCAGGGAGGAGGATCACAAACTGGGCACTCTGTCCATCCCACTGCCTCCGACCCAGACCTCGGAACGCCAGTCCAAGCGGAGGAGAATCACCTAGAGGCTTGCTTTTCGCATGGAGCATTTTGGCCACACACAGCCACTACTTCTGTTCATTTCCATTTTTATTTTTAAAATGAGAAGAAAAAGAAGCCTTGCCTTGGCGTGGGTATGAAGCCAGAAGGCAGCATCTCAAGTTGTGCTGGTCTTCAGCGGAAGCATGAAGTGATGGCCGTGTTGGACTTGACCTCTCTTCTTTGGTGTGGCTGTGATTGTGAATGGCAGCCGGTTCCCGTGGGAGGGTGGGACCCAGGGAGGTCAGAGTTGGCAGATCTTACAAGCTGCACCCTGGGGCACATCTAATGGATAATGTTAATAAAGAGAAATCTGAAGGGCTCCTGGAGTGCATGGCGAGGAGGATACAGCCCAGCTGGGCTGGGAGGAGGCCTTAGGCGTCATCAGTAGCTAAGCATGGGCCGCCCCGCCATGGGGCTGCCAAAGGGGTCCCGTGAACTTGAGGCTGCCGTCAGAGTGGAGCCAAATCAGAGGACGTGATCAGCCCCTTCAGTCGCTCTGCCTGGCTCAGGCCACACAGAGGGCAGGGGGCAGCTCTGAAAGCTCCTTCCTGAGAGAGAGGAATCAGAGTGAAGGACAGAAAACACTGTTCTAGCTCTCCTTCAAAGGGGGTTTAATGTGTGGACAGAAAGCTATAGGATTATGAAAGGCTGTGCGAGAGGGAGTCAGGTGGCGGCCCCTGGAGCTGTGAGGTTTGAGGGCGCACAGCTGCAGCTGCTTCCTCAGGCAGGCGTGGACACCCCCTGCTCCCCGACACTGCCGCTGGGCCTCCTGGGGCTGGTGACTGGGCCCCGCAATGCTGAGGGCAGCCTCCCCTGCTTTCAGTACCCACATTTCCACTCCTGGGCTGCTCAGCACAAACAGCCGAAAAGATCGGGAAGCTGGTCTCCATCTTGCTTCCTCCTTCTGTGAACGTTTGACCCTCAAACAACCCAGGGTGAGGGGCGCCAACCCCTCGCAGAGTCAATCCGTGTGTCGTTTTGACGCCCCCCCCACAACTTTGGTAAACAGTTAACACATACTTCGAATGTTACACGGATTACATCCTGTGTTCTTAAAGTAAGATAGAAAAAAGAGGGTGGTAGGAAAATACAGTGCTTTTATTTATTGGAAAAAAAACTCACATGTTCAGTGGGCTCATGCTGTTCAAGAGTCAGCTGTAATTTCATGGTTTTCTACCAGGCGCATGTGTTACTTCTGTAATCCACAGGGGTAAATGAGTTTTATTTAAAAAGAGAGAAGCTACTGGAGGGTATTATTGGAGCATCAGGGCATTGAGAGCAAGATGGGCGCATCGTTTACCTTGCAAATGCGAAACAGGTAGTGTTTTCATAAGGAAGAGTGGTCTTGGGTCCATTTGTGTGAGTGAATTTATAGATGTGAAAACTTTGGGGAAGGAAATAGATTTTTTTTTCCTCCCCGGAACTTTTGAAGTTATTTTTTCCACTCCATTTGTAATTGAGCCCGTGGAGGTATTCTTACTTCTTTCTCTCTTGGGCACTGCATCAGACCTAAAAATGTTAACTGCCATAGGATGTGGGGTTGCTAAAGTGACCCCCCTTGAAGTCTTCACGGGACTCTCTTGAGTGCTTAAAAAATGGGGTCCCGAGGAAGACCACCTTCGGAAATCTGTCAGAAACCAGCCCGGCATCACTGGGATCGAGGTCCCCATCAGCCCCAGGTAAGGGGCTCAGGGAGAGGCACGTGCATCGGGCACTGTCTGTTGGAAGGGTTTATGTGGAGGCCAATCTGGCATCACTTTATCCTGGAGACATAACAGTCTGCAGAAAAAGAGATGAGAGCTGGGTAGAGTCTCTTTAAATAATAATAATAGTGATGCCTTTTGCCACACATCTCCCAAGAGCTCGGAGCAGTGCAGACATTACCTCATCGTTAGTTTTCAGTGTTCTTGGGTGAGAAGCTGATGGCAACTATTATGGTCTCCATTTGGGGCAGAACGTAGCAAACGCTTCAGATAGTGGAGCTGAAGTCAGGAGTGGTTCTGACCAAACACTGACTGATAAAAAGATTCGAGACATTTTGGGTCAATATAATGTTCTTCTACAGTTGTACATTTCACACACATGAACTTGCCTTCCCGCATTTTGCTCCACGGCATTAATGAGGGTCTACTGTGAGCAAGGTGCAGTGCTGAGCACTGTGGTTGGAGGTGAAGTTTAATCTCCTTATTCCCATGCTTTAGGCCTTCGGTGATAGGGCTTCTACCTGCCGGTCCCACCCTAAGTCCCTCAACCCTTGGTCTCCCACATTCCTCTTCCTGGTCTTCAGGGTCGCCTCGTGCCTTCTCCACTTCTGTGCCCTTATCTGTGCCCTTCTCCCCAGCCCTGCCAGTGTCCCTGTCCTATCCTTCATGGCCTGTCCCCTGCCCCACAAAGCCTACCCTGACACCGCCTTACTGTATCCACAGCCAGATGTGAGCTCCAACACCAAACATGGCCAGCCCCTCTGCTGTGGCCCTTACTAATCTCTCCTTGGTATTTTTTTTTTTTTAAGATTTTATTTATTTGACAGAGATCACAAGTAGGCAGAGAGAGAGAGGAGTAAGCAGGCTTCCTGCCAGGCAGAGAGCCCAATGCGGGGCTCTACTCCAGGACGCTGGGATCATGACTTGAGTCGAAGGCAGAATCTTTAACCCACTGAGCCACCCAGGTGCCCCTCTCTTTGGTATTTTAGTGATTTCCTGCTCATCATGGACATTCATGACTGGACCAGGGATGGTCCTGTCCATCCTTGTGTCTCTCTCAGTGACTTGCCCCCATTAGATATGCAAGTACTCATTGGACAAAGGAGTGAAACTGGCGGGGTGGGGGAGGTGCAGAGGACCAGGGGCAACGGAGGAACCCCACTGGGCCTGCCCCCTCCTCTGGTGCCGATCCCCGAGGCTCCTGGTGGCCTTCAGGCCTGGTCTGACCTCTCAGCACCCACACCCTGTTCCACCCCATCCTTGTGGTTGAAGGTCATTCTCTCCACAGCATCTGGAGAAACAGGAGAAAAGAGGTGTGAGGTGGTCTCAATCTTCGTGGATCTCTGTTGTGCAAGGCCTCCTCCTGCTGGGAGGGCTCTCTCCAGAGCCAGCTCCAGGCTGGGACCGCCACGTGCTCCACCTGCGGCAGGTTGTGTGAGGCCGGACAGGTCATTTAATCTTCCCGTGGTGTCATTCCCCCATCTGTTGAGGGGGGATAATGTGTTTGAGGGTGACCTACTCCACGGGAGGCTTATCGACTTAATGCCGAGCTGTTCACTTTAACCCGAGGCTGCTGGGCAGACCCAGCAGGCCAGCCCGTGCGGACTCAGCGCTGCAGCCTCGCAGTGGCCCGTGGCCGCCTCGGGACACCTCGGGTGTCACGTTCTCTGTGGCCCGTGGCCCAGCGGCAGCCAGATTGCTGTCGGCGACGTGTAGGCTCTCCTCCTTGGGCCGGTTCAGGTGGCGGAGGTGGGGAGATGAGAGTGGCATCTGGAGGGCTTCTGGGGCTGTGCTGCTGAAGGGGGAGAGGCCAGAGCCCCGTGGGGGGCACGGCTGGGGCTGCCCAGGATCCGCGGGAGAGTGGGTGCCAGGCCACTGGGGGACCTTCGACTTGGCCGTGTGGCCCAGCGATTTGCTTTTCTTGGGCTCATTGACAAGCGATGGGAAGGTCGTTGGATACTCACCTTGTGGCTATGATCTCCCAGAAAGGGCTTTTTCTCTTTAAAAGGAGCCCGCTGGGAGGCCCAGGAGCAGTGTGGGCAAGAGGGGAGGTGCCAGTGCCGGGAAGAGCAACTGATTTCTCTCCTTGGATGACTCGCCTCAGCTCTGCTCCACTGGTAAGTTGTGTTCGCCTTCTGGAACACGTCCGGCTTTCTGTAGATTATTCTCAGTAAGGGAGCTGGGCTTTTTAAACTTGCAGCATTTTAAAAATTAAGTTTGTGATTCCAGTCACCATACAGTGTTGTATGAGTTTCAGGTGTGCAATAGAGTGACTCAGCACTTCCCTTCAACACCCTGCACCCTCCTTAATCCCCGTCACCTGTGTCACCATCCCTCCACCCTCTCTGGAAACCATCATTTTGTGGTCTATAATTAAGAGTCTGTTCTTGGTTTCTCTTTTTTCTTTGCTTATTTGTTTTATTCCTTAAATTCTTAAACTTCTTTAATTCTTAAATATGAATAGAGTTCTATGGTATTTGTCTTTATCTGATTTATTTCACTTAGCCCATACTCTGTAGCTCCACCCACATCATTGCGAATGGCAAGATTTCATTGGTTTTATGGGCGAGTAATATTACTAACTGTAGTATTTTTCCTATATATTTTAAAATGTTTCCATGGTATATTCTTGAGCTCTTATTCTGTGGAACCTGTTTAAGTGAAGGTTTTCAGTTTTCATAATTGCAACAGTTTATTGCAATTATCTTCTCCAGCTTAACTTAATTATTTCTCATGTTTTCAGTTTCCAAATTGCGGTATCTTTGAGCATTTTTTTTATAGAAATGCATAATACTAAGTTTTAGAACTAAATTGCCAACAGGGTTTCAAAATGATGAGATCATAGGATGTAAGACCTGGCCCTGGGCATCGTTCAGGCTGAGCCTGTCTGAGGTTTTGATGGGGCAGTGATGTGCTGAGAGGGTAAGGAGCGCTCATGGTTACCCATAACCAGTGACAGAATCAGGACTCAAACCCTGGTCTAACTCCCTTGTGACTCTCCAGTCTACCCTGTAGTATTTAGTGTCTGAATTACAAGTGAGAATGAAAAATCACGTTATGATTTTGCTTTTCCATGTGCCTTAATCTAATTAAAAATGAGTTATTTAGCTTTAGAAATGTCTATGTCTTGGGGCACCTGGGTGGCTCAGTGGATTGAGCCTCTGCCTTCAGCTCAGGTCATGATCCCAGGGTCCTGGGATCGAGCCCCACATCGGGCTCTCTGCTTAGCAGGGAGCCTGCTTCTCCCCTCTCTCTGCCTGCCTCTCTGCCTACTTGCGATCTCACTCTCTCTGTCAAATAAATAAATAAAATATTTAAAAGAAAAAAAAATTCCTGTGTCTTGTACCACAGTTGGTCCTCCTACATGGATTCATTTGCCCACCTAGAACGAGGATCCTTAAAGTGTGGTCCCGATCAGCATTACCTGGAGCTTGGTAGAAATGCAAAGGCTGAGCCCCACCCCAACCTACAGACACAGAAACTCCAGGCCTGGGGCCCATCTGTGTTGTAACAAGCTCCGCAGCTCCTTGGTAAAGTCAGAACCCCCACCTGGCAGGACTTAAACCCACCCCCTCCTCCGCCCCCATATTTGACACTAGTGCAGGGACGTGGGGGGCTCTTGTGGATTTCGCGCTGTCCTCACTGAAGAAGGACCTCTCTTGCAGTCCTCTCTCTTGCTGCTGCCAGGTGTTTTTTTTTGTTTGTTATTTTGCTGCTGGCAGTTTTTGTTGATCGTTCCCCCTCATCCCCCTGCTTCCTTCCTTCTGCACAACCCACAAGCACACGCTCACCCACACACACCCTGCAGGAGTGAAAGATCTGTGGGTAAATAATGATAGTAAATAGGAGATTTCAGTAGAAACGGGTTTGTTGACCAAATGTCCCAAACACTGGATGGAGTTCATATGTTTCTTACTTGCTAGCCCTCTAAGCACCCTGATAAATTTGGCTGCTGCTGACCATATTGTACTGTTTTCTGCCATTTGTTACTTCAGTGCCTTCTGTTTGCATGACATATGTTTGGTGTGAGGGGAAAATGTATTGGGTTTAGAGTTTACCAGGAGGTAGAGAGTATGTTCAGAAATAGCGGTAAGACAAGCCAGCTGGGGATAAATACATGAGAATCATCTGTAGTGAAAGGATGTGGAAGCCTAGAGATGGTGGGCAGGTGTGGTGGAGGAGGGCATCATGGAAGACGTCATGGAGGAGGTAGCATTGGAGTGAGTCTCACAGGGAGGCGGGGGTTTGACATGGGGAGTTTGGGGGTAGGTAAAGGACATTCTGGGCAGAGGTGGGAAAAGATAAAGGCATGGCAGGGGCTCTCAGTTCATGTTTTGGGACCAGGGGTTATTTGAAGGTGATTCGAAGGAAAAGAGGCTGTTCAACTAGGTCAGTGCCAAAAGGAGAAGGATCTTCAAACACCCACTTAGGAGTTTGTTCTTTATCCTGAAGGCAATGGGGAGCCATTGAAGGGTTTTGAATGAGGGCAAGGCATGAGCAGAGCTGTGCTTTTAGTAACATTAATCTGCCATCGGAGTATGAGTTAGGAGGTGAAGGGGGTGAAGGGGAAGTGGGGAGGCTTTGTTTTTATTTTGTAAGTGTTTTGCGGCAGTATGTTGATACATTGAACCGTCATCTTAATGTTTAATTAGGAGGTAATTGCTTTTCTTAGGGTGGTCATTGGATTTTGATATAAGCTTCCAGGGCCTAGATTATTGTCCAGGGGAACACAGTTCTAACTCCATAATGAGGAATCTGCAAGAAAATAGAAATGGCTAAATGAAAAGGCTTTATAGAAACTTCCAGAACTAACTCCTTCCTTCCTTGTTTTTCGTTTCTAACATTTCTTTCAAACAAAAAGTGTTTGTATTCATTTTACTCAGTAATGGCCTGGTAATGTCAGGTCACATAAAATCTAAACAGCAAGCACCTGCAATGTAGCTCGCTCTTGCTCCTTCCTCCTCTGCCTCCAAAGCTGTTTTCCCTCTCAGTCGTGGACTGATTTTGTCAAAGCACCTGAGCCTCACTCATTTCCCAAGGATCTGCCTTCTTCCGGTGGTAGCTCCAGTGGGAATAGTTGTAGCAGACTGGGATGTCATGAAGTTACAGACGTGCCGTGATTTCTAGTATTTGTCGTGTAGAGAAGACTCTGTTGCTGGTTTCAGAAGGGCGGTATTTCTGGGGCCTGGGCTTTGGCTGGCCTGCTCTGTTGGTTTCAGTCATTGAGCCAGTATTCATGAAACATCGATTAAATACGGAAGACTCCTGGTGACTCAGACCCCCCCAGGCCCTGCTCGCAAGGATGTTCCATTCCCGCAAGGGATATACATAAATAGTCGAAGATAGTTTTGAGAGAGGGAAACTATGGACCAGCAGACAAGCCATGGAGAGAAGAGCTTACTGGCAATGACAGCGACCTGAGCAAAGCCTCAGTGGCAAGAACAAAAGGGAAGAGGGTCCACGGGGCTGGAGCTCCCTGGGAGGTGGAGCACAGGGAGCTGGAGGACAGTGAAGAGGCTGGAGAGCCGAGTGGGGCAGCCTTGAAGGTCTCTAAAAAGCACCAATCTGTGAAAATAGTTGCTACCGTTTAGAGAATCCTTCTCACCAGGCACTGTTGTAAGTGGTTTCCACGCATTAACTCAGTCCTCACAACAAGCTTGTTCCCCACTGGGAAGACTGAGGTACCAAGGGGTTGAGGAGTAGATCTAGTAAGTGAGAGAGTGGCGATCTGAGCCAGCAGGACTGGCTCCAGAGTTGCACTGAAGACCCTAATCAGTTATCCTAAAAGTTATGGGGTGACATCATAGGGTTTGAGGCAGCGGCAGAATTGCATCTTAGAAAAATTGTGTGGGACATCTGGGTGGCTTCATTGGTTAAAGTAGCCACCTCTTGGTTTAGATTCAGGTCATGATCTCAGGGTACTGGGTTTTAGCCCCGAGTCAGGCTCCTGCTCAGTGGGGAGTCTGCCTGAGGATTCTTTCTCTCTCTTCCTCTGCCCCTCCCTCATTCATGCTCGCTTGCTCTCTCTCTATCTCTCTCTCTGAAATAAATAAATCTTTTTTAAAAAATATTTTAATTATTTGAGAGGCAGGCAGAGAGAGGAGGAAGTAGGCTCCCTGCCGAGCAGAGAGCCTGATGTGGGGCTCCATCCCAAGACCCTGGGATCATGACCTGAGCAGAAGGCAGAGGCTTTAACCCACTGAGCCACCCAGGTGCCCCTGAAATAAATAAATCTTAAGAAGAGATTGCGCTGTGGTGTGGAAATGGCTTGGCAGGAGAACAAGACGGAAGCAGGGAGAGCAGGTGCTCTCTGACCCATGTAAGAGACCACGTAAGAGCCTGAATGTGTGTGATGGCAGCAGAGGTGGCAGAAGTGGAAATGAGGGAGATGGGGGGGGGGTCACAGCAGCAGGGGCTGTAGAGTGGTTGGGTTTGGAGGGACAGTACAGAGGCTCTCAGACCAACAATGCCCTGGTTCCGGGCTGGGGAAGTGGGATGTTCACCATGAACATGATGAACATGTTCATCCTGTTCTGATGTTGGTGCCACAGATGCGCCCCAAGGTGGGCTGGTTTGTGGCCATCCCAGGAGAACTGATCAGACCTCTGAGCTCTCTGCCAGATGGAGCATGGAGCCGAGGTGCAGACCTTCGACCCCTTCCAGGTCTGCAGAGGGGAGAGGAGGGAGTGGAGAGGGAAGGGACAGGACTGCTGGTGGGCGCGGGCTCACCCGGTGCCATTCCCCTGGGAGCCTGTGTTCTGTCCTTGGGGCTTTGATTCTCTTCTTAGAGACTCTCTGATCCTAAGACAGGTGTCATTGTGCACAAACAGTAATAATGAAGATTTTTAAGAAAATGAGTCGTTACTGCCCATAGCCAGCATCCAGATCAAAGTTGTTTTGTATCTCCTGCCTGTCTCCGCCCAGCGTCACTTTACAGTTGTGCCCAGAGCGTAGATGTGGCTTTATCGCCTGTGGTTCACACCTGACATTAAATTAACTGCTGTTTCTGGAATGTTTTACAGTTTCTTGATGTTTGTTGGCACATCATCCCCCAGGATGAGCGGTGACTTACCCATTCTCTGTAGTCAGTGTTCAGTTTCTCGTCCTTCGAGATGGTGCCTCACTGAGCTCGTGTGGCCTGGGCTTTTCCTCCCTTCCTTTGGCAGAATTCCAGCCACGACAGTTTCCCTGTCCTTTCAGAGAGGGGTGACCCCAACTGTGCACTTCCCTGTGTGGACAGGGCCAGAAGGCAGAAGGCTTCCTGAGGGCGGCTGTCTGGCTTCTGGGCTCTGTGGTTTCAGAGCTGAGGTGGCACTCACTGACCATCGTCAGCATCACTGCCAACGGCTGCCATCCCCCAACAGCTGATGCGGTTTCCTGCATGGTTTCCTCTAACGTGGGCAGTTGTGCAGGAGAGAGAAGAGGGTTCTGGGCAGAATGCTTAATTAGGGCTTAATTAAGCCCGCCAGAGTGGTCTGTTGAAGCTTCACACAGGATCCTGAGGGGTAGGCGGCACCTGGCGCTCTGGGCTATGTGATAGCCATCAGCCGTTCCCAAGCCCTGGGTGGTGATGGGCAGGACACACACCATCCCACTGGTGGGCAGGAGCTGTTCCGTAGGCTCCCCAGAACATTCTAGATGTCCTTGTCTCGTGGGCCCCCCCACCTGCCTGGTCCTGGCTGGGAGTTACTTATCTGGGTGTCTCATGGGCTCTGTCACAGCGGGGACTGTCTGATGAACCTGTCTCTTCGACCATGGCCAGCATGAGGCCCAGCCGCAGGCGGTTCTGGATGAGTTGAAGGAAAGACATTGATTTGGGACCCAATCCCTTGACTGGCTGTGCAGATCCTGCAGACGAGAGTCTGAAGACCCAGGACTAGACTTGAACCTTGCAGAGCCTGGGGCCCCCAGTCCACGGCCAGAGCCGGCTCTGTGCGAGGGGATGTGAGACCTCTCTGGCCAGGACAGAGCCCCATGTCGCAGGTCGCAGAGGCTGGAGCTCTGTGGATCGGGTGGGGCCCAGCTCTGGAAGCAGTTCTGCTTCTGGGCTGCACTGTGTGTCAGCTGATGGATTTGGGATCCTGCCTTCCTTGGAGCAGTGGTGGGCGCCCTGGGTCTGAATTTCCCGGGCAGTGTACTTGCTGTGGGTTTCGATTTGGGAGCCTGCGCTCCCAAACGTGCCCAGAAGCTACTCAGGGTTGGTTGGCGTGTAAGGACGTTTGATGACTCGGTGGATAGTGAAAAACAAGTCTGGGCTTGGAGTTTAGGCTCCACCTTTTTGTGAATTACGTCCAGGTGGTTGTCAAGAGAATTTTTCTGAACCAGAGGAGGGCATTTGCAAAAACAGACGAGTCTACGGGGAGGGAAAGAACTTCATACTGGATGTCAAGGGCACACCAAAGACTGTGGGATCTGGTGGTGTCTGAGCTGGAAAGGCCCTCCCTGGGATCAAGCCCTCCCTGGATCCTCTGTGGTTGTGGAGCAGCAGGGGACAGCTGGGGACCTGTTATCACCAGAGTCCCAGTCGCCAAGTGTGTGGCCCCTTTCAAGGTGGATCTTTTTTTTTTTTTTAATTTTATTTATTCATTTGACAGATCACGAATTGTCAGAGAGGCAAGCAGGCGGTGGGTGTTGGGGGATGGGAAGCTGACTCCCTGCTGAGCAGAGAGCCCAATGCGGGGCTTGATCCCAGGACCCTGAGATCATGACCTGAGCCAAAGGCAGAGGCTTAACCCACTGAGCCACCCAGGCGCCCCTCAGGGTGGATCTTTTGGCTGTCTTGGCTGTGTTTGGCATGGGTTGGTCACATATTCTTTTGGTAAAATAGATACACATAAACTTTACCTTTAAAAAACCATTTAAGAATGCACCATTCAGGGGCATGAAGTACATTCACAATGTTGTGCCACCATCACCACGATCTGGTTCCTGAACTTTCTCATCACCGCAAAGCAAACCCTGTACCCGTCAAGCAGAAACACCCTGTTCCGTCCTCCCCTGAGTCCCTGGCAGCCAGTCATCTGTGTTCTGTCTCTGGACTTGCCTAGATGTTTCATGTGAACAGAATCACACAGCCTGTCACCCTCTGTGTGGCTTCTTTCACTTAGCCTACATGTTTGAGTTTCATCTGGTCACATGACTGTACACCTGAACTTTGAACAACGTGGGAGTTTGGGGTGCCCACCCCCTGTGCAGTCTAAAGCCGGCTCCTCCCACACTGCTCCTATCCTACTGTTGACTCGAAGCCCTAACAGCTGATTGACACATATCTTGTGAACACACAATGTATGTATTATGTAGCGTACTCTTACAGTAAAGTAAGAGAAAAATATTATCATGAAAATCATATTAAAGCACATTTAAAATACTGCACTGGGGGCGCCTGGGTGGCTCAGTGGGTTAAAGCCACTGCCTTCGGCTCAGGTCATGATCCCAGCGTCCTGGGATCGAGCCCCGCATCGGGTTCTCCGCTCAGCGGGGAGCCTGCTTCCTCCCTTCTCTCTCTGCCTGCCTCTCTGCCTACTTGTGGTCTGTCTGTCAAATAAATAAAAAATAAAATCTTTAAAAAAAAAAATAAAATAAAATACTGCACTGTATTTATTGAAAAAAACCACATACGAGTGGACCCGTGCAGCTCAGACCCAGGTTGTTCAAGGCTTGACTGTGTACGTAGGTAGGAACCTGATTTGTACCTAGAACCCTAACAGCAAGGCAGTCTGGAAATCAGTGTGGCTCCCCAGCCTCTAGTGACAGGAAGGGCCCCCCAGGAGATGGCAGTGAACACTGACTGTCACCCAACCGTACCTGCCACTGGGGCGACAGGGAAGTCCACGTCTGGAGGGGTGCTGTGAGGAGCAGGAATGAGCCTGGAAAGACAGGTACGGGGCTAGCACTCAAAGTGACATCTTCAGGGTGCCTTTGAGGCAGTGGGAGCGGCTGAGGTCTGTGCTCTGTCGCACTGGGGAGCCAGAACCAGGACCCAAGGGAAGAGAAAATTCAGTTCTTTGCGAAAATGCAACGGGAGGAAGTTCACACAGCAGCTGGGCCCACCGTGAAAGAAAACTTGGTGGAGATGAGTCTTGGAATAATTCATTCGGGACAGGTCATATTGAATTTCTTTGTGCTCTGGGATTGGTTAGCGGGCTGCTTCTGAGCCGAGGTCATGCCTCCTGCTCGTGTTTTCCAGGCTCTGTTCTGATGTGTGTCATTTGTGTCTGATCCTGGGTAGGGGCATCAATACAACCTTTGTCTCCCTCCAACAGAGGTGTGAGCAGGAGATCAAAATACCTTGTTTTCCTTTAAGCGGTGGTGAAAATCAAGTATGTGACTGTGCATCAGAAAAGAGAATATCCTGATCTGTCTCTGGGAAGAGAACTCCTGGTGGGCTCATAGGATAGAATGTGTTTCTGTGAATACTCGTAGATTCTATGGGTGTGGCGCCGTGAGACTTAATTTCCAGGAATGATGGCATCACGGCATGTGAGCAGACTCTGAACCACCTCTGTGCCGGTAGGGAGGCAGCCTGTCTTCAGTCGCTCCCACAGAGGTGTGGGACTGACGGGCAAATGTCTAGGACGGCGAATATATCCTTGTGTGGGCTGACCACAGGGGGACCTTGCCAAATGCAGGGGGTGTGTTCTCGGGGTTGATGCTATTAACAGTGATGAGGTCAGAGAAGTTATATTTAACACACTTACAGGGGCCCTGACCTGGAAAGAGCTAATTAGATAAAATTCTTCAAAGTGTCCCCTTTAAGGATGCCTGGGTGGCTCAGTCATTAAGCATCTGACTTCGGCTCAGGTTATGATCCCAGGATCCTGGGATCGAGCCCCGCATCAGGCTCCCTGCTCAGCGAGAAGCCTGCTTCTCCCTCTCCCACTCCCCCTGCTTGTGTTCCCTTTCTTGCTGTATCTCTCTCTGTCACATAAATAAACAAAATCTTAAAAAAGAAAAACAAGGGCACCTGGGTGGCTCAGTGGGTTAAGCCTCTGCCTTCGGCTCAGGTCATGATCTCAGGGTCCTGGGATCGAGCCCCGCATCGGGCTCTCTGCTCAGCAGGGAGCCTGTTCCCCCCCTCTCTCTGCCTGCCTCTCTGCCTACTCGTGATCTCTCTCTGTGTGTCAAATAAATAAATAAATAAAATCTAAAAAACCCAAAGTGTTCCCTTTTAAAAACTTTTATTTTTACATAATGTCCTGATTAGAAAACAGTTGCAAGAATGGTACTAAGAACTGTATATCCTTTACCCAGATTCTGTCACTGTTGATATGTTGTCCCATTTATTATTTGCTTTATACATTTAGGTATTTCTTTTTGAGCCATTTGAGGAAATTTGAGAATAGCATCCTACCCTTTTACCTGTCAGATCCGCCGTGTGTGTGTCTTAAGAACAAGGACTTTCTGTTTCACGACCACGGCACATTCATCAATAGCAAGAAACAACAATGACCCCAAACTAGCGCCCAGCCCCGCAGTTCGTCTTCAGTTCTTGCCCGTCACACTTGTCTGGTCTAGTCTAACCTCTCTGAAACCGTTCCTTGGCCTTTGCTTTCTTGACCTTGATGTTTTGAAGACTAAGGTCAGTTATTGTGGGGGGTGTCCCTCAAGTTGGGTTTGTCTGGGGTTTCCCTGTGTTTAGATTCAGGATGTACATTTTTGGCAGGAAAACCAGACATGCTGCTGTGTTCCAGGGGCGTGGTATCCCTGTAGAGGCACGTGCTGTTTGTCCTGTACTTGTGGTGTGAACTTTTGTGACTTGGTTAGGTTGTGTTCTCTCCATCATGAAGTCACCATGAGTTTTAGCCTCCATTGAGGATTCTTGGTGAATCAATTACCAGGATGGTTGCAAAATTATTTTCTCTTATACAGAGGAAACCCTCTTTTTCCTCCTGTTAAAATAGTTTTTGTTCATTCAGTGATCAGGATAGACTTAAAGATTCTCATTTTAGTCTATGAACATTGGTACTATTTAGTTTGATGTTCAGATTGTACCACACTTGGCCATTCTTAGTTCCTTCAAACTAGCTCCTGTATCCCCATCATTTTGAGGGTCCTTCCTTTCTGGCCCAAGCTATTCCAGCCATCTTTTCCTGCTCTAACCCTGGAATCAGCCTTTTAGCCAAGGAGGCCGAAAAGATAACATGAACGATGGGCCAAAACCAGGAAGTGAAACACCATCCTGACAATTAGATGGCATCTTTAGCCATGCTCAGGCAAGAATAGTGTTCAAAGCAGATGCTGACAGCTGTGTCGTTGTGAGTTGCTGAGATTGCACCAGGAGGGCCATGCTAGGCTTAACTTCACTTAAAAATGATGCTAATCACGGTGGGTTGGTTCTGGAGCCCCATGGCCGTAACTGCACCTTGCAAAATTCTGGACGAGGGAGAAAGAGCTAATGGGATGAAGATGTTCGAATTGGGAGAAACTGCTTAGGGCTGGAACAGGTCTATCAGGGCCCATGGGAGCCTACTATGAGGTACCATTTGGAGAGGAGGCTTTCTTTGTGTTGGAAGGAATGGGCCCCAGGCTGCTGAGGACCTGGTAGGGTCATGTGCTATTCTAAGACACAATGCTAGCTCGTGTCTAGTCTGGCCACACCATGTCCACCACTCCCTGTACTCAGGACCTCCTCGGGCCACTCGGGTAGGGGCCTCAACAGGATTTGGAGACCTGGACAAAGCTGTGTTACTCTTTGTTGTTCTTGTACACTCACACCAGTAGGCATCGACGTTTGGGCCTGATTGGCCAGAAGGAAAGGCCAGGGAAGCCACAGTTTAAGTGGTTTGGGTGTGTGTGGGGGGGGGGGCAGCTGAGACCTACTGGGTGCTGGGCCAGGGTTAAGCCTTCACCTGTGACAACCCAGTGGAGGGGGACCCTTATTACTGCAGTCTGAAAGTAGATGACCCAGGGAAACACAGTACCCTTGGAGAATCCTATCATCAGATCTGTAATTGCTACCCAGAGGGCTGGGAGATCCATCCTGAGATGCAGGACAGGACTCCTCCACCTCCACCTTCGGGCTCTCCCAGACACAGCCAGAGCACCGGAGTGGGTCTCGAGCAGAGACCAGGGTGGTGCGATGGTCTGCAAAGTGGCTCATACGAGAGGAGGCTGGGAGCAAGTCAGCCCCAGCAGGCATATGGCTGTTGTCTGCAAATCTTTGGAGGGTTGTCATGCAGGGAAGACGGTCCTCCAGAGGCTCCAGAAGGTAGAGACGCTGGGAGTGGGGGTGGGTTTATTTCTACATCCATCCCTCCATTCATTCATCCATCTACCCACATATCCAACACTTAGTGAGTCTTGGTCTGTGCTGGGCGTAGAGGATCAATAGGGCTTGATTTCACAGGGCATGGGGTAGGGGATCAGACAAATCAACCGATTTTTGCAATATGGAGGGTTCAGTGCCATCATGGGGTAACATGGGGAGAGGGGGACTACTGAGATTTGAAGGGATCAGGAATGGGCTGATAATGAAGTAAGATCCTGAAATATGGGTAGGGTTTAGCCAGGGAGATAGATTTTGGCTCACTTGAGGGGACAAAAAAATCAGAACAGGTTCTCTTGGGCAGGTGTGGGCTGCTGTGTGGGATGGCTAGCCCTGCCCACTCGTGCAGGCTGCTGCAGGGCAGGCTCGCTCCCACACTGCTCTCCCCACCCCCCTGCCCCATGGAAGAGCAAGGATGGGTGTCCCACCACCAAATCACTTGGGAGGAGATTGCACTGTGCGTGTCTCTGCTGTTCTTTTTTTTGTTGCCAAAGCTTTAGCTAACAGCCCTACCCACCCCTCTCCTGCCTACAAGCTCTGAACATTCGACAGTGAACTTTTACCTGCTGGGCCTTAACAAGCATTACCATTCAGAGGCTTAGTTCCTTCTGCAAAAAATAGGGCAATGACCTCACTCAGTCAGCATTTGGCATGCTGTTGATATTTGATTTTTTAAAAAAAGATTTTATTTATTTGACAGAGATCACAAGTAGGCAGAGGCAGGCAGAGAGAGAGGGGGAAGCAGGCTCCCCACTGAGCAGAAAGCCCAATGTGGGGCTCGATCCCAGGACCCTGAGATCATGACCTGAGCTGAAGGCAGAGGATTAACCCAAGTGAGCCACCCAGGTGCCCTGATATTTGATATTTCTTTCTTTTTTTCTTTTCAGTGTAACAGTATTCATTGTTTTTGCACCACACCCAGTGCTCCATGCAATACGTGCCCTCCTTAATACCCACCACCTGGCTCCCCCAACCTCCCACCCCCTGCCCCTTCAAAACCCTCAGGTTGTTTTTCAGAGTCCATAGTCTCTCATGGTTCACCTCCCCTTCCAATTTCCCTCAACTCCCTTCTCCTCTTCATCTCCCCATATCCTCCATGTTATTTGTTATGCTCCACAAATAAGTGAAACCATATGATAATTGACTCTCTCTGCTTGACTTATTTCACTCAGCATAATCTCTTCCAGTCCCGTCCACGTTGCTATAAAAGTTGGGTATTCAGCTTTTCTGATGGAGGCATAATATTCCATAGTGTATATGGACCACATCTTCCTTATCCATTCGTCCATTGAAGGGCATCTTGGTTCTTTCCACAGTTTGGCGACTGTGGCCATTGCTGCTATAAACATTGGGGTGCAGATGGCCCTTCTTTTCACTACATCTGTATCTTCGGGGTAAATACCCAGTAGTGCAATTGCAGGGTCATAGGGAAGCTCTATTTTTAATTTCTTGCGGAATCTCCACACTGTTCTCCAAAGTGGCTGCACCAACTTGCATTCCCACCAACAGTGAAAGAGGGTTCCCCTTTCTCCACATCCTCTCCAACACACGTTGTTTCCTGTCTTGCTAATTTTGGCCATTCTAACTGGTGTAAGGTGGTATCTCAATGTGGTTTTAATTTGAATCTCCCTGATGGCTAGTGATGATGAACATTTTTTCATGTGTCTGATAGCCATTTGTATGTCTTCATTGGAGAAGTGTCTGTTCATATCTTCTGCCCATTTTTTGATATGATTCCGATATTTGATATTTCAATGCATCAAAATACACGAGGTTTTGCTGGTTAGGATAAACTGCAGTAACATATTTCCCTCAAATGTCTGGTTTCTATGGAGGTTTTTTTTTTTTTTTAAAGATTTTATTTACTTATAGATTTTCTGCTTGGATGATCTGTTACTGATGTGTTAAGATCTCCTACAATTAATGTATTCATATCAATATGACTCTTTATTTTGATTAACAGTTGGCTTATGTGGTTGGCTGCTCCCATTATTTACAATTGTTAGATCTTCTTGGTGGATAGTCCCTTTAAGAATGATGTAGTGTCCTTCTGTATCTCTGACTACAGTCTTTAGCTTAAAATCTAATTTGTCTGATATGAGAATCGCTACTCCAGCTTTCTTTTGAGGATTGTTGACATGAAAGATGCTTCTCCATCCCTTTACTTTCAGTTTGGATGTAATTTTAGGTTCCAAATGGGTCTCTTGCAGACAGCATATGGACGGGTCCTGTCGTTTTATCCAGTCTGTACCCTGTGCCGTTTCGTGGGAGCATTTAGGCTGTTCATGGTGAGTGATTATTGAGAGAGAAGTTTTTACTGGTGTCATGTTGCCTGTGAAGTCCTTGTTTCTATACACTGTAAATTTTTGTCCTCGGTCACTCTTGGGTTCTTTCTTCTTTTATAGAACTCCCCTGCCTTAATACTTCTTGTAGTGCTGGGTTGGTGGTCACATACTCTTTTAAACCTTGCCAGTCTTGGAAGCTCTTTACATCTCCATCCATTTTGAATGTCAACTTTGCTGGATGAAGTATTCTTGGCTGCATGTTCTTCTCAGTGCCCTGAATATGTCTTGCCAGTCCTTTCTGGCTTGCCAGGTTTCTGTTAAGATTTTACTTACTTATTGAGAGAGAGTGAGAGAGAGCATGAGAGAGGAGAAGATCAGAGGGAGGAGCAGACTCCCCGCAGAGCTGGGAGCCTAATGCTGGACTCGATCCTGAAACTCCAGGATCATGACTGGAGCTGAAGGCCGTGGCCCTCCACAAAGGTTTATTTGCTTGTGGCATTATATTTTCATTTTAATAGTTTGTTTTATATGTGCATTAGAAAACAGTAACTTTGCATTTAATAGTGATGTAAACATTTCTTTTTAGTTCAGCAAGGAAATTCTTGGCTAGGATCCTGGATGGGAAAAGGACATTAGGGAACAAGTGCTTTAACTTCAGGTAATAATGAGTCCATATCGGTTGATTTTGACAGACACCACACAAGACTGTAAGATGGTAAAGCAGGGAAATGCAGGGTGAGGGAGAGTAATACGGGGACTCTGTACTACCTATCTGCTCACTTGTTCTGTAAATCCAAAATTCTTCTAAAAAACAATTAATTTAAAAAGAGGATTTGAAGAAAAATATTAAGTACTACCTTTCTCCTTAGGTGGTGTGCAGATACAGGAAAAATGAGTTCATGATCTCAGAACGTTCTGTACGCTGTGAAGTCCTCTCCTTCATCTCCACACAGCCCATGGCAGGTAGGGGGCTGCAGTGCCATCCCTGACACTTGGCCATCCAGATCCTGGGACCCGGAAGCGTGGGCACGAGCTGAAGGGACAGGAGACTGTGGGCCTCTGTCTCCTTCAGCCACAGGAGCAGCGCCTTGGGAAGGCCGAGCAGGTGCCTGCACCCGGCTGAGCAGGAACTCTAGCACGTACCCAGACCAAGAAAAGTCCCCTGAGATGACTTCTTTTAAAATATAGAACTTTATTTTGGTTGCAGAGATTTTCATAAGCATAAGTTCACAGAACAGTCATTACAAAATAACAAAGGTAGCATTTTGTACAGCGACTCACATTGGGGCCACCAGAGAAGTGCAAAGGACCGTGCTGGGACAGTGGGGGGTCGGTGCTCGTGTGCCCACAGTCCTCAGGGCGAAGCCAGTGCTTCTGGCTCCCTCCAGCCACCCCCCACCCCACCCAGGAGAGCAGCACCAAGGGCCTGGCAGAACCAGCCTGGGAAGCCACTGGCAAGGTGTACAACAGCGCCCCCAGCAGGCTGGTGAAGGCCCCGCATGAAAGGCCGAGTGGGAGGGGGGTTGTTCCCGCTGAGCCAGTTCTGCATTCAGCCCCCATCCTCAAGCAGGTGCCCTCTGAGCCCACCTGGCTCTGGAACCCTCACACATTTACAGTTCGGTTCAGTAAAGCCCTTTGGGAGGCCCTTCTTCCCCTCACTCAGGCTACTGACCCTACCCCAACCCTGGACTGGGAACCCTGATCCTACTCTCTGGGAGTTTACAGGCAGGTAGGTGGGACAGGGATGGACTTAGAAAACCCCGAAGCAAGGCAGAAAGTGCTCAGTACCTGAGAGGAGGGCAGAGAAAGGGCAACAGAGCCTCAGTGGGGGAAGAGCATGGTCACTGCAGGGAGGGGAGCTCTGTGGAGGCAATGTCTCCGCTAAACCTCAAAGACTAGGCAGGACGTGACATGTGCAGGTGGCGAGAAGAGCATGCCAAGAAGGACAGTGTGTGGGCCAAGGCACAGAGTGGGGAACCGTAGTGGGGTCAGTAAAGGCAGACAGTTATCCATGTCAGAACACGGATACAGACGAGGGGCCCCGGGCACCTCCATCTCCACCAGTGTGGGGCCAAGAGGGGCAGCCGGTGGGGGTGTGTGCACAGGACCCGAACCCTTGCACGGCAGGCCCCAAGCCAGCATCCCCGAGTGTGGGAGCTCCCTAAGGGCAGAGTGGAGTCTCCTGCGTCCCCGCCCAGCACCTGGGCTACTCAAAGGAAGCCTGTGTTTTCAGCATGTCCCTTGTCATCCCTGGGGCAGCTTTTCCAGAGAGGCTCCCTCCCCCTCACAGTTCAAGCTGAAGGGAACCAAACTCAACTCCTGCAGCCTCTGCAAACAGCTGGGAGGGTGTGGCCCAGCAGGGATCAAGAGAGGCCCGGGAAAAGGGACAATTCTGGGGCTCTTTCCACCTCACTAGGCTCACCTCCTCCCTCAGGAGTCAATCTGCTCTTCCCTGACTCGGCTGTGTAAAACCACACTTCCCTGTCAGTCACACAGAAAGACCTGACCGAAGCTTTAGTATCAATTTTCCCCAACCCTTCATCACCTCTATGAGAGCTCGAGTGACAGGAAGCCCACCAGTCTGTTTCTTTTTCTCAGTCCCCAGGAAGTCTGGAAGTCTGTTTTCTCTGGGGTACGGTGAGTAGGAGGACCGAGAGGGGGCCCAGAGCCCCTCAGATGCTGCTCCTTCCATCCCAACATTGCCTTTACCTCCCAGCTCAGCCGAACACCCATCGGAGCCCGAGCACAGGGTACAGGGTTGCTGCTTTGGGAGTCTGGACAGCCCTCTGGCCGCCCCACTCCACGGCTCCCGTCCTTACAGAATGGTGCAGAAGACGCTGCGGTTGCTGTGGTAACCACCTTCCACGCGGGCTGTGATCCTAGTTGCCATGGCTGTCCCCTTCTGCCCACTGTGGGCTGCAGAGGGGCCTCGGAGAGAGCTCTCAAGGTGAGGCCTTGCCGGTGGGTTCACCAGGCGCCACGTGTCAGACCTGGAGGTGCAAAAGGACAGTCCATGAACTGAGGGTCTGGGGCATTTGCTGAATGCACCACACAATCTCACCTCTGGTTCAGGATCACTGGATCCAGGTGTAGGTGGTGGGACACGTGTGACGCTAAGGGACAAAAGTCCTGGATTCTAGTTCCAGCTGTACTTGCAATTCTGCACAAAAGCTTGGAGCAGTTCCCTCTAGAAGACTGAATTTCCCTATCTCTGTCAGGATGTAGAGAACATCAGTGACTTCTCTTCTCTTTCATACCAACCCCCCGCCCAAATGTATGACATGCATGTATACAGAAGCTTTATTCCTAGTCACCCCAAACTACTTACACACCCCTTCAGCTGGTGAGCGGATAAATGGTGTGGTACCTCCACATAATGGAATGCCACTTGGCAACAAAAAGAGTGACATGTGACACCATAGGCACATGTCAGGTACACTAGGGTAAGTGAGAGAAGCCAGACCAGAAAGACCACATACTGTATGATTTTTTTTACATGACATTCTGGAGCCTGCAAATCTACAGGGGACAGAAGCTGGTGAGTTTCTAGTCCCCCAAGTTCTTACGGAGATTATGAAGGGTCAGGGAAAGCTTTACTCAGGGCTTCCTGTCATCTGAGTTACAAGGAACGATCTCTTAACACCATATCATATTTGCTTTAGCCAGTGACAATGCCTTCTGTGCATTTTTATGACGATGTTGCAATGAGCAGGACTGTAAAGGCGTGGAGAGCTGGAAGCTGGCTGCTGTGGGTGAGCGAGAAGCCTGCAGGTGTGCTCCAAGAACTGCTGGCATCAGAGTGTGGCCGCAGCCAGGAAGCCTGGAAAGGAAAATTAGGACCCAACAGTGCCTGGGGGATAATGGCTGGCTGACAGCTCTGTGCTTTCTGTATCCTGGGGTCCCCAAAGGGGCAGGAGGAAGCAGACCTCAAGGAGTCCGCAATATGATCTGCTGGGACGTAGATAAAAAAGATTAGAATTTCTGTTTTTTCCTACATCATAAGTTATGAATATATAAAACATACATATATGATGTTTCCTCAAAAACTATTTTTACAGAAAGTAATTAAAATAATTACTAAAGTACTAAATTACTATAATTAAAAAGGGAACAGAGAAAGATGGGGCACTTGGGTGGCTCAGTGGGTTAAGCCTCTGCCTTCGGCTCAGGTCATGATCTCAGGGTTCTGGGATTGAGCCCCGCATCGGGCTCTCTGCTCAGTGGGGAGCCTGCTTCCTCCCTCTCTCTGCCTGCCTCTCTGCCTACTTGTGATCTCTCTCTGTCAAATAAATAAATAAAATCTTAAAAAAAAAAGAACAGAGAAAAAGGGGCTCCATCAGAGGTTTCTGACCATGTACGTGGCAGGACCGGAGCTGACAGAATAACCTGGCAGTATGCATAGGACAGCCCGCGGAGGCGGGGCAGGGACAAGGCAGGAGGCTGGCGCCGCAGTACAGGACCATCGGAGTGCAGGAGTGAGGCCTACAGCAATGGCTGCCTTCTGAACCAGTACGGCAGCAAAGCAAGCAGAACACAGTCCACCCACAGACTAGTGCGACAGCACCCTGGCAGCAGGGCCACAGGTCAGTGTGATGGGTGCCGAGACGGGAACAGGGGTGATGGCAGTTGGGAAGAGGAGGGGACCTAGTAACTGACTGAGCTGAGATGTTAGGGAGAAGTTGGTCGCAGAGGTTTTGCTGCCAGAGTGGAGGGATGGTGAGGTCACTGAAATGGACAGGGAAGGACAAGGAAGGTTGGGACAGAAGAGTGTGAAGCCACTGTGCTACACAGAGGCAGAGGTATTAAAAACAAGTGACAGCAACAGTGACAGCAGTTAACATTTTGGGACTACCTCCGGCTGCTAGGTCACGTGACCTGAGTTTCTCTCAATTCTCTCAATTTTCTCTCAATTCTACACTGCAGACATCGCTAACTGGATTTTTTTTAAAAAGATTTTATTTATTTATTTGACAGAGATCACAAGTAGGCAGAGAGGCAGGCAGAGAGAGAGGGGGACGCAGGGTCCCCGCTGAGCAGAGAGCCTGATGTGGGGCTCCATCCCAGGACCCTGGGATCATGACCTGAGTGAAGGTAGAGGCTTTAACCCACTGAGCCACCCAGGCACCCCATAACTGGATTTTATTAAGGCTCCAGGTGCCGAGGAACTTGCCCGAGGTTCCACAGCCAGTGACTGGCGGAGCTGAGATCTGTACCCCCACACCCCGACTCTTAAAGCCTCTTCCTTCCCAGGGAGGCAGGTGCAGAGCCTCAGCACCAGCCCGAATAACCCGACCAGGGCTGAGAGCTGGCGGGACTGCGGGGAGCAAGGGCCGCCATAGTCACGGGGCCTGGCTCCTCCCGTGACCTCACTGTGGTTCTGGAAGATGGGTGTCGGCAGACGGCAGACACTTACTTTTTCTTGAACACCAAGAACTTGTTGTTCTGCAGGACACATTCCCTGTTGTTGGAGATCTGCTGAAAGATGGTCTTGCTGGTCTTGCCCTGGAAGATGATGTTCTCCTGCACCAGGGCCTTGGCGCGGCCCCGCACTGCAATGCCGTAGGCCCGGAATGAATGGATCCGGTTCTTGATTACCTGGGAGAGACCATCAGAGCTTTTCATACCTTGGGGACTCCCCAGCTGGTGAGGGGGCCAGGTAAGGGAAACAAGCAGTTCTAAAATGGAGCGGTAAGAGCATGCTCGGGCAGCACTGCGCCATGGGAGCTCAGGGAAGGGCGATCAAGATTAAGTGGGGAGAATCAGGGAAGGCTTCCTGAAGGGGTTAACAGGTAAGCTGTCAGAGCTTACCAGATACAGAGCAGGGACAGCTGTTCCAGGAAGAAGGAACAACATGCAAAGGCCTGCACAGAGGGGAGGTTGTACCAGAGGCAAGGACCACTGGCAACCTGAGGCCACAGTGTGTCTTCCCCAACCCCCCTTCCTCTGCTTCCACAGTATTCAGATGTAGAGCCAAGGAATTCTTTCCTCCTTGCCTAAGCCACTACTCAAGAAGCTGCAGAGCCAAAAAAAAAAAAAAAAAGGCTTTGGGATGGTAATTTCACGAGTGCAGGGACTGAGTCAGTCCGGCTCAACACTGAAACCCTAGCACCCAGCACAGTGCTTTGCAGACAATTCTGGGGGAGACAGGCAGAAGAGCAGGTGCAAAGCACTGTGGGAAGTGCTCTGTGAAGTGGGGGTGGGCATAAGCACCCCTGATGTCCAGAAAAGGGGTACTTCAGACAGCCTGGGGGAATTAGGGGAAGCTTCCTGAAGGAAGTGATAGCCCAGGTGCAGGACTGAGGAGAGAAGGGGAGAAGGGTATGCAGGGTATACAGGGAATAGTGTGCACCTAGCCTCTCCTCATTAAGCACCTACTGCATACTCAGTCCTGTGGGAGGGCTGAAAGAGCTCCAAGCTTGACCTGGAGACCACAAGATGCCCCCAGTGGCACCCCCACCCCGGCTCTCTGCTGGTAGCTCCTGTCCCTCCTTCAGGGCTCAGTCCACCTGCCCCCTCCCGTGGGAAGCCCCACTTGTGTCTGGGCAGGAGGAAGGATGTCCCTGGTGGTGCCGAGTGCTTCGGGTTTCTCAGTGAACAGAGTGTGAGGACTGTCCTAGGGTTAAGCCCTGTGCTGCCACCATGAGTCAGACACATGTACACATACACACCTTCGTGTCAGACCTGGACAAGAGCTGCAGCCCGCTGCCCCGGTTGCCAATGATGTCATTTTCGATGACGACGCTGCTGTCACCCTTGGTGATGATGCCATGGCCTCTGTTGTCATAGATACCATTGCCCCGGAGCTCCACCTTGCACTGGGCCTCGACCTTGACCCCACTCTGGCGGTTGCAGGAGATGCTGTTGTTGGCTACGCGAGTGAGCTGGCTACTCTGGGCCACCATGATACCTCTGTCCCCATTAGCATGGATCACGTTGGTGAGGACGTGCAGCGCCTCGCTGCTCTGGACGTAGAGGCCTGAGGCTACGGGTAGAGGGGTTGGGAGTAGGGTCAGCCCTCACACCACCAGTCAGGGAAAACCTCCGTGCAATTGTGCACCCCGGGAGAGAGGTGAGGGAGAAGAGGCACTGACACTCAGAACCAGCCCTTGGGAGTTCCATCTTTCAAGATGTAGGACAAACTGAGTAGGAGGAAACCCAGGAACATCAAGGAAGCTCTGTTCCTTCTGAACTAAGTGCTCAATAAACAGGGAAAGGTGACGCAAGACTCCCTGAGCTCAGGGGCTCATGAGACCCAGGCTCTCCTTCCCTGCTCACATGTGTCCCGTGTTACCATCTTACTGCTGTGCATACCTCCTGTGACAGGGTGCTCACTACCTGTTACACCTGCCCATTCCAACTCCACACAGAGCTACCAGCTGGATAGTTGCTCAGTTTTTCTAAGCCTCTCTATTGTTTTGGGACATTTCCTTCACAAGGGAAATTCCATAATTTTTGAATAGAAAAATTTATAAACTAAATATCTAAAATATGTTAGAAATTTTGGAAGGATTAGAGACACTACATACTTTTAGAAAAAAAGTATAAAACTCAGCAGGTGTAGAGCCACATGACTTGGTCAGGAAGAGATAGCAGGGCAGGGGGACCCAGGGATGATGAGGAGAGGACTCCCCAGTGGTGACATCTGCCCACCCCAAGAGCAAGAGACACCAGCAGTGCAGGGAGGAGGCTGGGTGGAGGCCAACAGGGGCCACAGTGGGCCGGGAGTCTGCAAGTTCCAGCCTCTTAGTGCCATGTGCCTGCTGCTTCTCCTGGCCTGGTGGGAAGGGTGAACATAAATCAAGGGTCTGTGAATTTATGTGGCTTTGCCTGTCCTACAGACAGCAGGCCCACATGGAGAAAGCCCTGAACTGGGAGGGGACAGAACTCATTTTCGGTTGGCTCCCACTCTCCTTGCCCTTTGCTAGTCCCAGGGCAAGAGCTCACCAGTGCCCAGGAGCCTCCTTTTAACATGACTGCCTCCATCAGCTGCCACAGAGGTCCTGATGATCAGCCAGGTTTGGGAACCCTGGACTTAGATCAACTTCATATGCTTCTTTTTCCCCCTCAATTCAATAAACACTGAGTATTTATCAGTTTTTATCCAGTTTAAGATAACCAGTGGATTTAAAACACACTTATTCTCGATGTAAGAAAGAAAAATCAACAATTAAACCATGATATGCCATCAACTGCAAATGCATGTTCTTAGATGTTAAAATGTGGATAATGTATCTCAGAATGGATTAGAAACATGATGCCGGGGGTGGGATTTGGTGGGGCAGGGGTGCTGACAGGAGTGGGGTTTGGCTCCTTGTCTCACATTCAGAGCCTGTCAGAGTTGATGAAACAGCCACAGAAACAGATCCCATCCCAGGCCCTGTAAGCGCCAGCGGGACATGAGTAAGGGTGAGAGATGAGGGTCAGGACAGAGGGCACATTCAGAGTGGGCTTTGAACTTCAAGTTCTTTGGGATGTGTGGATAAGGGGAAAGGGAATTTCAGGGAAGAGAAACAGCATGAACTACGTGGGGCTGGGGGCGGGACAGAATGGATTTAAGTTCAGGGAAGATGATGTCCCAAGGGCTGGGGGAGTGGCTGAAAGTAGGCCACAAAGTGAGAAGAGCGCCTCCTAAGGCAGGCGGTGGGAGCACGGAAAGCTCTGGAGCAGGCAGGCACTCACCTCCATTGTGATTAATACTGTTAGACTCAACAAGAGCTGTGGTGACCGGCCGGCGCAGCGGGTCGTCGTCCTTCTCTAGCTCCGTCTCCCAAAGGACAGCATCTCCGTCCTCGCTGAAGTTCTCCTGCGCCCCGTGCCCTCCAGGGAACTCCCCAGAACCGTCCTTCTGGCTAAACACTGCCACTCCGTACAGGCCATTGTAGCTGACGTGGTTGCTGGTGACGTGGGGCAGGCTGGATGACATCATCCACACGCCACAGCCCTTATTAGCTGGGACAGAGAAAGGAGCTGGTCACGGACACTGAGCCGCAGAGAGGCAGCACCCTGTGTCTCCCTGAGGGGGGAAGTACTGGCCTGGGAGACAGAGGCCCTGATGTGCTAACGGCCTCAGACAAGCTTCTTTACGGCTGGAGGCCTCTCCTTCATACAGGAGGGACAACAATCAGGTCAGTTTCACAACTAGGATTGTTCCATAGGGTTTAAAAGTGCTTGGGACACCTGGGTGGCTCAGTGGGTTAAAGCCTCTGCCTTCGGCTCAGGTCATAATCCCAGGGTCCTGGGATGGAGCCCGTATTGGGCTCTCTGCTCAGCAGGGAGCCTGCTTCCCCCGCCCCCTCTTTGCCTGCCTCTCTGCCTACTTGTGATCTCTGTCAAATAAATAAACAAAATCTTTAAAAAAAAAAAAAAGTGCTCTGAGAACTGTGTAGGCCACACTTCCAGGTTGGAAGACACAAACCCAGAGGGACAGTGCCAAAGGGTCCTCATCCAGCACAACCCTGTCCTGCAGAGAGACGGAGGTGGCCTGTCTGAGTCCCAACCCTACCCCTTCCTAGCTGCGTAACCTTGAGCGGGTTACTGAACCTCTCTGTGTCTCAGTTTCCTCATCTTTAAAATGGGGTTAATAACCGTATCTACCTCAGCAGGCAGTCATGACAACGGAATGTGCAGCTAAAGCACCTAGCCGAGAACCCATGTTAGCTCTCGTGACTATTAGAGTTGTAGTCCAGAGAGTAAGGGTTGCTCAAAGGCACAGCATGAGTGAGAACAGTTTCCTTTCCAGGGCTATCCTAGTTCTCCCATTAGATTTCTAGTTCTCGGGAGCAGAACAAAGGGTAAGAGGTAGATGCCCACGTGTCAGAGCCTATGTGGCCCTGTCCTCACACAACCCCCACCTTTTGCTATTTTAAATCACGATGAAGCTCCCTGCTTGGCTGACCCCATGCGTCACAAGGGGGCTTAGGAGAGGCTTCTGCATTCTGAGAGGGGCTGTGTGTCTGTGGCCTGAGACTGACACTGTCCTTCAGGGCGTCTTTGAGGCCCACGGACAGGCAGTGACTTTCTCAGGACCCACTAGCTAGAGCTGGAACCTGGGCTTCCTGCCTCCCTGTCTGGGCTGGACCGGGAACATGCGCCTCACCATAGATGGTGTTTCCTTCTATCAATCCTTTGCCTTCATCCCCCACGACCACACCGTCTGAGTAGCCAAAGCAGATGAGGTTGCTCCTGAGGACCGGGACTCCTCCGCGGCGAATGTCTACGCCTCCCCACTGGTTCTCACGGATGACATTTTCTATGGAGAGACAGAAGAGAGGATCAAGACCAAGGGCCACCCACACCGGCCAGGAAGACTGGGACAGCTGAGAGAAAGGACCTTCTGAACCAGGACACCCAGGCTGCACTGTCAGCAGTCACCACTCCGAATCCTGCCTGGTGTTTGACTTTTCAGGGACCCAAGCGCTATGGGCTTTCCTCAAGAGCAAGGTCTGTAACTATCTTGTGCTCTCTTATATCTCTAGGTTCCACTGTATTCAGTGGCCTTCAGGACCAATGACTAAAAATAAACTGGCTTTAGAGTCCCTGGACCAAGGCCAGGCAGGGTTGCCTGTCCTGGGGGCTGTTTCTGGAAGGGCTGAGGCACACTCCAGCCATTTCCCCCCACCAGCCTGGGGAGGCACGAGCTGGTCCTTCTCAGCCTCAGCTCTGGACTGACTACGGCCTTCCTCTCCTCTCCTCATCCACCACTTCTCTGGGAGTCACAAGTCGGGGGGCTTGTGCTGGGATCTTGATGCCCCTGGCACGATGGCTGGGCAGACTCTCAGGCTCTTGGGACTGGAGTGCAATGGCCCAGGAGACCCTGTGTGATTGGTCCCTTCCTGCCTCTGTGACCCCATCCCACCCCTTGCCCCCTTCACCATACCCAGTCACACAAGCGATCTCCATGCTCCCCAGGTGTGCTGACGGTGTTCCATAGGCAGCCCTGCATGGAATTCTGATTCTCTCCCCAGGCTTTGTCCCATCACTCAGGTCTGGCTTACATGTCACCTTCTCAGGTCAGGCCTGCCCTGACCACACAATCTTAAATACTCACATAGTCCCTCTATCACCGTATTTTAATTAATTTCAACAAATTATACATAGTTTACATATTATATATTTATAAATAATAAAATATATATAAAATAGATTTATGTAAATATATAATAAAGTTAATTATAATTATTATTTAATCTCTAAAGCACTTATCACCCAGATATGTTTCTTTTGTGTGTGTATATGTGTGGTTTTGTTTGTTTTCCCCTCCTAAAATGTCAGTTCCTGACCGCAGGAGCCCAAAGGCAGCAGTTTCACAGATCTGTTTTGTTCACTGCTGTATCCCCAGCTCCTGCATACAGTGTGTGCTCAATAAGTGTCTGATGAGTGAAGGACATGTGGGTGCAGTCAGAGGGATTCACCGGACCCGTCTCTTATGCCCCAGGTATGCCTATGCTCTATGTGGAGCCTATAGTCATGTACCACACAGACCTGATCCTGGTCATAGAGAATTTGCTGCCTTACAGGAGAGGAGAATGATCTTACACAGACCACAAAGTAAGTAAGATGTCCTACAGAGTGTGCCTGCTGGGTACAGTGAGTGTCTGTGTGTGCAACGGGAGGGCAGGGCAGGCTTCCCTGAGGAAGAGACATTTAGACTGAGACCTGAAGGGTGGGAGGGGTTAGCCTGGCGGGGGGAAATGGGGCTGGGGTTCCAGAGCAGGCACAAGTCCATAGAAAAGACAAGAGGAGGGGTTCGGTCTGTGTGTCCTAAGTGTTTCTAACAGTGTTATGTGAGCCATCCAGGGAGATCCTGTAAGCAGTGGGCCTTGGCAAAGAGCAGACAGACACTCCCTCCCTGGGACAAGCGGGGCCAGTGCACGGGGCCAGTGTCCCAGAGTGCTCGTTCACTATTCAGAGGAGGCGGCCAGTCTGTAAAGGAGGAGGACTGGCTGGGGGCAAGGCCAGGGATGTTGGCTTGGCTGCTGGTTGCTCAGCTGGCCACAGCTTTAGGCAGTTCCCACTCCTACCTGTGATGAGGCCTTTGCCGTTCTCATTCACTGCTATGCCAGCTGCACGGCCCTTGAAAATGTGGTTCCCGCTAAAATGGAAGAAGAAGAAAGGCCAGACTGATGTCATGTGTCAAAACCAATGCCTGCCCAAGGTGACTTCTCTCTCTCTTTTTTAAAGATGTTATTTATTTGTTTGACAGAGAGCACAAGTAGGCAGAGTGGCAGGCAGAGGGAGAGGGAGAAGCAGGCTCCCTGCTGAGCGGAGAGCACAATGCGGGACTTGATCCCAGGACCCTGGGATCATGATCTGAGCCGAAGGCAGAGGCTTAACTGACTGAGTCACCCAGGCAACCCTAAGGTGACTTCTTTCTTTTGTGGCTTTCCCCAGATGACTCAAGTCCACAGGGGCATAAAGCATTTTCTCAAGTCCTAAAAGCCAGGCATTTAAAAAATCATCAGTTATCCTAGAGACAACCTGATCTGGAACTAAACCTACAACTAGGCCATACGAGCACAATGATATTCACGTTTCTGTGGCCTCTCCTGACTATCGCTCACATACAAACACCAATTGAAACACAGGTCATCGTGGTGCACAGGCGACAAGTCGTGGTAGTGTCAAGAATTCCTAGGAGACTGTGTTAAGCTTCTCTGGGCATGATTTGTGTCCAAAGCCTGAATCTGTTCTCTGTGTATAGTGACCCTACCATCTTCAGTTTGTATCCAACAGCTACTCATGACCTGTTCCATTACCTTAACCACCACCTCTATGCACCAAATGACAACATAAAATGATGACATGCCTTAAAAGAAAAGCAGAATTTTTAAAAATGGGATTTTAAGAATACTGGACAATGTGGGGGAAAAAAAAAAAAGAATAACAGACAATGGGTAACCAACATGAAACCTCATGGGTTGGGCTAGCCACATGAGGAAGATACAGGAAAACACGCTCCTGCTCAGAGAAACACACATCCCTCACTGCCACGGAAAGGCCTTGTGAATAAAAAACCCGAGCATCTGAAGGATATGCACTACTTCCCAGTCTCTGCAACTTGAGTTTCCTGTCTATTTAAACAAGGCCAGGGGCACCTGGGTGGCTCAGTGGGTTAAAGCCTCTGCCTTCGGCCCAGGTCATGATCCCAGGGTCCTGGGGTCAAGCCCCACATGGGGCTCACTGATCAAGGGGGAGCCTGCTTCCCTTCTTCTCTACCTGCACCTCTGCCTACTTGTGATCTCTGTCTGTCAAATAAAAAAAAATAAAATAAAATCTTAAAAAACAAAAAAAACCAAGGCCAGTCACACCCAGACATCAGCACAGTTGGGTTATCCCTGGAGAACACACATTTGCTCTTTGTTATTTTTACTGACAGGAATGCTGTGACCTCCTTTCTTCCTGGAAGGGTACCTGCCTCCTGTCTTGGGAGGCAACCCTCCCAACTCCCATCATGTGGCTGAAGGATTTAGGTCCAAGAATTCACCTGGCTCTTTAGAGCCTGATACAGGGCCTGGCACCCCACAGAACTTCACTGAGTAGGATTTAGCTAAGCTTTCCATTTCTTAAGGCAGAGTCCAAATGGTTTATGTTCTTGGGGAAAAAACCCAGCAAATTATGTCGATGCTGGGTAAACCAAATGTCAACTGTGCCCAGACCATGCATTTGAGTTGAACAAGTGAAATCCTCTGTTAAAAACATTGCCATTTTTGCCCTTAGATCTGGAGTGTGCTTTGATCTGGTTACAATTCAATCAGCAGATGGTTACTGTGGGCTTCTAGAATTCATGGTCAGAGACTGTCCCTGGGCTAGGGCACGCCTCATCCATATTTCTGCAAGCTGTGCCTTAGAAGCAAATGCACGGGCAGTGGGTTCTCACTATAACTCTCACTTACCTTCAGAAAGACCCCATGGCCACTTGGAGAAACAGGTATGTGTGTGTACACAGGGAGGACAAAATAAAGATAAAAGAGGTATCAGAAAACGTTTAGGAAAAGGGGACAGATGATTGTTCTAAGAACCAAGGATGGGATATTTACTGAGGATGAGCCCTTCTGAGCCCTGAGCTTCCTTGCAGCCAAAGCAAAAAGAGAAACACAAGAGGTTACACAACTCTCACAGGCAAAGAAACTCCTGTGGTTTGCCTTATCCAGGCCACTTCAGGGATCTCAAACTTGATTCTGTACCTTCCCCCAGACCCCCACCTTTTATCACAAAAAAACAAACATATTCTTTCAAAAAGATTCTGTTGTTGTTGCTGTTATTTTTTTAAAGATCTCATTTTTACTTTTAAGTGCTCTCTATACCCAGGGTGGGGCTGGAGCTCACAGCTGGAAGATTGAGATCACACTCTTCCACCACCCACGCCAGCCAGGCGCCCCTCACACAGATTCTGTCTGAAAAACCAGGACACCAATCTGACTGTAACCAGTCCTTACTCAAAATTCTTCAACTGTTACCAGCACCCACAAGGTCAAGTCCAAACCTCCCAGATTGGTGTAGGGCTGCTATAACAAATTACCACAAACGTAGTGCCTTAAAACAACACCGATTTATTACCTTCTTGTTTAGGAGGTCAGAAGTCCAAAACGGGTCCTATAGGGCTAAATCAAGGTGTCAGCAGATGTGTGTTCTTTCTGGAAGGTCTAGGGGAATCCATTCCTTGTCTTTTCCAGCTTCTAGAGGCTGCCCAGATTTCTTGGCCTCTAGCCTCATCCCTCTGACTTCTGCTTCTGTTGTCACATTTCCTCCTCCCAGCTCATTCTCCTGCTTCCCTCTAAGGATCCTGAGGATTACATTGGGCCCACTTGGATAATCCACACTACTCTCCTGATTTCAAGGTCCTTGATGAACACATCTGCAACCTCTCTTTTACTACGTAAGATCACATGTTCATAGGCTCCACGGATCAGGAAATGGATGGATCTGAAGAGCCATTATGCTGCATATCCTACTCGATATCTGAGGTTCTGTGTTCCAGGAGGAGCCTGCTTTGTAGGCTGATCTACTCACCCCCCTGGCATCTTGTGGAAGACACACATTTGTTCCCATTTTTTCAGGACAGACATTGAATTTCACTGCCGCTGGGCCCAGAATACCATCTCCCTGGCCACAAAATCCAACTTACCCACAGCTCCAGCTCCCCTCATGCCCTTCCCTGACTCGCCCAGCTGGAATCGTGCTGGGTTCCTCTGGCACTTACATGAAGGCCTAGTGAAGCACCCATTTTGGTGAGTCTCCCCTCCTGGTTATTCGTACGTCTGTCCTCAGCATGAGACTAAATTCTATGGAGCAGAGGCTGTTCTTACACACTATGTCAGTGTCCCCTTACATAGAGAGTAAACACTTAAATGTGTGTTAAAGGAATAACACATGGACAAACACATACACATACACATGCAAAGATGGAAAAAGGGCTCTGGGGCCACTAACTTGTTTTCAGTAAGCTGCTGTAACAACAGTGAAAATAGCTGCCTAACAGTGCTAGGACTGGTCCAAAAAATAATGGAATGTCAAAATAATGGAATGTTCTGAAACTTTCCAAAACTGATGGAGGCCATGCAACAATATGGAAGAATGCGTATGGATAATCAAGGGGAAAAAAACCCACTTCAGAATATATTTGCTGCACACCTGAGCCAGTTATTTTCCTAGAGCAAGACCTAACACATCGTGTCAAACATGTTCTCAAGCCACAGTGGACGGTTAGCTAAGCCCTGAATCTGGTCTCTGCTGCCTTTGCTTGTGTAGTTTCCTTTAGTAGGAATGTCCACTCCCCATTTCCGTGATGGTCCATGTGCTACCCATATTTCAGAGTCCAACTCTCATGCACTCCTGGAAACGAGGCCATCCCACATCCCCAGGTAGAGGGATTCCCTCGATAGCATCTGTCACAGTCTGCCGCATACAAAAGCTGGGATGGCAGCTCCCTGGTGCCGGCGGTGCCCCTGCCCCTCGCACCTACGGCTCGCCCCGCTGGTCGGTCACAGCATGCTTCCGTGCTGAGGCCAGATCTTAACAGAACATTCTAGGTGACCACTTTCAACCCAACAGACTTGTCGGTCTGAAAGCTCAAACCTTTATGCCATCTCTGTCTTAGAGTTATTTCTGGTCCCACGTGTCCCCGATGCTAGAGTAAGCTCTGGGCGAGGGGGGCACCTTTGTTACCATTATCAGAGGTGCTCAGTAATGTCTGCTGAATGGAATGGCTACACCATGAACTGGAAGGGAACACAAACAAAAGCACTTGCGTTACTACAGTGGGATAAGAGTGGGGTCTGGTCTTTGCTTGTTCTCCTAGACAGCCGTGTTTGTAAACAGAAATGTTTCAAATGGAAGAAAGCCAGGGAGCAGGAAAGAGAGAGATCAGAGAGAAAAGAAGGGACCACGGGTGAGGATGGCCCAGGTACAGCACACATACCTCACGACTGGATTTCCATGGTACAGGATATAAATGCCAGCCTCCTTATTTGAAAAGATTTGATTGTTCCGGATGATACCTTTCCCATTGCCGAGGACGACAATGCCAGAACGAAGGCCGTGGTGGATCTGGTTACACTGCAAGGGAACACGAGACAGCACAGAAGACAGATCAGACAAGTCGGCAAGAAGATGAGTGCTCAACCGCTGCCCCTCAGCCGGGCCAGGGTGAACACACACTACAGAGAGGACAGCACCACTGAAGACCCCTAGTTAGTGTGGGACTAAGTGAACGGACCATGCTGCTGGCCCCTGCACACACGCACAGCTGTAAGGGACAATCTGGACACAGGCGCCTTCACCACCCAGCCCCTTGCTCTGCACCCGCAAAGCATGCCACTGAACGCTGCTGAGCCTCCAGAGCACCCCCCACCAGCATCCCCTCCTCCCATCATCTGGCCAGCCTGGACCACCCCGGGGCCAGGGAGCCCACCTCTCAGGGAAGGGCAGCACCCCACTACATGACAATGTTGGCCACATGTCGTCCCAAGTGGGCCACCTTCAAGGAAGGGGGAGAGCCATTTGGCTCCTATGCCTCACTTCCCATTCACGGAGCCTATGGAACGGTGCGGCTCTGGGGAGCTGACTGTTCCACGGGGCATGAGATCACAGAAGGTGTATGCGCTACAAAGACCCTTAGATTTATTTCAAATATCTCTTTCTACGAATGGGGAAGCAGGCCCAGGGTCACACAGTGTGCAGCAGAGCCAGATATGAGACTTAGCTTCCCAGTTACCTGCTTCTGCACAGGGACAAAATTTTAGATCATAATAAATGATAACAAAATGCTTTCACTCTGCTAATTTATAGCCTAAATACATTCCTGTACTTAAACCAGGAAGTTAGCGGTTTCTCTTCCAAAACGATTTCACAAAAACATAGTTCTAGCTTGCTTGAAAATGTTCCACACCGTAAGCTCTCCTATTCTTATTCACTTTCCAGATTTTCTCCTGAAGGATTTGGCAGACTCACCCGGGCAACCACTGTCTAACAGAACTCCCTCACAGGGTTGGAAAGCTCGGAGAGGGAAGCGTAAGCAGTGGCATTTCCATCCCCCACACCCTTTCTCACAGCCAGGACAGAAACAGAACACCCCCTTCCCCCTGCTAAACCCGCCTGTCCCCTCTGTCCCTAGGAGGCAAGCTCCTCTCATCTCTCTGGCAACAGTGGCAATAATTTCCTCAGCCAAGGCTGTGCATCAGACGCCAGCTGCAAGGCAGAAGCGCAGTGAGAGGAGGGGCTGAAAGAGGACACTGGCTAGGCATGTCTTTAAATATAGTTAGGAATTTCCTTCATCTGCATTTTGCAAGGGCAGTCTGATACAATGGGTCAAGAACATCAACCCTGAGTCAGACCGACTGTGAGCTCTGTCATTTGTTGTGTGATTTGGGGCAACATCCTTAGTCTCTTTGTGCCTCAGCATCTTCATCTATAAGGTGGGGATAACAGCAATTCTACCACAAGGGTTGTGAAAAGATTAAGCCATAAATAAGTAAATATATACAAAGTGCTTAAAGCAGTATATGGCATACAATAAGCACTACGCATAGGGTGGCTATTATTTTTTCAAGCCCATGAGAAGTCGGACACATCTCCTAGTTCCTAGGAAATGTGTCTCTCAGGGAAGCCCAGAGTAGAAAAAGGGGCTGTTCTCTCATATCACTGGCCCCATATTCTACCATCTTAAGTGGCTTTCGTGATGGTGTAAAATCAAACTCACATGACCTCACGGTACCCATGAAACAAAGAATCTTCAGAACTAAGTATCTTAAATGTCCTTCTTATAAAGAAGAATGACCTAACTTGGTGCTTTACTTTTGATCCAGGTGTCTGGTGGGGCAGATGTATCTTTATTTTCATCAAACTCAAAGACAACCAGAGCCTATCAGGGCTCAGAACGTGCTCTGTGAAATTTCCCTATCTACCCAGTCCTGTTTCTTACTGACAAGGAGACTGCAGGGAGGTGACATATTCAAAGCCATTCCTAATACAGAAAGAGGGAGGCACAGAGTCACAAGGACACACAGAGAAAAAGGTAGGAGCCACTTGCAAAGAGGAAGCAATATAAATTCAAGATAGCGGGGCACCTGGGTGGGTCAGTCAGTTGAGCATCTGCCTTCAGCTCAGGTCATGGTCCCAGAGTCCCGGCATCAGGCTCCCTGCGCTCCCTGCTCAGCGGGGAGTCTGCATTCCCCTCTGACCCTCATCCCTTTTGCGCTGTCTCAAGTAAAGTCTTTAAAAATAAATGAGCTCAAGATGGCAACATTTATTTAAATAATCTTAGAAAAGGTTTGAGAACCAAGCGCCACTCCGAAAAGAGCATAAAGACAGAGAGGAGTACCAGTATGAGTGGGTTGGACTTTTTCCGGATGTCTACGCCTGCCTCCGCATTGTGGTAAATGTTGTTCCCAGCGATCAAGCCTCCGCCCTCCAAGCGAAGAAAGATGCCTGACGCTCGGCAGCGGTGAATGTCATTCCTGAGCATGACAATCTATGCAGAAACGAGAAAGCCATTTGTTTTCTTGTCACAGGTTTTTAAAAAAAACCACTTGGGGAACACTTGAGTCCTTTTCTTACCATCTGCTGTTCCGCCCGCAGGCAAGGACTGCCTCTTCCCACCTTGTGTGCTCCCAGGAGCAGAGTGAGCTCTGTGCCCTGCTTGGCTTTGCCCCGCAGGCTCCTTACCAACCACAGAGCTGTGTGTTTGTTGGTTTGTTTTTCAATAAAACCTGGACTGAAGGTTGGCCTGTGCCCCGTATTCACAACTTGCGAGCAGAATAACTGAATGATGGGATGGAAGGGGCCCTCAGAGAAGATGGGGTTTGGTGGTCTTCAAACTCTATGTGGATTGGGGTTACATGAAGATCTCTCCAGGTTCCAAGGGCACAATGAATGGAATCAAGTTCCCACATGTGCCTTTGCTGAAATTCACGTGCCTGAGAAAGCACCCGAGAATAAGCTCCTACCTTCTCTTCCACTTTGTAAGACAGAGTCCTACTCTTGCCCATTCTGAATCTTTCCTGGGTGTATGATCCAAGGGTGGAAAAACCACCGATACTCCAAACTACGGGACAATTAGGAGTATTGGTACAGGGAGGCCTCCCTTAAACAAAGTACCACAACCCAGTGCACTGCTCATTTAAGGGCATATACTGCCACTTACATTTTCTTGCCCTATTTAATAAGCATATTAAAAATTCAGAATACATTTGTATTATTTTAAGCAACTGTGTATTCATAGTAAAAATATATTACATTAGGATAAACCGTGTGCTACTAACAAATGATAGATTACACTAGAATAAAAGACTGGGAGAGATAAAGTAGAATGGAAGTGTGATTCAAGAGAAGCCTTCTGTTTAGGATAGAGAAAGATGGTAAGAGCATTCACTGCTCCCACACTTTCAAGAATAGAATCAGATAATGTACAACAGCACATACTTTCTGGAACCCATCAGAGAACTGAGGTGGCAGGACAACCAACAAGCCTGAAATTCAAGGACCACAGGCCCCTCCCGGGAGACGAGCTGTGAGCCCGTGCTCGCCTGCACAGATGCAGGTGCCCCAGAAACCAGTAAGAATCCAGCCACGCGTCTTAGTGAACTGTTAAAGGCCAAGTGTGAACTAGAGTGAGGGTGCGGAAACTCTGCGAGTAGGTGTGTCTGTTCACTTCTCCAGGGGTCTTGCTAGGTGCTTGCAGGGAAAGACTGGGGACAGCCTCCCTCATGGTGCAGGGATGGGAAAAGCTAGCACAGCCACTCTGGAAAGGGCAGCAAACCCTGCCACTCTTAAGGAAGGGAAAGAAAAAAACCCCACCTTGGCCCTGCTCATTAGAGGCCCGCTCATGCGGGGGGTGAGGTAGCTTGGTAGCTTCCAAGACTCACTAGACATAGTGCAGCAGTACAGGACAGCAAGCCTACCACTGGCACAGAGCCACAAGTGAAAGCAATCTGCTGCCGGGGCAAGGCCATGGAGGTGGCCCTCTCTGAGGAGCAGAGCAAAGCCTCCTGGCAAACCGGCAGAGGTGAGCATGAAGCCTATGGTAGGTGGAAGATAATGAAAGCAAAACCTAAACCAGCACAATCCTCACTAGACTGACCCAAAACCTGGTCCTCTGAAGACTGGCAAAAGAAGAGGTATGCTCATCTCCACACATAAATGCTACTGACTTCAGTCTCTATACATGACACACAAAACAGCAAGAAAAACATCAGGTTTCTTTTTGGCGCCCGAAGCAACTGGGCTCTTTCTGCCAGTCTTACTCTCCTGGGGATATTCTAGGGGGCAGGGATGGGTGGCTGCCCTCTGGCCATCAGATCAAGGCTTTGCTCCCAGGCATGGGAGCGGCTCAGCAGACCCATCACCCCCATCCACAGATCCCTGCTTGTATGAAGGCCACTCAGCATATAGTTGCACCTGATGCTGGATACTCCAGAGATATATGAATTTTTAGTCAAAAATCCTGAATATCAGTTTCTTAGGTTCTTTGCTAGAGACTCACTAAGAATTTATAGGCTGCACAATTCCTGCCAAAAGCCCCTGGAGACAATAGTTTGAAAGGGCTATAAGAAAGGCTGTATAACTTTTCACTTCTCCTTTTCGATGACTCCCAACTACCATCTGCTCCCAAGTCTGCCTGGCATGGCATTTCCCTCCCCAAAACTCCAGAACCAGGTAACCAGACAGCATCTCTGCTAGACGTTGGAAATCCCCCAAACTCAGCATCTCTGTCCCCATACCCTAACCTCCTATGTTCCTGCTGTTGCCTCTGCCACACAGGCCAGAAACCTAGGCCTCATATGCCTTTGACCGCTCCCTCCTAAAACCCTCGTTTCCACCTTTCCAGAATGTCCTGTCCCCTCCTCTCCATCTCTGGACCACAATTTTCCACTGCCTCTCACTGATCTTGCCGCCGGTCTTGTTCCCCTCCATTCTGTCCCCCAGAAAGCTGACAGATGAGGTTTCCAAATACAGATCTGACCACAGTTCTCCTCTGCCTAAAACCTGTGAGTTTCCCTTGCCTTCACGGCAGACTCCAGTCTCTGTGGCGAGACGTCTGTGCCTCAGCTGGCTGACCCCTGCTGACTCCCCGGTCTCCTGCAGCAGCCCTCAGCTCATGCTGCGGCCGCGTGAACGTGTGGTGTCCTTTCCTTCATCTGGCCTTCAGGCACACCTCCGCTGTCTCACAGCCTCACCTTGCCCAAGCACTGCTCCTCCAGGAAACCCTTCCTCGAGGCTGGGCTCCTATGCCACCCATGGCACCTCTACACGGGACTGTAAAAGCGCTTTAAAAAAATAAACAAAATCATCTGTTGAGCACTTGCTCTGTGCCAGAAACACTTTAAGTCTATGACCCCAGTTAACCCTTGCCGCTCCTTGGAGGCAAATAGTACCGTTCGTCTGAAGGACACACAGCTAACAAGAGGCAGAGCCAGAATTTGACTCGGAAGTCACACTCCTAGTAACTATGCAAGAGGGAAGACCCTCCTGGGGGCTCAGACCAGATTCTATCATAGTGGTACCTGAGGGCAAAACGGTCACCCGTCCTCTGATCTGACCGTTCTCTTTATTCTCCACGTAGCACTCCGCTATTCTTTCAGGGCAACGCCTCCTCAGACCCTCTTTGGAAGCGGCTGGGCAAACGCAATGAAATGTGATTGCTGTTAGCCGTTCCAGCCGCCAGAGATCTGCAAGCCTCCCGTGACACGCGTCCGACGCCCTGGAGCTTACTAGGCGCTTCACCAGTATTACGGCATCGGACCCTCACAATGCCCCAGTGAGAGATGCAAGGCCGGGAGGCTTCTTTCCATTTTACAGAAGAGGATGGTGATGCTCGTGGTGAGTCAGTGGAGAGGTAAGACTCAAACCCAGGAGCTAGACCATGCTTTCTTCTGAAATGCCATGTCTTTCCTTCCAGAAGCCTTTCCTGTGTCAACTGTCCTGCAGCACTCCAAAGAGCCCGCAGGATCATGACGGCACCAGCGGCAGCACGGACCGCTCTCAGCATAAAGTTCCAGTGCCTCTCAAACGGGCTTTCCAGGCCTGGGGCAAGGTGGGTTCTGCTCACCTCCCCTGCCTCATTTTCAACCACTCCTTCATCCTCAGCAAAGAACGTTCTGGCTGCCTGGAATGCCCTCACTCCACATCCTCTCACCCCATGCACACTATTGTCCTCGGCCGTCCTACACTCATCCTACAAAGCTCGGATACCTCTCTGGGAAGCTTCTCCAGTGCGGATCAAAGCCCGTGATCATGTGCCCCTCAATTTTCTCTCATCCAGGCTCAAGAGCCCTTGTTCTTTCTACTAGGCCTTGGGGACACGTTTGAGAAGCATCATGACATAGTGAAAGGAGCTGGAAGACCTGGGTTCTAGTCCCAATTCTGCCACTAACTTGCTATGTGACCCTGACTGAGTCACATTTCCCCTCTGGGCCTGTTTCTTTTTCTGTAAAATGGGAAGAATAGTTTCTGCTCTGTCCAAATCAGATGACAGACGGAAGGTAAGAATGTGTTGTAGAATGAAGAGGACTTAAAAAAAAATGCAAAACAGCCCCACCAAAACCTTCCTGTGTATAGCCATAGGAACCTTCTCTCATTAATCAAAATCATGTTCCTGTGACCCAGGAAGCCCTCACGGTCTGTAGAGTAAACCTTAGGACGGCACCTTGCTGTTATGTATACACCGCACTGCGTAAGTCAGGTTCCGGAAGACGTTCCCTTCCATCTTGGCTCGGCCACAGGAGCAAACGAAGACGCCTCCCTTCCCATCCCGGAAGAGGCACTTGCGGATGAGGCAGCCCTGCACAGAGCTGGCCAGTGCCATGGCCTCCTTGTCCTTCTGCAGCTCCTGCTGCAGTGAGTTCAGCACGAGGCAGCTGGGCAGCTGAATGGATGCCCCTGGAAGTGGTGGGCCGAGAAAGGAGCCCCCCAGTACAGGGCGTGGGCCCTGCACTTGGTAGGACAGTCTGTATGTGAGCTGGTCCTCATCCTCATCCTCACCACTAGGACTCAGGCCTCCATCGCTGCTGTCTGGCGTCTGGGCCACCCTTTCCCCATCACTGCCCACCTCTGCCTCCTGTGAGCCAGCCTTGGAGCCTGGCTTTGGGGAGGTAGAAGCTGGGCTGGTCGGGCTTTGGCTGCCCTCAATGACAATGTCACAGGTCCGTGGGCTCCAAGCCTGGTCCCTGCTCTCCAGGTCTAGAGACATTAAAGAGTCCGAGTCCTCTGTGGGGAGTATGCTGGGGGAGGACTTGATAAGCCCTACTAGATACTTGTAGGCCCAGTTCTTGTCTGCAGACGGGTGGCCCTCAACAGTCACAGAGTTGTTTTCACTGCCCACAAATTCACAGTTTTCCAGGACACACAGAGGCACATTGTGCAGGAAAACATGGGTGTTTTTGAAGGTGCAAAACTTCACTTGGCAGGTACCTGGGCCATGGACCTGGATGTGCCCATTCTCGAAGTTGCAGTTGTCAAACTGGACATGACCCGAGGTTGTCTGAGGAACAGAAAAGAGAAAGCAGATGAAACAGGGATAAGAACTGTTTCGCTAGTCAGTGCTCTGTGCTTTAAGGAGGGTGGAGCCTGGAGAGGCCATTCATCCGGCAGATCCTGTTCTCCTCCTCCCTAAGGGCCTGTGTCAGCCCTGGCATAGAGGGACAGGAAGCTGCTCCGAATCAGAGGGAGGAGAATTTGGAGTTGCCTGCTTTTCCCTCCTTCCAATCCCAAAGGGACTGGAAATAAATAAAGGCAGGAAAGTTCACGCTCTGCAACAGGGCCCTTCCTAAAGACCTCAAGTCTCAGGCAAATTCCTGCAATATTCAATTAGTGTCTAGTGAGAATGTAAGCTTTGAGGGGTGAAGATGGGGAAGAGAGAAGAAGCTGAATGCTCAGAGGGATGCTGGGTGAGATGGAGTCAACAAGGTAACACAGGAGGTGAACCAGCAGAGCAAGCATCACTCAAGGGAGATCAGAAAGGACAGGAACTGGCTGGAATGGAGCACAACTTTCCTGTGTCCCATGAAGGGCGAGGGAGTCCCGGTTTGGTGTCTTGGTTACATGAAGAAAGTGTGAGATCGTGAGGGGCCTCACCAGGTCTCACCTCTTCAGCACAGCTTCCCTTCACCACCCTCTCTCAGCCCTATAGCACCCCACAGAACACCAGATGGGCATCTGAACTCAGGACAGAGCCAGGAAGAAGCCTGAGAGCTGACAGAAGACAGACCACAAGGGGCTGAGCCCTACCTGGGCTGGGGCAGGCAGGTGCAGAAGCCCAGCCACAGGTTCTGGGAAAGAGTCTGGCCTGTGTGGCAACTGGCCCATATGTGTATGGGGGAGGGGCAGAACAAAGGAAGCAGGCTGTGTCCCTAAAGATGAGGACAAGGTATGCTGCCACAGCCAGGCAGTACTGAGCGGTAGGTAAGACGGGCTCTGGAGTCTGGCTGCACAGGAGAACTCCCAGCTCGGCTTCTTTCAAGTGTGTTACTTCAGACAGGACTTCATCTCTCTGAGACTGCTTGTATGCAATACGGGGCTTGCCAGCTAACAGACAGCGAGGAAGAGAGCCGGGTTACCGAACATTAGCTACCAGGACCTGGGGTCAGGGACACAAAGAGCAGAGGCTCCGCTGAAGTGGGGAGGTGCTGAATCCCACGCACCACTCAGCTGAGCCCCTTAGCTCCCAAGCCTGGCTGAGAAGCCCAGTTACTCTATATTCCTGAAAAAGAACTGTTTCCAGATTTCACCCTACATTCCATCAGAAGGATATGAACCATAAAATGAGGGAGTGTTTCCTGATCCCACTGAGTAATCCAGACACATCCACCCCTGAACTGTTTTTACATTCTCTAGCAGTGAGCACCCTGGAGAGCTTGGCCCAGAACTTACTCATCTTAACCCCTATAAGCTTCCTTATGGCTGACTTAATTTTTTCCTGCTGCAATTTAAATCCATTTTCCTCTTACTGGGTCCTCTTTGTAGATGAACACCAGCTCTCTGGCGATGCAGAGACATTGCTGGGGTTCTCCTCAGAAGTCCCTGAAAACCGCTGTGAAATCACCCTGGCCTTTGCGTTCTACAGGCAAGGTCATCCTAGCCCCTTGTCCTGTTTTCAGTTGAAAGATGATCACGGACGGAGCACTACTATATGCCAGGCCCCACCCCCTGAGCATCTGCAACTGTGCTTCTGAGGGAGAAAGAGAGGCTGAACCAAACATATTCCTCTAAGAGTGAATGTCGTAGGAAAAGTGAAGGGTCTTGAATCAAACTCTTTTTCAGGGTCTGCAGACCAGCGCAGGAGTTGTTCATCAGTCCTTCTGAACATTCTAGGCCTAAAACACAGGCTTTTACGTTTCTAAGGAACCCAGCATTATGTTAATTTCAAAAGTACTTAGAATTTGAGTTCTAACCTCACTAATTATCCACCTGAGAAAGTTACTTAGCATCTCTGAGCTTTAGTGCCCCTGATCAGCAAAATGGGGATACCAAGTCTACTGTTTACCACCACTGTTTGTTGTGGGGAACAAAAGAAGTCACAGATGAGAAGTCACCTAGATTATGAGTATAGGCTTGGGTCCTAGTTCTGTCCCTTACTAAGTCTGAGACCCAGGTATGTCATTTAGTTGTGCTGAGCCTCATTTTGCTCATCTAGAAAACCAGACGGCACGACCCCTCTCTCTCATGTCTGGAAAGCAGACACCAGGCACATGGTAAGTGTACTGTGGTCATATGATGATTATTACTAACCCGAGAGACCATGTGTTGTGACTGGTAGTCATAATGGCAATATACTTATTACGACAGGTTAGAAGTCCAGGTTAGAAGTCCAGATGCTATAATGTTTCCAGGCAATGTAAAGCCGTAGACTATTCTGCTGGGATCTACCCACATGTCAATACATACTTGGCTTTGAATACAGCTGTGCTCTGTGTTCCTAGAAGGTAAGTGTACGCTGGTATTTCCTGACCCTCTCCCCAGTCACCCCTGGTAAAAGTCTGACCTTCCCTGACCTTCCTCCACAGTGGGGGGCCAACGGGCTAAAGGTCACTGGTCCTGCATAGCCTCCCCTGGCTTTGGCTGTCTCTGGACATGAAGTGTTCTCTGCTTCCTGTCACCATGTGGCACACTCGAGGACCTGGATTTCCCACCCAGCTACTCCACCCGTGGAGCCAGTTCTTCTAGTGTGGAAGGAAAGAAGTACAAAGCAGTTTGGGTCTTGAGTCCTTGGCTTATTTTTTAATAGAGTTTTGCCAAAAATAAAGCAGAATGTTGATCATTACTGATCCCTTACCCATTTCTCATCTGGTGCAGGAATGTGTTATAGGAACAACAACAAAACCCTCAATTCCAAAAAAATGGGGTCATAAACCCACTGTGAAGAGGCCCAAGTCAGGCCCACCCATCTGGATGCGGGCACCCACCTTAAACATGAAGGGGGAGAACCAGGCCGGCATGAAGACAAGGTTGCACAGGCGTGTGGTGGAGCAGTGCTGATCGATGCTGGCGAGCAGGGCCACCTCACCCAGCTTGCCGTGCCCTATGATCTCCACAGGCACCTTCAGGATGATTTCACCCTGCTCTTCGTACACACCTGGAAACAGCACGATTCGGTCATACAGGCTGGCCATGGCCAAGGCACTGCCCAGGCTGTCAAACTCACGGCCTGGCCCAACGCTCAGGGTACGGCGTTCCCTCCTCCGGCGAAATAGAGAAAAGCAGACGGAGGACTCCAAGTCCAAGGCGTTCTTGGTCCAGGTCTTAGAGGCAAGGTAATGCTGCTTGAAGGCCTCCCTCCAAGACTCAGGCTCCACGTCAGGCTGATTGGGCCAGTTGGGGTGGCGGCATTCGGTGCATCCCAGACACAGCTGCCGCCAGCGTGTGCTGTCGAGACTGAGGATCAGCTCATACCAGGCCCTGCACACCAGGCTGCAGCGGCCCAGGTCGGGCAGGTGCAGGTACGCTAGGATCATGCGCCACAGCTCCAAGGGGAGGCCGCCGGCCTCCATGGTCACCTGGGAGACAGACACAAAACAACAGAGGTTTTTGCTGACCCTGCTTACAGCTCTCCTTTCTTAAAATATTCCCTGCCTTCTCCTGACCCCAAGGGTATGCAAGGGAACAAGGCTTAGCCTGTCATAGGACTCCAACCCCTCAAATGGAATTCTCCCCTGGGATTTTTCTACCTGGAGCCAGCAGACTCTCTTTTCTCTTGGCCAGACACTCTGTGGGTATGACCCTGACCTGATGTCAGCCATGTTCCCCACTTGTGGAGAAAATTTTGTGGTACGAGAGCCGAGCAGAAATGAGGAGATGAAAGATGAAAAGTGAAAAGGAGAAAGGAAAATGTGATCACAAGTGAACACAGATCACAAGATCTGGTGGTACAGATTCCAGATTCCTGAAGCTGCCCTGGAATCTTCAGTTCTTTCTTCAATTCTGAGGCATCTAATGACCTTCTAATAAATACCTTTTTTTGCTTAAGCTGGTTTGATTTGGGTTTCTATAACTCGTCACTAAGATTTTGGACTAATACAGAGGGAACCCACCTTTGGCTGTTACAGTCCTAGAGCTCTGGATTTCCTAGACTCTCAAGGAAGGGATCTCTTATTTCTTCACACCAATAGGAATAAGAACTGAGCAGTGAGTGTCCATCTGTCTGCCTTTCCTGTTACCAGATCAAATAATTTCCACTGTCAAAAAAAAAAAAAATTTCCACTGTCTTCCCATGTAAGGCAGCCTTAGGAAAGACTGATGCTGGATCACAGGCTGTGGGTTTTGGTCTTGGCTCTGCTATTAGATACTGATGCAACCCTACTGTCTTAAACACCTACCCTACTGGCTGCCCAGCCATCTACCCCCTTGCTCTCTGCCCCCTTCCAACCAACAATTCACCTCACATATTTGGAGATGCAGGGCTCCCTGGGCTATGTCTGTAGAATAATACTACCCCAGACCCTTGGCAGCAAATAGTTGGACTCTGATTGGCTCCAAATGGGCCACTGAGATCTCCAGGGGGATAGGAGTTGCAATTTTAGAATCAAGTCGACTTCTGGGGCACCTGGATGGCTCAACAGTTAAGTGCCTTCAGCTCAGGTCATGATCCCAGAGTCCTGGGATCGAGCCCTGCATCAAGCTCCCTGAAGCGGAGGCCTGCTTCTCCCTCTCCCACTCCCCCTGCTTGTGTTCCTGCTCTCCCTGTCTCTCTGTCAAATAAATAAATAAAATCTTAAAAAAAAAAAAGAATCAGGTTGACTTCTTTCCTGAATAGGAGAGAATGAATGACTTCTTTCCCAAGCTATAAACTCAGGAAAAGTTGCTAGTGACCATTCTCTCTGCCGGGGTGGGAGTGGGGGTGGGGCAGAAGAAGTTAGTCTACATTGAGAGAAGAATGAGTCAGAGATAGTAACAGAGAAAAGGGCAGAAACCAGGGGCATCCCAGTTTCTCTTCAGCACTCCAGGTCATGGCTCCAGCCTCTGCCCAAAACTCAGCTTTAGCTTTGCCTTTTGAATTCCATCAGCTAGCTCTGTACTCTTGTGATAAATTCTTTTTGCTCAAGTTGGCTTCTTTGAATTCCTGTTATTTAAACCTAGCCAAAGCCCTCTCATTTATGAGTGTCTGTTTCCTCACCTAAACACAAGGGGACTGTGTTAGATGACCTAGAGCAACTTCCAAGTCTGAAACCCTATAAAGTCTCTAGACAAGTAGGAACTAAACTTGGAAATAGGCAGACTTCACAACAGGCTGTAATCAAGTTGTTAACCTCTTCAAAGCCTTGGTTTTCCTCTTCGTTTTATGAACATGATGATCACACCTGTCAGCTATTTAGGCTCAGGAAGGCTGGAAGCACAATGTGTGACTACGTCTATAAGAATTCTGAGCTTCATCGTAACAGGTCTGGCTTTAACTCTACAGATTAGTATTAGGGCCTGGGTATGCAGGTTTCTCTATAATGATCACCTAGTAAGACTTTCCGAAGTCCTTGACAGTGCTGAAGAAAAGCCGCGCTCTGGACTGGTAAACATCACAGAACAAAGGCTGGGCTCCTGGTAGCTGTGACTTCCTCACACGAACACTGCTTTATTCACAGCAGTCTCCATAATACCCGTGTCTCCCGTTCTTCACCTCCTTCTTTAGCCGTACCTTTTCTGGCTTTTTCAGAGAAAACTTGTGGGATCGAGGCCCAGGTCAGACTCTGTGCCCAGCAGGGAGTCTGCTTGAGATTCCCCCATTCCCTCTGCCCCTCCCCTTCCCCAGGGAGACACAAACTTTCTCTAAAATAAATAGAAGAATCTTAAAAAAAAAAAAAAAAAAAAACCTAAGAAAATATGCAGCCTCAGGATAGGCAAAGATTTCTGAGAACACAAAATGTACTGATCATAAAAGACAAAAAATAATGAATTGGTCTCTCAAAATTAAAATTTTCTGCTCATCAAAAGATACCACTAAGAAAATGAAAAGGCATTTGAAAGAATGGGAGTAAATCTTTGCAATGTACATACAGGACAGAGGGCTCATATTCAGAATGTATCAAGAAATCCTACAGCTCAGTAATTTAAAAAATCCAACAAAAAATAGGCAAAGGTTTGAACAGAAACCTCACAAAAGAAAAACAAGCAGGCAGCAAGTTCAAGAGATGTTCAACATCATTAGTATTCATTACCTGATTTGTATCAAAACCATAATGAGAAGGCTGTGTGTCACACTCACTACAATGGCTGAAACGAAGAACACTGAAAGCATCAAAGCATCGAGATGTGAAGCACCCAGAACTCTCATACATTGCTGGTAGGAGCATAAAACACTACAATCACTTTAGAAAACTGTTTGGTAGCTGCTTCTGCAATTAAACACACACCTATGCTATGACCCAGGAATTCCACTCCTAGCTATTTACCCAAGAGAAATGAAAATGAACATCTACACAATGGTTTATATGAGAATGTTTACAGGGACTTTATTCTTAATATTAAAACAAACAAAAAATCTGAAACCACCCAAATGTCCATCGCCAGAAGAGCGGATAAATAAAGCATGGTGTATGCACGCAATGCTACGTTATTCGGCAGTAATAGGGGATGAACTACTGATATATACAACAGAGAGCTGAGCCACAACAATAAAGTTAAGCAAAAGAAACCAGTTGCAGAAGACAACATATTGTATAATTCCATACAGGTGAAGTTCAAAACAGATAAAATCATCTACGCTGAGAAAAACGGGAACAGCACTTCAAGGGGTCACATGGAAACTTCGGGAGTGAAGGAAACGTTTACATCTTCACTGCTGTGTTAGTCACACACATGCAAATATCTGAAAAAACTCACTGGACTGCATGCTCCTGTTCTATGCATCTTATTGTATGTAAACTGTATCTCAATTTACAAAATAGTATAGATTATCATCTCTCCAGGCCTGCTCTACACCTCCCAGTTAATGGCATCATCATCTTCCACCTTGCCACCCCAGTCAGTAACTAGGGAAACCTCCCTGATTTCTTCTCTGTCTACTTCTCTCCTGCTCTCTCCCAGATATTCTCTCACATTGTGTGTTTCCACCTCCTTAAGCACTCTCAAATTAGTCCTTTCCTCTCTCCTTTCTCTGTCACAGAGTTGTTTCTGGCCTCACCGTCTTTGGTTTGGATTCTCAGCCGGTCTCCCTGCAACTAGTCCTGCCTCCTCCATCCAATCGACTTCACATCCAGCCACCAAGGGAAGCTTTCTAAAATGTAAATATGGGTACGCCACTTGTCAGCCTAGAATTCCTCAATAGCTCCCCATGGCTTCCAGGATAAAAGCTAGCACAGATGACAGCTATGAGCTGGTCTATTTCTCTAGTTTCATCACTAATCTTCATCCCACCTACCATCTCTCTCCCAACAGCACCTTGCTCACAGGGTCTTTCTTCATCCTCTCTCCTCAGACATCAAGCGCCACTTTTGGCCTCCCAGAGCTACCTGAGAATAGTTCTACCACAGCCTTCTTAAAGTGTGAATCAAAAAGAGTACATGGTGATTTGTATACTGATTTGTTTTATAAGGGAAAGATCCTGCTAACCACTACCGAAATCAGAAAACAGAATTTTGTCAGCTACTCTAGAAGCCTCCCCATGCGCCCCAATCCAATTCTCCCCACAAAGGTAAACATACTCCTGATTCTGTATTATCACTTCCTTAGGTCTTTGTGGTTTCACCACCTAAGTATACATCTTTAGATTCTAGAGTTTGACTTTTGTCCTCAGGTTTTTAGTTCAATGTGTGTTTGGTTCTCATTCCACCCACAGGGTCCCCTTCCATCCCTTTCTTTTCAAGTTGCCTGTTGAAGAAGCTCAACCATCTGACCAGTCTCCGTCTGAATTTTGCTGACTGCATGCTTTCTCATGGGAGAGTTCAACTTGTTGCCCTGTCTTCTGTATTTTCTGCACATTGGCAGATGGATCCAGAGGCTTGATCAGACTCAGGTGCAATCCCTTTAGCAAGGGTACAAGTGGTATTGCATGTTTTTATCATTGAATGTCCATAAGTCTGGCTGTCTCTTTTTTTGATGTTAGTGTCCACTGATGCTCAATACCTAGATCCATGAATTCCCTGGAGGTAACAAAATGGTGAGAATTCTAACTGTATCATTTGGTTGATTTCTTTGGTGAAGAAATTGTATTAGGAGATGCTTCTCCTCAAATACCATTTGGTTACCCCACTGTACTGTACCCTTAGGAAAGGCCTCTTTCATTTTCCAGGTGTCAAGACAATGAATTGGTTCCATGCATCCAATATTCTTTGGAGGTAACAAATCTGTGTGTGTTTAAGCTATTATGGTGAATTCATGGATTTAAACCTATTTTACAGGTTTAAAGTCTTTGAAACTGCTATTCATACTGAAGCTCAAATTGAGACATCTTTGGCCTCAGTTTGGTTCCTCAGTCATTTTGACACAACCTCAGTAATCTTTGATAGTGTCCTTGCCATGTGGTATGTCAAGATGTTCCTGGCTCAGTTTTTATATTTCCTCCCCAGACATGATATTAGACATTTCTCTAAGAAAAAAAAAATTTTAAGGTATTATTTACTTATTTGTCAGAGAGAGAGAGAAAATACAATGAGGGGGACTGACAGGCAGAGGGAAAGGGAGAAGCAGGCTCCCTGCTTAGCAGGGAGCCTGATGTGGGGACTCCATCCTGGGACCCTGGGATCATGACCTGAGCTGAAAGCAGATGCTTAACTGACTGAAGGCAGACGCCTTACCCAGGCATCCCTCTAAGAAATATTTTTAATTGAAATTTTTATTGAGGTAATTGTAGATAATTACAGATTCATATGCAGTTATAAGAAATAATATACAGAAATCTCTTATATACTTTCTCAGTTGCCCACAGTGGCAACACTTTCCAAAACTATCATCACAACCAGCATAGTGACATTGAGACAACCTACTATCTTATTTGGATTTCTTCAGTTTCACTTGGAGTCATTTTTGTGTCCGTTTGCATTACATTCTATACAATTTTATCACCTGTGTAGGTCTGGGTATCCACTACCAGAGTCAAGGCACTAAAAAGCCCTGATACCACAAGATCCTTCATGTTACTCTTTTATAACCACACCTACCATCCTGATTCCTCTTCCCTGTTCTTTACTTATATATTTTTAAAAGATTTTATTTATTATTATTATTTGACAGAGAGAGACACAGCGAGAGAGGGAACACAAGTAGGGGGAGTGGGAGAGGGATAACAGGCCAGGCTTCCCATGCTGCTGGGAGCTAGATACAGGGCTCTATCCCAGGACCCTGGGATCATGACCTGAGCAGAAGGCAGACACTTAACCAACTGAGCCACCCAGGTGCCTCTCCTCTTCCCTGCTCTTAATCCTTTATAACCACTAATCTGTCTTCCATTTCTTTTCTTTTTTAAAGAGATCTTAGGGGCGCCTGGGTGGCTCAGTGGGTTAAGCCTCTGCCTTCGGCTCAGGTCATGATCTGAGGGTCCTGGGACCGAGTCCTGCATCGGGCTTCTCTGCTCAGCAGGGAGCCTGCTTCCTCCTCTCTCTCTCTCTGACTGCCTCTCTGCCTATTTGTGATCTCTCTCTGTCAAATAAATAAATAAAATCTTAAAAAAAATCTTATTTATTAATTTGTCAGAGACAGAAAGCACAAGCAGGCAGAGTGGCAGGCAGAGGCAGAGAAAGAAGTAGGCTCCCTGCTGGGCAAGGAGCCCGATACAGGACTCGATCCCAGGATCCTGGGACCATGACCTGAGCCAAAGGCAGTCGCTTAAACAACTGAGCCACCCAGGCATCCCCTGTCTTCCATTTCTAAAACACTGTCACTTCCAAGATGTCACATAAATGGAATCATACAGTACATAATCTCTTGGGATTGGCTTTTTTTCACTCAGCATAGCTCCTTAGAGATTCATTCAAGTTGTGCGCATCACTAGTCCTTTTCTTTATAAAGCTGAGGGGCATTCCATGGTACAGATGTGCCACAGTGTGCATCTGCAGAATCTTGACAAAGGCATTCACACATGTAATTCCAACCCGTATCAAAAATAGGATATTACCATCACCCCAGAATATTCCCTCATGACTTTTCTGTCAATTCCTACCCCAAATCCCAAGGGTCAAACACTGTTGTGAATTTTCCAGCATATGTTGGTTTTGTTTGTTCCAGAATTTCATATAAATGGAAACATGCAGTATATATTCTTTTGTGCTAAGGCTTCCTTCACTTAGTATTACCTTTTTGAGATTCATCTATTTTGTTGCATGTATCAGTAGTTCATCCCTTTTCATTGCTGAGCAGTTATTTCATTGTATACTATATTGATATATTGCAGGCTTAAAAAATCAATTCTCCTACAGACAGAAGACTGAATTGTTTCCAATTTGGGGCTATTATGAATACTGCTGCTGGGAGTATTCTTACACAAATGCTTTGTGGACATATATTTCAATTTCCCTTTGAGTGTGTTCACAACTCCTATTTTTTTTTAATTGGATAATCTTTTTACTATTCAATTATAGGACTTTCTAATACATCCTTTCCCAAATATATGTTCTGTAAATATTTTCTCCCAGTCTGTAGCTTATCTTTTCATTTTCTTGATGGCGTCTTTTGATGAGAAGTTTTAAATATTGAAGTCTAACTCACCTTTTTCAAATGACTGATCCCTTTTAACCAAGAAGGTTTTGCTAATTCCCTTGTTGTGAAGATATTCTCCTATATTTTCTTCTAAACATGTTGTGTTTTAACTTTTATATTTTGATCTATGATCCATCATGAATTAATTTTTGTTATGGTATGAAGCAGTGGTTGAAATTAAGTTATTCCAGCACCATTTGTGGAAAAGAATCTCTTCTCCCCAGTTGGGTTACTTTGGTGCCTTTGTTCAAAATCGAATGACAGTAGTGTGGGTCTATTTCTGGGTGATTTATTCGATTTCATGGATCTATTTGTTAATCCTTATGCTAGCACCAAACTAGCACTACATTTCTGACACTTTTCCTTTCCTTTTATGAGTTGTACTTCTGGTGTCAAGTCTAAGAACTCTACCTCATTCTGGATCCTGAAGACTTTCTCCTATGTTTTTTTCTTAAAGTTTTATAATTTTACATTTTACATGCAGGTCTGTGACCTCTTTTGAGTTAATTTTTGATTAAGGTGCAAGGCTTAGTTTGAAGTTCATTTTTGGGGGCTTATGGTTGTCCAACAGTCCCAGCACCATTTGTAGAAAAGCCTATCCTTTCTCCATTGGATTGCTTTTGCACTTTTGTCAAAAATCAGTTGAGCGATAGTACTTGGCAAGATGGTGGAGGAGTAGGGAGACCTAAATATTATCAGGTCTCAGGAATTCAGCTAGATACTTATCAAACCATTCTGAACACCTACAGACTCAACAGGAGATAGAAAAGAAAAAGAGCAGCAACTCTAGGAACAGAAAATCGACCACTTTCTGGAAGGTAGGACAGATGGAGAAGTGATTCCAAGGCAATATATGAGAAGATAGACTGTTGGGGGGAGGGGTAGGCTCCTGGCAAGTGAGAGAGCTGCACAACACAAAATCGGAACTTTTAGAAGTGAGGGATGTTGTTCCAGAGGCTAAGCAGGGGGCGGAGCCCTCATGGGGACAATGTGGTCTCAGGACCTATGGGGTCACAAAAAGACCAGGGGTGTCTGAGTATGGCAGAACTCCCAGGTATCAGAGCAGGGAGGCCGGCAGAGAGACTGAGCCAAGGAGGGTCTCTCAGCTCGGGGTTACCTTAAACCATGATCTGAGGCACAGTGAGGCCACTACTCTTTGAGCAGGGACCCCACAAGTGGCAGATCCAGAGAGACCCCCTCCTTCTCCTCCAGGAGGAGCAGCGTGGCAGCATGTGGCAGGAATCTGCTGAGTTTGGAGACTCCAAACAGGGTTGTGTGCCAGAGATAGAAATGCTTGGTCACAGGCCAGGTGAACACGGAGTGCGGCCAGAGACCAGGGAGACGGGAGTGACTGACTGCTTTTCTCTGACAGTGCACTGAGGGGTGGGACTCCGAGCTCTCGGCTCCTGTGGGGTGGGAGATTTGGAGGCCGCCATTTTCATTCCTGTCCTCCAAAGCTCTACAGAAAGCACTCAGGAACAAAAGCTCTGGAGAATGAACCTGAGCAGATTACTTAGCGTGGCCCCTGGCAAGGGTAGTGCAATTCTGCCTCTGGCAAAGACATTTGAGAATCATGGGGCAAGAGGACCCTCTCCCAGATTAGCAAGAATATCCACACAAGACCAAGTTCACCAATCAATGAGAACTGTGGAACTCCAGAGTTAGGGGAAAGCAACACATAGAATTCATTGCTCTTCCCCCATGATTCTTTAGTCTTTCAAAGTTAAATTTTTTTTTTAAGATTTTTATTTATTTATTTGACAGAGCAAGATCACAAGCAGGCAGAGAGGCAGGCAGAGAGAGAGAGGAGGAAGCACGCCCCCCGCCGAGCAGAGAGCCCAATACACGGCTCGATCCCAGGACCCTGGGATCATGACCCGAGCCGAAGGCAGAGGCTTAACCCACTGAGCCACCCAGGCGCCCCTCAAAGTTAAATTTTTTAAATTTTGTTTTCCTTTTCTTATTCTATTTTTAAAAAATTTTCCTCTTTCCTATTTTAACATTTTTAAACTATTTTATCAATATCTTTTAAAAAATCTTTTTCATTGTTATAGTCATATTTTATCCCTTCATTGTACTTAACCTTATTTTTTGTATAGATACAGGTTTTTTTTTTTCTTTAAAATTTTGGGATACAGTTTCTTCTAATAGATCAAAATATACCCGAAATCTAGCACATGGCTTTGTTCTCCCATCCAAGTACTAACCAGGCCCGACCCTGCTTAGCTTCCGAGATCAGACGAGATCGGGCGTGTTCAGGGTGGTATGGCCACAGACTGGCTTTGTTTTAGTCTCCAGCCTGATCACATTTTTTCCTCTTTTTTCAACCAACTTCTTATCACTTTCTTTTTAAGAATCTTTTTAAATTTTCATCTTTACAGTCATATTCCATCCCTTCATCATGTTTACCATTATTTTTGTATATATATAAATTTTTCTTTCTTTAAAAATTTGGGAGGTAGTTTCTTCTTACAGACCAAAATACACTCAAAATCAAGTGTGTGGCTCTGATCTATTCACCAGTCTAAAATATATATTTTTTCTTTTTCTTCCCCCTTTCTTCTCTCCCCGGTATTGGGTCTCTTCTGATTTGGTTAGTGTATATTTTTCTGGGCTCGTTCCTACCTTTTTAGTATTTTGTTCTCTCATTCATCTATTCTTATCTGGATAAAATGACAAGGTGGAAAAACCCACCACAAAAAAAAAACAGAACAAAACAAAACAAAAAACCACAAAAACAAACAAACAAACAAAAAACCCCCAAAACCCAAGAGATAGTACCAACGGCTAGGGACCTAATCAATACGGACAGTAGTAACATATCAGAACTAGAGTTCAGAATTATGATTACCAAGGTGCTAGCAAGGCTCAAAAAAAGCATGGAAAATACTAGAGAATCCCCTTCGGTGGAAAAAAGATCCCTTTCTGGAGAAATAAAAGAACTAAAATCTAACCAAGTTGAAATAAAAAAAAGCTATTAATGAGGTGTGATGGAAAATGGAGGCTCTTACTGCTATGATAAATGAGGCAGAAGAGAGAATTAGTGATATAGAAGACCAAATGATGGAGAATAAAGAAGCTGAGCAAGAGAGACACAAACAACTAATGGACCACAAGGGATAATTTGAGAGATAAGTGATACCGTAAGATGAAACAATATTAGAATAATTGGGATATCAGAAGAAGAAGAAAGAGAGAGGGGGAAGAAGGTATATTGGCGCAAATTATAGCAGAGGACTTCCCTAATTTGGTGAAGGGAACAAGCATCAAAATCCAGGAGGCACAGAGAACGCCCCCTCAAAATCAATAAAAATAGGTCCACAACCCATCATCTAATAGTAAAACTTACAAGTCTCAGTGACAAAGAGAAAATCTTGAAAGCAGCTCAGGACAAGAGGTCTGTAACATACAACGGTAGAAATATTAGATTGGTAGCAGACCTATCCACAGAGACCCAGCAGGCCAGGAAGGACTGGCATGATACATTCAGAGCACTAAAAGAGAAAAACATGCAGCCAAGAATACTATATCCAGCTAGACTGTCATTGAAAATATAAGGAGAGATAAAAAGCTTCCAGGACAAACAGAAACTAAATGAATTTGCAAACACAAACCACCCCTACAGGATATATTGAAAGGAGTCCTCTAAGAAAAGAAAGAGCCTAAAAGTAACAGACCAGAAAGGAACAGAGACAATATACAGTAATAGTCATCTTACAGGCAATGCAATGGTACCAAATTAATATCTTTCAATAGTTACCCTGAATGTAAATGAGCTAAATGCCCCAATCAAAAGATACAGGGTATCAGAAGGGATTTAAAAAAAAAAAAAGACCCATTGATATGCTGTCTACAAGAAACTCATTTTTAGACCCAAAGACACCTCCAGATTTAAAGTGAGGGGGTAGAAAGCAATTTATCATGCTAATGGACAGCAAAAGAAAGCTGGGGTAGCAATCCTTATAACAGATAAATTAGATTTTTAAGCAAAAGACCATAATAAGAGATAAGGAAGGACACTATATCATACTTAAAGGGTCTGTCCAACAAGAAGATCTAACAATTTTAAATATTTTTACCCCTAACATGAGGGCAGCCAATTATATAAACCAAGTAACAAAAAAAATCAAAGAAACACAACGACAATAATACAATAATAGTAGGGGACTTTAACACCCCCCTCACTGAAATGGACAGATCATCTATGAAATAAAAGGCTTTAAATAACACACAGGACCAGATGGACATCACAGATATATTCAGAACATTTCATCCCAAAGCAACAGAATACACATTCTTCTCTAGTGCACATGGAACATTCTCCAGAACAGATCACATCCTGGCTCACAAACCAAGTCTCAACCAGTACCAAAAGACTGGGATCATTCCCTGCATATTTTCAGACCACAATGTTCTGAAACTACAACTCAATCACAAGAGGAAAGTTGGAAAAGAACTCAAATACATGGAGACTAAAGAGCATCCTACTAAGAATGAATGGGTCAACCAGGAAATTAAAGAAGAATTAAAAAAATTCATAGAAACAAATGAAAGTGAAAACCCAGCTGTTCAAAATCTTTGGGACACAGTAAAGGCGGTCCTGAGAGGAAAATATATAGCAATACAAGCCTTTCTCAAGAAACAAGAAAGGTCTCAAGTACATGACCTAACTCTATACCTAAAGGAGCTGGAGAAAGAACAGCAAAGAAAGCCTAAACCCAGCAGAAGAGAAATAATAAAGATCAGAGCAGAAATCAATGAAATAGAAGCCAAAAGAACAGTAGAACAGATCAACAAAACTAGGAGCTGGTTCTTTGAATAATTAATAAGATTGATAAGCTCCTGGCCAGATTTATCAAAAAGAAAAGAGAAAGGACCCAAGTTAATAAAATCATGAATGAAAGAGGAGACATCACAACCAACACCAAAGATCTACTTACAACTATAAGAACATATTAGGGAGAACTATACACCAGCAAATTTGATAATATGGAAGAAATGGAAGCAATCCTAGAGTCATATAAACTACCAAAACTCAGCCAGGAAGAAATACAAAACCTGGACAGACCCATAACCACTAAGGAGATTAAAGCAGTCATTAAAAATCTCCCAAAAAAACAAGAGCCCAGGTCCAGAGAGCTTCCCAGGGGAATTTTACCAAACATTTAAAGAAGAATTGATACCTCTTCTCCTTAAACTGTTCCAAAAACTAGAAGTAGAAAGAAAACTTGTAAACGTATTTTATGAGGCCAGCATTTGGTCTGGTTTGATCCCCAAACCAGACAAAGACCCCATCAAAAAGGAGAATTACACTCTAATATCCCTTGATGAACACGGATGCAAAAATTCTCACCAAAATACTAGCCAACAGGATCCAAAAGTACATTAAAATGATTATTCACCATGTCCAAGTGGGATTTATTCCTGGACTGCAAGATTGGCTCAACATCCGCAAATCAATCTATGTGATCAAACACATTAATAAAAGAAAGAACAAGAACCATATGATACTCTCAGTAGGTGCTGAAAAAGCATTTGACAAAATACAGCATCCTTTCTTGATGGAAACTCTTCACAGTGTAGGTAAAGAGAGTACATACCTCAGTATCATCAAAGCCATCTATGAAAAACCCACCGCGAATATCATTCTCAACAGGGAAAAACTGAGAGCTTTTCCCCTAAAGTAGGAACAAGGCGGGATGTCCACTATCACCACCGCTATTCAACATAGTACTAGAAGTCCCAGCCTCAGCAATCAGACAACAAAAAGAAATAAAAGGCATCTGAATGGGCAAAGAAGAAGTCAAACTCTCACTCTTTGCAGATGATATGATACTTTAAATGGAAAACCCAAAAGGCTCCACTCCAAAACTGCTAGAACTCATACAGGAATTCAGTAAAGTGCCAAAATATAAAATCAATGCACAGGAATCAGTTGCATTTTCATACACCAACAGCAAGACAGAAGAAAGAGAAATTAAGGAGTCGATCCCATTTATAATTGCACTCACAACCATAAAATACCTAGGAATAAATCTAACCAAAGAGGCAAAGAATCTGTACTCATTAAACTATAAAGTACTCATGAAAGGAATTGAGGAAGACACAAAGAAATGGGAAAATGTTCCATGCTCATGGATTGGAAGAATATCATGAAAATATGTATGCTACCTAGAACAATCTACATGTTTAATGCAATCCCTATCAAAATACCATCAACTTTTTTCAAAGAAATGGAACAAATAATCCTAAAATTTATATGGAACCAGAAAAGACCCTGACTAGCCAGAAAGATGTAAAAAAAGAAAGCCAAAGTTGGTGGCATCACAATTCCAGACTTCAAGCTCTATTACAAAGCTGTCATCATTAAGACAGTATGGTACAGCACAAAAACAGACACATAGATCAATGGAACAGAATAGAGAGCCCAGAAATGGACCTTTAACTCTATGGTCAACTAATCTTTGACAAAACAGGAAAGAATGTCCAATGGAAAAAAGACAGTCTCTTCAATAAATGGTGTTGGGAAAATTGGACAGCCACATGCAGAAGAATGAAACTGGACCATTTCCTTATACCACACACAAAAATAAACTCAAAATGGATGAAAGACCTCAATGTGAAACAGGAATCCATCAAAATCCTCGAGGAGAACACAGGCAGCAACTTCTTCGACCTCAGCTGCAGCAACAGAAATATCGCCACAGACAAGGGAAGCAAGGGCAAAAATGAACTATTGGGACTTCATCAAGATCAAAAGCTTTTGCACAGGGGTGCCTGGGTGGCTCAGTGGGTTAAAGTCTCTGCCTTCGGCTCAGGTCATGATCTCAGGGTCCTGGGATGGAGCCCCGCATCGGGCTCTCTGCTCGGCAGGGAGCCTGCTTCCTCCTCTCTCTCTCTGCCTACTTGTGAACTCTGTCAAATAAATAAATAAAATCTTAAAAAAAAAAAAAGCTTTTGCACAGCAAAGGAAACAGTCAACAAAACCAAAAGAGAACAAACAGAATGGGAAAAGATATTTGCAAATGACATATCAGATAAAGGGCTAGTATCCAAAATCTATAAAGAACTTACCAAACTCAACACCCAAAGAACAAATAATCTCATCAAGAAACAGGCAGAAGACATGAACAGACATTTCTGCAAAGAAGACATCCAGATGGTCAACAGACACATGAAAAAGTGCTCAACATAACTCGGCATCAGGGAAATACAAATCAAAACCACAGTGAGATACCACCTCACACCAATGAGAATGCTAAAATTAACCAGTCAGTAAATGACAGGTGTTGGCGAGGATGTGGAGAAGGGGGATCCTTCCTGTTGGTGGGAATGCAAGCTGGTGCAGCCACTCTGGGAAATAGTATGGAGGTTCCTCAAAAAGTTGAAAATAGAGCTACCCTATGACCCAGCTATCGCACTACTGGGTATTTACCCTAAAGATACAAATGTAGTGATCCGAAGGAGCATGTGCACCCCAATGTTTAAAGCAGCAATGTCCTCAATAGCCAAACTATGGAAAGAACCTAGATGTCCATCAACGGATGAATGGATAAAGAAGATGTGGTCACACACACACAATGGAATACTATGCAGCCATCACCTCCCCCACCCCAAAATCTTGCCATTTGCAATGATGTGCATGGAACTAGAGGGTATTATGCTAAGTGAAGTAAGTCAATCAGAGAAAGACAATTATCATATGATCTCCCTGATATGAGGAATTTGAGAGGCAGGGTGGGGGGTCATGGGGATTAGGGAGGGAAAAAATGAAACAAGATGACCAGGGAGGGAGACAAACCAGAAGAGACTCTCAATCTCAGGAAACAAACTGAGGGTTGCTGGGGGGTTGGGGGGGGATGGGGTGGCTGGGTGAGGGACATTGGGGAGGGTATGTGCTATGGTGAGTGTTGTGAATTATCTAAGACTAATGATTCACAGACCTGAATCTCTGAAAAAAATAATACATTATATGTCAATAAAATTAATTAATTAATTAACTATATAAACCCAGTTTTAAGGACCTTCCCTCTCTATTCAAGTTTCCTGCATCCATAAGGAAATTTTCATGTAGAGGCGCCTGGGTGGCTCAGTGGGTTGGGCCTCTGCCTTCGGCTCAGGTCATGATCTCAGGGTCCTGGGATCGAGTCCCACATGGGGCTCTCTGCTGAGCAGGAAGCCTGCTTCCCCTTCTCTCTCTCTGCCTGCCTCTCTGCCTACTTGTGATCTCTGTCTGTCAAATAAATAAATAAAATCTTAAAAAAAAAAAAAAGAAATTTTCATGTAGAAATTCTTGACGTTCCACTGTGAATAAAAAATTAAAGAATAAAAATCCCTTTTATTCCTGAGTTCATTTGTTTTGTAAATACAGCCCTTATGGAGTGTGGGGGTACTGGGATGAGAAAAGCTTGATAGGAGATGGACAGCCTGGGATAGCAAGAATTGAGCACCACTGCAGCTTATAGAACTCAAGAGGAAAGAACATTTTTAAACCAGACTTGGAGAGACTTCCCCTAACAGTGGTTCTTAACACATGGCTCTTGGTCCTCTACCTCAGAATCACCCAGGGCCTGTTCCTAGCCCCACTTCAGATCTCCAGAATGAGAATCTCTGGGGTAAAACCAATTATCTGCATGCTCACCAAGCTCCCTGGTGACTGTATAAAAAGGGCCCCCATTCCCCACTTTGACACAGCACCCTCAATAAACATATCTCCTCAGCTTTCATCCCTCTCGGTGATATGGCCCTCCCTGTATCATCTCAAAGTCAGAAGATCTGGATGATGTTGTAGGAGACCTTGAGCAAGTCACTTAACGCCCTGGGCTTCCGTTTCCTCATATGTAAATTGGAGACCCTGATACTACCCCAGAGGATTTCTGCAACCATGAGAAGATCCAAGGTCCACTGTGTTGGGAATCAGTGCTTTTTACCAACTAGTCCCAGTTTCCCCTCATGGGTTACTGATAGGATCGCACTGGCCCCTCCAGTGGTTGGGTGGGCCCCATGGCTAGTATTAATCAATGAGTTTTGAGCAGAAGGGGTGTGTGCTACTTCTGGGCTAGAGACTTAACTGCCTATGCAAGATTATCCTGAGTTCTGTTTTTCTTGGGCAGCACAACTGGCAACATTTGAGACCATGGCTACTCCGGGAGGACAACCAGCATCCCCATGCTAACCTGAAACAGACACACATCATGCATAAAACATAATCCTCTGTTTTGGGTTAAGGCACTGAGAATTTAGAGACTGTTACCACAGTATAACCTAGGCCTTCCTGACAGAGCATGTGAAACTCTAAACAGCACTAGTAGGAAGTTCCCAGATACCGTGAGATGCCCATTCCATGGTTTGTCTGAAGCCACCTTTAGTGAACTTCCCAAGACTGAGCCAAAATCTAGCTCTTAGTTACTTCTTCAGTCGGTCTCAGTTCTGTTCCCCTGCAGCCACTGGAGTTCTGCTCTCTTATATATGTTGCATGTTGGTATAGGCCTTGGATGCCAAAACTGGAAGCTTGTACTCTGTCTACTGTAGGTTCCTCAGGAGGAGAGTGGCCTGATCAGAGCTCTAGTTCAAGGAGATCCATCCACGAGAAGTAGGTCGGGTAGAACAGTGATAGCAGAAATTTACAACTTAGCAAATACTAAATGATGGTTTCCTTCTCTCAGGATTATGTGAGAGCCTCCAAGAGGATTTGGGGCAAAGCTGCCTAGCATGGAAACTACTGGAGCTTCAGTTTTCTTAAGATCCCAAGAAGCCCACCCCACAGTGAAAGTTAAGGGTCTTGGGGCAGGCCTGTCAAGGGAAGAAGATTTGCTAGCAGAGGATTTCCCATCCTTCAGCACATGCCTTCCTCTAAACTTGACTATGTCCCCAACTCTAGCAACACCCCACAGGCTGAATCTAGAATGAGGCTGGTAATTCTACCCCGAGGACCCCCTCTGAACTCAAAGAGGATTTCCTTTTATTCAGTTGTCACACTCCCTATTGTTCCATTGGCTTTATTTACTGTACCTTTACACTAATCCGTGGGGATCCGTGAAGCAACAGGGATTTCTATAACCAGGTAACACTTAAAAAAAAAATGTATTCAAGTTTTGCCTTTCCTTTTTGCCAGTGGGGCCTCTGTGCTATGGAATTAAAAGTAACGAATGTCCCCTAGGGCTTGTGCACCTGGAGTGTGAGCCTGGAAAGAGCTGGAGAAACAACAGTGGGAACTTGTTTGGGACGGGAGGGAACAGGGCCCGAAGTAAGCCTCAAGTTGTTACCTTTGTGTGTTCCCAAGAGTGTGAGAACTCAGGGCTTCTATGTGGCATCCTCCTAAGTCTCTGAGTCACCAGGTGCCCCCAGCCTCAGCGGGTGGGGCAGAGCGCACCCTCTTGGGACGTGAGCCCCATAAGACTTGCCTCTCAACAAGCAAGCTCTACTGCTTCCCAGTGTTGTGACTTGAGCAAATCCTTTAATCTCTCCAAACCTCTGTCCTCATCTGTAAACAGGCTCATGACAGCTGTCCTACTGCACCTCATGAGCATTTTGAGAATTTCCAAAGAAAATCATTTATTCAACGAAGATTCATATATTGCTCACTGTCTCACTAGGCATTGTTCTAAGCACTGACAGGCAGCAAACAAGTTGAAGTCCTACCTTTAGACATAGACAAAAAATTTAAAAAACAGTAGCAAATGCTATGAAGAGAAAATAAAGCAGACTAAGGGGCATGTGCATGTGTGCCATTTTAGATACGGTTGTCAAGGAACAGGTCCCTGAGGAGGTGACATTTGAAGAGAGACCTGAATGACATTTGAAGTCACGGGATGGGATGAGCTCACTAGAGAGAAAGAGAAGTCTGATGACCAAGTCCTTGCCAGGCTAACAAGTAAAGGGCATGTAATGGAAAAGGACTCTGCGAAGGAGAAATCGGGAGTGAATATGCTTACAGAAGCGTGCAGGACTCTGGTCAACAGTAGGCACTGGAAGAGAAGCTTTGCTTTGTTTTGCTGTCTAGGCTCCTACTGCTTTTGAGAGAATGGGTGGCTGGCCAGTCTGCTGAGCATCATGATGGGCAGGCAAGGTAGGGTCAGGACTAAAACCTCTAAAACTATAGAGATGTCTAGTGACATCTCTATAGTTCACTTGGGTTTGTGTGGGTGGGTTTGTGCGGCGCGTGGGAGGGACATGCAGAAGTGTCCAGTTATAAGGACTGCCCATGTGACACATGAGACAGTGTGTGCAGATGTACAGTGACACCTACAATGAGGAAATTCATGGTGATGAATTATACACATTCTCTGCCCTCAAGGAGCTTGTCTTTTTATAAATAATATTCTTTTCTTTCTTTATTGTCTGGCTCCCCTGAGCAAGTCCCAAAAAGCAGAAACTTCCTATCATTGCTTTGTATTATGCGTAGAACTCTGCCTTGTCCATGGTAGGTGTTTCATAAACATTTATCAAAGGAATGAATCATCATCGTCATCATCACTATCTGGTATATTAGAATAGCTGAGACTATTTAATCCATTAGCCACTGAATTCGTACTGTGACAAAGATCCCTGTGGAATAAAAAAAGAAACCTGAGTATGTAGTCCACACTGTAAGAGAATCAGGAATAAGACAAAGACCCTATCCTCAAGTCTGGTAGGAGACAAAGCTATCTCTACTTCCCCAAAGCCCCCAAACCATAGAATCACTTTAAGTGAAAAAGTGCTCAGGAGTGCCATAAGAGGGAAAGCCTTTGTTTAAAGACTGTAAATGGGACCTCCAGATAGGGAAATCAGCCTGTAAAAATAGAAGACAACACAAGCAGCACCTACCACTTACTCAGCACGAATATCTGAAAGACACCATATTGAGCACTTTCCATGCATAATTTCATTCTACTCTCTCAAAATCCCTCCAAAGCTTTGCAACTCAGAGTGCTGTTCCTAGGACCAAGGAGCTGGTTAGAAACACCAGTTCTTGGGCACCACCCTGTACCCAGTGGATCAGAATTGGCATTTTAACAAGATCACCAGGGATCTTGTGTGTCTGTATGTTTAAAAAGCACCGATCTAAAGTATCACTGTCTTCATTTTACAAATGAAGAAACTAAGTCTGGGAGAAACTAATGCGGCAAATGACTTACCCCAAATCACTCTGCTAGAAAGCAACAGAACCCCCCTGTGAACCAGGTCTGACCCCAAAGACTAGGTTTTTGTTTGTTTTTCTAAAGATTTTATTTATTTATTTGACAGACAGAGATCACAAGTAGGCAGAGAGGCAGGCAAAGACAGGGGAGGAAGGGAAGCAGGCTCCCTGCTGAGCAGAGAGCCCAATTTGGGGCTCCATCCCAGGACCCTAGGACCACAACCCAAGCCGAAGGCAGAGGATTCAACCCACTGAGCCACCCAGGAGCCCCCCAAAGACTAGGTTTTTAACCATTAACCCAACCTTCATGGACAAGCTGGCCTCTCAAGAGCGGCACTCTGAGATATGGGTAGGTCTGGGGCATCCAGAGAATCCAGGAAAGGGGACTGAGACAGAGTCCCAGGGTAAGAAACCTCTAGCCAGGCTGAAGACACAGTAAGAAGCTCAGTCTGGCAGCAGCTCCAGGAGTTTGAAAGGGTCAGGAAGAAAGGCCAGCTGGATCGATTCAGAGAGTTCTCGTTAATTTTGCAGGCAGGGGGAACTGCCTCGAATCCCAGTATAAAAGGCCCTATCCCTTATCTGAGAGGACTCAGATAAAAGGGGTTCAGCACGCTTTTAGTCTGGGTTCTGCCTCTCCCTCACTGGGTAATCTTGAGGGCGGGGAACTTCATAACTCTGCTGTGTACATTATACAATCAGCTGCCATGTTCTTCATTATTTACTAAAGAAAATACACGTACATCCTACCTATGGGAGGCCATATCAGTATCAAAGTGGCAAGAATTTTGCTTTTAATTTAAAAAAAGGGGGGTAGGGGAGATTCTAGGACAGCTCAGAACCCTATCTAGAGGGGTGCCTGGGTGGCTCGGCCATTAAGCATCTGCCTTCGGCTCAGGTCATGATGCCAGCATCCTGGGATCAAGCCCCGCATCTGGCTCCCTGCTCAGCACGTAGCCTGCTTCTCCCTCTCCCTCTTCCCCTGCTGTGTTCCCTTTCTTGCTGTGTCTCCCTCTGTCAAATAAACAAATAAAATCTTAAAAAAAAAAAGAACTCTATCCAGAATTGATGAAGGGGAAAAAAAATACAACTTTCCATGTTATGAAGCACACTAAACATCAGTGTAAATTACTACAAACTGAATTAATGAAGCAACTGTAACAGGTTAATTTTAGAACTTTCTTCAAATCAAAGTAAATGTCTCTCAAGTTTTGTGGATTTTATTTTGAAAGTACACAGAATAAAATACTATAAATCAAGAAAGAGCCCTGTATACATACTTATACACATACTATTGGAAATGAGACAAAATTTAAAACTTTGAAAATGACAAAAATCTCAGCTGGGCTTTTCATAATTTCTTTAAGCCTCAGCCCTCCTCAGCCTGAAAAATAACCAGCTGTTTCTTATTTTAGCTTTGAAATTTGATGGCATAGACCAGAAGGCTGTGTTCTGATGCATGTTTAGTGCCAAGTGTGGTCGGGAGCAGTGAGGGCTCTCTCTCCCTCCTTCAACACCCTGACCATTCATGGTAGTTCACCTATAGAGTGCACTGGGTTGGGAATTCCAAAACCAGGGTTTTAGTCCAGATTCTCTGGACTGGAGAGAGGGCAGGGAATGGTGTGTTGAGGGCTTACTAAATGCCAGGTACCTCTTATATGTCATCTCAGTGAGCAATTACAGTAATGTAAGAGGCAGGAGTCTTCTTATTCCCAATTCCAGGAATAAAGTTACTCCTTTAATTTAGTTAGTAAGCTGTGGTTCCTCACCTGGACTGTCTGGAGCCTGTTCTTTCTGCTGCAGCGGCCTGCCTCCTAGTTCCGTTCCTGAGCTTCTGAGGTTCCTAAACTTGTGAAATGATGGAGGAGGACCTTCTAACCTCACCATACAGACACATAAACTCACAGATCATGAAATAAGGATAAATTTAATCCTGCAATTATGCATTAGTGCATGAGATTACTGGGGCTCCTCCCAGGCATGGTCTGTGGAGAGAACACCTGATCAGAGCCTTTCCCACTACCTCCTGACTCCCACAACACCACACAAGGCTCCCACATTTCTCCTTAATTGCTCTCAGCTTGAGGCAATTCCACACCAAGTGATTGTTACTTTACACCCAAAATTACACATTCAATGGAGTCAGACCATCCTGTGTCTGAGCTTATCTATAAAAGTGGGGATAATAATACCTTAGGGAGTTGTTGTGAGGCTGAAATGAGAGAATGGATGGAAATCTCTTAACATCGTGCCTGACACATAGTAAACACACAATAAATGGTGATGAATTCCTTCTCTCCTAGGACCTTTTCCTGTCCCTAAATTCCTTTCTTTCATTGTAATGCATTTGAACCAAACCTCCAATATCGTAGAAAAAAATTTATTATAGGCAATAATTTAGGGTTTTCTGTTGTGAAGTAAGGAACAAGGAGACCACAGAGGGAATGGAGCTCACTGCCAAGCCCACTGCCCTGCTCCATGGCCAACAATGCAGACACTGACAGCCGGCCAAGCAGTGGGTGTATTATTTATTGTCATCAAGCCGACAAGTTTTATAGCTGCTGACCATCCAATGACAAGAAGAGTGAGATTTCTTTTCAGAGCAGTCATTGGCAGTAACAGAAATTCACCCACGTGGGCATTGCCCCCAAGTTCTGAATATCTGTTCTAGTGAGTCTTCCGATCTCAGCAGGTGCAAAGGAAGGGCTTAGCATATAAACCTATGTGGGCTAGTGAGGATATTATGGAACAGGATCACAGTAGGGTTGGATCTTCCAGAGTGTAGGATGAAAGGTTTGGATCCACAGCCGCTCCATGGGGTTGCCTGTGGGGGCTCATCACATGACTCAGCCATCCCTCATGGGTCAGCTCCATTCTCCTTTTACCTGGAGTCTATAAACGCTTTTCTATCTCTCAGTGCTTCTGCTTCCCCATAACACCAGCTAGCCAGAACTCTTCAAAAGCCTGACTTTACATACCATTTCAGCCTCAATTTCTGTAGTTAAGTGCTCTTCCACAATCCCCAGTTCAAATTTCTACGAACATGCATCTTTTTTTCCAGTAGTTCATATCACAGGTCGTTGGTTTGCCTATGAATTGGCCATTCTTGGGTCTGACATTTGGCTCTGGCCCACGAAATTCTGACTAGGGAGTAGGAATAGAGCAAGATCTTATGGGAGAAAACATGGTTATGTGGGGCTGACACGAACAGGAGTTGTGGATGTAGAAGCTGCTCTTAGAAAGGCCCGTGGGAATAGCAGACCACAGCTGACATGCTGAATACACGCCCACATACTAGACAGCCCACACTAGCTCTCTCTTGTCTCTGCTACTGTGGACCACAAACAATGACAAAGCACTACCATTGGCATTGGTTGGTAGGTGAAGGAACTGCCTGGCCAGATTCCTCCTTCCCTATCAATGGGCTCATAAAGAGGTGATGTCTTCTCCCTTTTTCTTGTACAGATTAACTGAGTTAATTCCAATCACACCCTCTTCTCTCTGTGTGTTACTCTTCCAAGTCACTACTCGGCACAGTGGACTGAGGTAGCTATAATTTTTGTCTGCCCAGCATACCTTCCCTCTTCTGGTTCCTCAGAGGAACTTGGCTCCCATTCCAGTTAGTCCATTTAGAGGTGGGACTATCATTCATAGTGCGTCAACCCTCCACTTCATACTTGACCCAAAGCAGAATCAGAAGATCCCATCAGTCCTGCCAGTGGTGGGGATAACTTGGAAGAGTTCACTTGAGGAATGAAGCCGAATTAAGACATGCAAGACTGAATGACTGAGAGAGACGGAGAGGGAGATATTCCTAAAAAATCCTAAAAAGATTTTTTGAACCCCTGGATCCACTATGCAGTTTTATTTTTTATTTTTTAAAGATTTTATTTATTTATTTGACAGAGAGAGAGATCACAAGGAGACAGAGAGGCAGGCAGAGAGAGAGGGGGAAGCAGGCTCCCTGCTGAGCAGAGAGTCCGATGGGGGGCTCCATCCCAGGACTCCGAGACCATGACCCAAGCTGAAGATAGAGGCCCAACCCACTGAGCCAACCAGGCGCTCCACTATGTAGTTTTATAAGCAAACAGATTTTCTTTTTAAAGTCCAGAGAGTCTAATAAGGTGATCACTTGCAACCAAAAGAGTCCTGACAAAATCATATTGTTTTCTCAAATTCTTTGTTCTCTCACCTTTTTCCTCCCTCATCACATTTATTCTGTCTGCCGGTCCTTAACTGACTCTAACCAAAGCTGACACACTGTGTTACGACTAGTCTACCACTAAGCAGGATGGAAAAAATAAGAGATCAAGTGGTCTAAGGTCCCGTACTGTCCAAAAGAAGAGCGGGATATTTATCACCTCCATAACTTATCAACTTCAGTTAAATTAAAATTTCAAAGGTAACTATGCAAGAAGAGCAAGTGCATACTATCCAAACTAGAAGGAAAAAGAGTAAATGACTAAAAATATTCCAAAAGGAGGGAAGAGCTAAAGCAAAATGGAGTACTAGCAAGACAAATATATTCAAGGGGTAAAATATTAAGGCAAACTTAACCCTAAGTACATCAGTGGTGACATTAATAAGGACCAAATTTTCCAATGAAGAGATTAAAAACAGGTGATAAAAAAGCAAATCGAGGGGTGCCTGGGTGGCTCAGTGGGTTAAAGCCTCTGCCTTCAGCTCAGGTCATGATCCCGGGGTCCTGGGATCGAGCTCCGCATCGGGCTCTCTGCCCAGTAGGGAGCCTGCTTCCCCCTCTCTCTCTCTTTGCCTGCCTCTCTGCCTACTTGTGATCTCTGTCAAATAAATAAAATCTTAAAAAAAAAAAAAAAGCAAAATGCACATGCTATTTATAAAAGACATATTTAAAACACACAGCACAAAAAGAATAAAACTGAAAGGATGGGAAAAGATATACCTTGCATAGATTAACCAAAAACGAATGGTGTAGTTACACTGGTATCAGATAAAATAGAGTTTAAGGCCTTCCCCCACTCCCTAAATCAACCAAACAAACAAAAAAAATCCACCATTCTTTAACTAGAGATGAAAAGGGCAACCTTATAATGATAAAAGGTTAATTCACCAGGAAAATACAACAAGTTTATATTTGTATACACTTAATATGGCTCAAAAATAGCAAAAAAACAGAAGGTGAAATAAGCAAATTCATAAACTTAGTTGGATATTTTAACACATTTCTCTTTGTAATAGCTAGAATAGGCAAAAATAAACCCAGAAGATGTGAATTAATAAATCTGACCTAACGGAATACAGAACACTGAATCCAGTAACTGCAGAAGTCACATTACTTTCAAGCACATGTGCAACATTTATAAAAATGGACCATAAACAAAGCCTTAATAAAAATTCCAACAAATTTTAAAGGATTAAAATTATATAGAACAAGCTCATGGACCATAATAAAAGATAACCAGGAAATACTCATATGTTTGAAAATTAAGAAACACATTTCTAAGATACCTATGAGTCAAAGGGGAGATCACAATGGAAATTAGAAAATATTTAGAAATAAATGGCTAAAATACCACATATCAAAACTTATGAGCACCTACTAAGCAGTATTTGCAGGAAAATGTGTAGCCTTTTTTTTTTTTAAGATTATTTATTTATTTGATAGACAGAGATCACAAGTAGGCAAAGAGGCAGGCAGAGAGAGGAAGGGAAGCAGGCTCCCCACTGAGCAGAGAGCCCAATTTGGAGCTCGATCCCAGGACTCTGGGATCATGACCTGAGCTGAAGGCAGAGGCTTTAACCCACTGAGCCACCCAGGCGCCCCGAAAATGTGTAGCCTTAAATGGAAAGAATCAAAAGGATACAAATGAGGGGCGCCTGGGTGGCCTAGTGGGTTAATTAATAAGTCCTCAGCTCAGGTCATGATCCCAGGGTCCTGTGATGGAGCCACACAACAGGCTCCCTGCTCAGCAGGGGGCCTGCTTCCCTTTCGACCTACAGCTCCCCTGCTCCTGCTTTCTCTCCTGCTCACTCTCTCAAATAAATAAATAAATAATTTATTTATAATTTGTATAATAAATTTATTTATAATTTATTTATAATTTGTATAATAAATTATTTATTTATTTGAAAGAGTGAGACAGAGGGAACACAAGCAGGGAGGAGGGGCAGAGGGATAGGGAGAAGCAGAGCCCCCACTGAGCAGGGAGCCCAATGTGAGGCTCGATCCCAGGTGCCTGGAATTATAACCTGAGCCGAAGGCAGAGGCCCAGCCCACTGAACCACCCAGGTGCTCCTAAATAAATAAAATCTTAAAAATAAATAAATAAACAAAAATAAAAATATTTTTAAGAAAAGTAGAATAAAAAAAATAAAAGAGCAGAGCTTAATGAAATAGAAAACCAGCTTACTATGGAAAATATCATTGAAGACAAAAGTTGTTTCTGTGAAAGGAAATGCTACTGAAACTAAGAAGAGTAAAAGGGAGAAAACGTAAAAATGAAACTAACGAAAAGGGGCACATCACTACAGATGTCGCAGACATTATAATAACAAGGAATATCATAAACAATTTTATATAAATAAATGTGAAACATTTAAAGGGGCCAACTCCTGGAAAAATATCACTTAGTAAAACTAAAGAAGAAAATTTAAAAGCCATCAGAACCATTAAAAATACTGAACCTGTCATCAAAAATAACACAACAAAACACAACAAACTTCCAGAACCAGGTGGCTTTATCACTGCACTCTCCGAACATTCAAGGGACAAAGGAGAGGAAACTAGAATAGATGGCAGGGGACGCCTGGGTGGCTCAGTTGGTCGGACGACTGCCTTCGGCTCAGGTCATGATCCTGGAGTCCCGGGATTGAGTCCCGCATCGGACTCCCAGCTCCACGGGGAGTCTGCTTCTCCCTCTGACCTTCTCCTCGCTCATGCTCTCTCTCATTGCCTCTCTCTCAAATAAATAAATGAAATCTTTTAGAATAGATGGCAGATGAGGAAGGTAATGAGCAGTAGTTACATTTTTTTTGCACTGGCTGTGGCAGCAGGATTGTAGTTTGTTCCACTACCCTTCCTCTTGTAAATTTTCCCAGAAATTGTGACCAACCAGAATCCTGGAGCTGTATCTGGGTGGAGTGAAAAGAAAAGAATGTATCTCAGGGCACCTGAGTGGCTTAGTCGTTAAGCGTCTGCTTCGGCTCAGGTCATGATCTCATGGTCTTGGGATTGCGCCCCGCATCAGGGCTGTCTGCTCAGTGGGAAGCCTGCTTCTCCCTCTCCCACTCCCCCTGCTTGTGTTCCCTCTCTCACTGTGTTTCTTTCTGTCAAATAAGTAAATAAAATCTTAAACAACAACAAAAAGGAATGTATCTCAATGGAATGGAATCGGTTACATCAGTAACCCAACCAGAATCTCCACTAGCCAGTATACCCAACCTTCTCATAGGAATGTCAGTTGATAACCCACAAATGTCCCTTCTCTGGAAAACTGCCACCTCACCTGGTTATACCAGTCTTCCCCTCCTCCCCGCATCCTGCTTCCCTCATTCTCCTTTTCCTGAGCACATTTCCCAATATACCACTTGAACAAGAATCCCTATTTCAGGCCCTGCCTCTACAGAACAGGATCTAAGACATCACTATTTAGGAGGGTGAAACGAGAATCGCAGAGTAGGAGAACACATTCTTAAAACATATAATTGACAAGGGACTACTAACCAAAATACATAAAGAACTCCAACAAATCAATAAGAAAAACTGATAAATAGGCAAAAGACTGAATAGGCAAATTGGAAAAGAGGATATCCAATTAATCAATTAAACAGTGCCCAACATTAGTAGTAACCAAGGAAAAGAAAAGTAAAATCACAAAAGATACTACGGACCCACGAGAAGAGTTTAAACGGATAATACTGAGTATTTGCAAGGATGTAAAGCAACTGGAACTCTGACATACCGCCGGTAGGAGAGTAAATGGTTACAATCACTCAGAAAACTGGCATTATCTAGCAAAGCTATTCCACTCTGACACTTATTACCTACAGAAGCTTCACAAAAACAACAGAAAATGTCTAAGGATGTTCTCTGCTGTACTGTTCTTGGTAGTCAGAAGCTACAAGCAACACAAGTATCTGTAAACTATAGGACAAATAAGTATATTGTGACATATATCATGAAACAGCAATGAAAATAAGCATGGTAACCTCATGGATGCAGCACACAAACAAAGCAAAAGAAAGCCAACACAAAACGCACACAGTATGATTCTATGTATGAAGTTAAAAAAAAAACAACTAGTAAAATTATACTCTTTAGGGATGCAAATATAGGTGATAAAACTACAAAGAGAAACAAATGATTATCATGTAAGTCAAGGTAGTGGCTTCTGGGAAGGAGGTTATGATTTGGAAGGGGTGCTACTGAGTACTGGCAATGCTCCACTTCTTGACATGGTGGTGATTCCATGTATATTTCTCTTAGAATTGTTAAACTATGCAACCATTTGTGAGGTTTCTTTGCATGCATTGTTATACCTCATATCTTGAAAGTTTAAATTAAAGACAATGAGGGGGTGCCTTGGTGGCTCGGGTCATGATTCCGGGTTCCTGGGATTAGCCTTGTGTCAGGCTTCCCTGCTCAGGGGGACGTCTACTTCTCCATCTGCCCCTCCACCGACTTAAGCGGTGGGCTGGCGGGTGGAGGGGGTGTCTCGTGCTCCAGCTCTCCTGCACTCTCTATCTCAAATAAATAAAGTCTCAAATAAATAAAGACAACAAAATACACATATCAACTATTGTTTGATTCTTTTAAAAGTTGAGGGAACTTCATTTTTAAATTAAAACCTAGCCCTAAATCCCTAACAGAGTACATGCGATTTAAATTTGCAATAGTGCCTACTTTTCTTGGGATTACGGGTGGAGAAAGTCTCCTGGGAACAGATATGTGCTTTGCCAAGAGGTACCAGAGGATTCTTCTTCTATATGAAAAGCTGAGTAGGCGTCCAAAGTTCTAGGGTAGCTATCTGCCATTTGAGAATTCTTGGTAGGCAGAATCCTGGAGAGGAAGTAGAACCAATTTGCCAAAATGCCTTGGGTTAGGGTCAGGAATGGACTGAGCCTCCAAATCCTGATGAAAGGTTTGACAATAGGGTAATCTCCTGAGGGGTATGCAGTGACCCTGACCAAGGATACTAGCACAAAAGAGCCCCAAATCCCCCCAAAGAGTACTCACTAGAGGACAGGCGGAAACCAGCCTGGTGACATGCTCAACACACTACCCAGAGTGCAGTGCTTTAGGGGAAAATGGCTAAGCATGGGAGCACAAACTAAAAAAGCTCTAACCTTGGAATCCAAGCATGAGATCAAGCTGGCAGGAACCTGGTCCAATAAGGGCGCTGAGCAGCAGTGACCGCACATCCTTGGAGCGTGCAGGATAACTCTTCAATAGTGATACCATGTAGCTGTGTCAGAAATAACAATGTGGGTGGACTGCCCAGATCCTGGAGTTCTCTCTCCTTTGGAGAGTGGAAGTCAGATTGACTTCTTTGTATTGTTTAAGTCCCATGGGAGCTTGGAAGTGGGAGACATTGGAATTCTCACCAAAGAGGGCATTAAAGGACTTGGGAGATTACTTGGAAAAGTAAAGAAGTCTCTGACTACATTAGACCCAACTGGTGAAATGAGACATAAAGATTAAACATCTGAAATAGACAAAATCTTAATCAAATGTCTCTACTATCTATCTTTATACATACAACACCACATTTATGAATAGGAAAGTAATACATCACCCTAAGCTAACAGAAGGAGGGCACTGAGAGAAATTAGCAGTCATTTCCAAGTCCATGCTGGGTGACTTAAGAGAAGGTTCATTCATTAAGGCAAACTGAAAGAACATATGCTTCTTGTACCGTCTATTACTACTATGTGACTGAGACATGTAAAGGGAACTTGTTTCTTTTACATCTTTCTTGAATAGCATCTTAATATGTGGTATCTTCTCTCTTTTTCTTTTTCTTTTTTTTTTTACATTTTTTTAAAGATTTTATTCATTCATATGACAGACAGAGATCACAAGTAGGCAGAAAGGCAGGCAGAGAGAGAGAGGAGGAAGCAGGCTACCCACTGAGCAGAGAGCCCGATGCGGGGCTCAATCCCAGGACCCTGGGATCATGACCTGAGCCGAAGGCAGAGGCTTTAACCCACTGAGCCACCCAGACGCCCCTCTTCTCTCTTTTTCTAAAAGTAGTCTCCATGCCCAGCATGGAGCCCAACGTGGGGCTTGAACTTACGACCCTGAGATCAAGACCTGAGCAGAAATCAAGAGTCAGACACTTAACTGATTGAGCCACCCAGGGGAGCCTACTATGTGATGTCTTCTTGGTTGCCCAGGACCCTCCTTCCCACCTCTAACAGCTCTCCCTGGCTCCTTGTCTGCACCTTTATCAGAAGCTCGGATCTGCTCTTGCAGATGGTAATGCCCTCAGACTACCCCTCCAAAGATTCCAGTTCCCTAAACGAGGGTCTTTGTCTTTATCTCTGTTTCTCCTTGGTCCCACTCCTCTTGGCTATCGCACCAATATATGTTTGTTAAAGGAAAGAATGAAGGAGGGGAAAAGGAGGAATGAATAGTATGAATGCACTGCACTGAAGAAAAAAAAAAAAACCCAAAGAACAGAGGACCACCACCAGAAACAGAAATCCACAGTGAACTGGGACTGCTTGACCATGTATTACTTAACAGCTACTTGTGCTATCATAAAAACAATTCATCTGATAACCATGGAAACCAAAACGAAGGCAGTGTGGCGAGGGTGGCTCTTTTCAGAAATCTAAAAACAATAAGAGGCCTGAAACCAGAAAGACAAAGAAATCCAAGTGCTCCAGGCTAGAAGGAAATCCTTTCCTAAAAGCCCTGACAAAGCAGCATTTTCTTCAGTTTCTAGAGGCTTCAACAAGGACTCAGGGACCTCCGAGACTGATCATGAAATAATTCAGACCTCTCTGTGTGGTGTCCGTTGGGGCCAGCTGCTAAGAGGAAAGCTCACTGGGAGACAGAACTTATTATTGTTATAAAATGTACTGAGAACCAGCAGAGGGAGATAAATAGATTTCTCCTCTTGCTCCTAGTAGGTGTACAAGCACACAGTAGGTCTCCATAAATACTTGCTGAATAAATGAATTAACAAAGAAATCAGGGAAAGCACAGAGTCTGGTTAACAGTATGTGTTCTTTCTACCACCCAGTGCCATCATTCTGTCCAGCACTGAGAATTCAAGTGCTGTCCTCATTCTGGGTCCAGTTTCTCCATGTGCAAAATGAGACAGCTGGATTAGACAGTTTCCCAGGCGTCTTCCTACTCGAACAGTCGATCACTGTACTGTGCTTTTCTTGGTGGCAGCACATGCCTGGCACTTTTCTTTCCCCTCAGAGGGAATCTGATACCCATCTGCTCCAGTACATGAATGTTCCCATCCTGCCTGACTCATTTGGTAGGAACAACAGGTTCACATGCCAGTTGTAAATGAGAAGGCAAAGGGGGCCCAGAAAGAGAAAAGGGGAAACGATCCCACTTGGCCTCTTTCTTACGGAACCCAAACAGTACTCTTTTTAGGACTAAATATATACAAACTGAAGTGTGATTATTCTAAACGCCCCTCATGTGAAGCACTCTCTAGCTTACCAAATAAATTGAACAGTATATGAATAATTGAACACTTTGGTGCCAGACACTGTGCTAAGCCCTTTGCAGTGAACCGCACAGCAACCTCATGAGCTAAGTACTATTATTATCTACTTTTAACAGATGAGGGTTTTGTGTGGCTCAAGGTCACACAGCTGGCCAAGTGGCAGAACTAGGACTTGAACCCAGGTCTAACTTGACTCCCGAGTTAGGCTCTTCAAATGGTTTTCCCACCCGAACTCCAGCGTAGTCCAATGAGGGAGGCAAGGCAGGTGTTAACACTCTCCAGGTGTTACCACCTGGAGAAAAAGACTCAGAGACTTGCGATTTGCACACAATACACAGGACGCTTAATAGTTAAGTAGGTGCCCGGCCCCAGATGCCCCTGCGTTTCTGGGCGAAGGCTCTTCCCACCCCCAGAAATCTGCTTCCTCCTCTGCGACTTCACTTGCACACTCGTAAAACCTCAAGGCTGAAGGCAACCGCGGAGCTCCACTTTCCTGGCCGGCTCGTTTTACGGGCTGGGAAAACGAGGCACAGCTCTCCTCCGGCGCGGCAGAGGCTCCAGGTGCCAGCAGAGTGAGGGAGCGCCCGGCCGCGGGCGGCCTGAGGGCACCCTCTCCCGGTCCCGCCAGGGCTAGGTGCTCAGCCTCTGCCAGGACCGAGAGGCGCCTCTTCGGCGAGTCGCCTCGGGAAGCGCCCCACGTCCCCACAGGCAGCCTCCAGGCGCCCGGGCCGCCCCCTGCTCAGGGCCCCGGGCATCCCGCGGACGCGAGCGGAATAACTTCGCCGGCAGCCTCCGCTAGCCGACCGCTGCTTACCTCTCCCGGGGCTCTCCGGGGCGCTCGCCCACAGCAGTCCGGGGCAGCGGGAGCGTCAACCGAAGCGCCAACCGAAGCGCCAACCGAAGCGCAGCCGAGCGGAGACGCGAGGACTGCGGCGCGCGGCCAGGGGGCGGGCGGACGCGCCGCGAGCCCCGCCCGGGGGCGGACAGCTGCGGGGCTCTTGCGGGCGGGCGCCGTCACGTGACGCGCGAGGCGGGGGATGCCGGGAGCCGGGGCCGGAGGCCGGGACGACGCTCCCAGACCACCGCAGAGGGAAGAGGAACCCGGAGTCTCTGCAGGGAGAGGGCAGGGAGGGGAGCGAGAGGGAGACGCCAGGGAGACGCTTCGGATGCTGCCAAGTCGAGCTTGTGGAAGGACGGTTACGGCTTCCAGTGCGTGCGTGGCCCCAGAAGGGCAGAAATAGAATCAGTGGGCGGAATTTGCAGGGAGGTATGCGGGGGTCAATACCAAGAAGACTCTTCCAGTCACCAGTTATCTGTCAGGGTAATGGGCTGCTCCAGGAGGTGGTGAGCAACTCGTGGGTGTGCACGCAGGAGAACATTCAACAAAGTGACCGCTGGCTGTAGGCCAGGCAATCTATTGGAAGTTTATATTAAATTATTATATGTGGGGCGCCTGGTTGTTCAGTCGGTTAAGCGTCTCCCTTCTGCTCAAGTCATGATCCCAGGGTCCTGGGATCCAGTCCACTTGGGCTCCCTGCTCTTCGGGGCCGGGGGGGGGGGTGCTTCTGCCTCTCTCATGAATAAATAAATCTTTTTAAAAAATTATTATTTGTATAGTGTTTAACACAGTGCCTGGCACACAGTAAATGTTGCACAGGTGTTAGTTGTTGGTGCCAGTGTTGATTATTATGGGCACAGAAATGAATGAAACTTATATGGTTCCTGTCCTCCTAAAGTTAACTCTTGAGTTCTTGAGTGGATAAGGTAGTCATTAATCACTATCATTTAAAAAAAGTGTATTTAAAATCATGGTAAGTTCACCGAAGGAACCCTGATTTTAAATTATGGGGCAAGATGAGGTTGGTCAGGGAAGATTTCTCAGAGGAAGGTTAAGGAGTGAGCCAGATGGAAAAGAGGCACAGAAAGCCTGAGTGAAGGTTTTTAGGTGGGGTGAGTGAGGCAAGGCAGGGCAGAGGAAAGAAGATTGCTTTTTGGGTAAATTGAAGATGTCCAGTTTGTCTGAAGCTTATTATTAAGAGAACACTGTAAGTGAAGTTAAAGAAGTAGGTAGGTGCCAGATCATGCAGCACTTAGTAGGCCATGATAAGGATTTTAAAATTTTATGTAAAAGGAAGCCATTGAAGTGGTGGAGGGGGATTTGATAACTTTTTTTAAAAACTGCCAGCTACTGTGTGGATAATAGACAAAAGAGTGGAAGCAGGGTTAAGACCTGGACTGGGGTATTGGTAGTGAAGATAGAGAAATGGATTTAAGATGCTTTTTTTGAGGTAGAGTCAAACTGGTTTGATGTGGGCCCATGGAGGTGCTATTTATTGAAATGGTTAACTACTTTAAGGGGAACATATTTGGAGGTGGGAGATCCAGAAATCAATTTTGCATTTGTTAAATTTAAGATACCTGGGTCACCAAAATGAAGTGATCAAACAAGCAGTTGGATATAGACCCCTGGATTTTAATTAATTTTTTAACGCAGGGCTTGAACTGACGGCCCTGAAATCACAACCCAAGCTAATATCGAAAGAGTCAAATAAATACTTAATGGACTGAGCCACCCAGGTTCCCCATAGACTCCTGGATTTTGTAAGAGAATGTTAGCTATAGACTTGAGAATCCTGTGAAAACAAAATTTTTGCACTGGACTGAGCTGACTCTTGTGGTCCCATTGATCTCTGTCCTGGTTCTATAGAATGTATTCTATAAAAATGTGTTCCATCTGTTATTACCACATGATGAATTTGGTATTACAGATTCTGGATGAGGTCCAAGTTACCATGCAGCCGCTTTCCTTTATAAATTGAAACAAAACAAAAAACACCCTAAACCTAAAGCCAACAATTTCTTTTTGAACAAAGACACAAAGCTGTACACATAGTAGCCAGATAGAGTAGAAAGAGCACTCTGACTTGGGTCAGATCAGAACAGGGGTGGTTCACGCTACAGTGAGCTGGATGATTTATCTTACTGATGACTGGCAAAGCTATGCCACGTTTAATCCTTTGAAAAGTGTCCCATTGTATGAAACTGGCAGTCTAGATATATGTCAATAAGCTATCAAAAGCCTGACTTTCTGCATTTGTGCCAGCCAACATTGTTTTGGTGTTTCTATAGAACAGCTAAGCCCTTCAAGAGTGCAAGAGCAGCTCTCTCCAAGAGTGTGCTGTCCACCATTAATGGCACAAGACTCACTTGTAACGTGGAAAATGATTTTAAATTTAAGTACTTAAATAAAAGAACATTATTTGTAAACTGCAGTTGGGCTCTCCCTTCTTTCTGCCTGCACCTCTTTTGTGTATGCCTCTGTCCTCCCACTTGCTGGTCTACTGACTTCTCTCCTCCATTAGACTAGAGAGGATGTGTTCACCTTTGCAGCCCGGCATAGTTGGTAATTATTGTAAAATGAATAGGTAAACATACAGCATTTCCTCAGCCATGTGAACTTCACTGACCTTACTTTACAGAAAAGCAAGGCTGTGTGATCTGTCCAGGGTCAATGTAGTAGATGTATCCTCCTTTTCGGCTGCTCGGTTATCTGAACTCCCTTCCTACATTTGGGAATTTCCCATCTTCGAGCTTGCTGGGTAGGAATCAGAGCATGCCTTTCACTATAAAGGCTGAGATCCAGCTATTTTCTCTGCTTCTCCATGTGACCCTGACACTACAAATATTCCCTGGACTACAAATGGGGTGCCAGAGACAGCAAAGTGGAGACCTGGCATAATTCTCTTTGGTAAGCATGGCAAACACAGCAAGATGAAGTTCTTACAGCAGCACTGGCTGTTGTGAGAGTGCAGGGTTCTGGGCCTGTGGCTTTGGTTAAGTGGTAGCATCTAATCCTCAGCAGAGACGGTGGCATCTTCACTGCACCAGAGTGTGTTGAGTGACCAAGTAACCATGGGTGATGTTCCAGGTGCCTAGTCTCTGAGCCCGATTCTCCAGGCCTCCTGGTGATGCTAAGTATCTATAATCCTTTCATTGAGTTCTTTTTCTCTCCAAATCTACCTAAACTGGATTTGGGTGTTTCAAGTTTAAAAAAAAAAAATCTGACTCATATAGTCATAATCAAGAGCAGAACTGAAGCTATTACCTAGGACTTTTAACTCCTGATGCTAGTGCTCCTTCCTAACACATAAATCCTTACCCTCCAACAACCATTTTTTACGTTATATATTGATATCTTTCAATCACTCTTTGTTCACCAAGTTTATCCTTTTAATGCCAGTTGATTAATGAACATTTCAAACGACTGCGTGGTGAGCCAGCTGCCAGCACAATTTTGAAATGCAGCAGTATCATTGTTAGTACAGCTGCTTATGTAATATTGGCTTTTTTTTTTTGCGTTTTTGTCCTTTATAGACATAAGTGGAAAATGCACATACTATCACTAATGTGGCTGAGAAAAAGATGAAAATTATCAGACAGGCTTAAAGCACATCTTTAGCCTTAGAATGCTTACTGCATTAAAGCCAGCTGTGTTTTATTTGTGAAGATAACAGTTTGAGAATGTTTTATAAACCATTTCATCAGATAGTGGGTTTATAAGACAAAGTGATTTTGTAATGTTTTTTCGTCTCAGTAACAAGTCTATTCAACTTTTATATACATGATTTCTATGTGTTCGCGAACTTGTACAAGGCAAGTGGCACCACCTTTGTGTATCCGTAATACTGAGTTCACGCAAGTAGCCTGTAAATTACAACTGTAGCTGTCTTCTGTGCGATGTCCATAATGCAGAACAGGGAAAAGACGTG